>NC_137458.1:278237326-278593412 GCF_964235325.1 Thermobia domestica | reverse complement strand
GTGGGGGGGACGGATTTTTTTATTCTACCCTTGTTCCTATGTGGCTCTAAGGTTCACGGTTTCTCTGAGAAATTGGTACCGACGACAATCTGGATACAATCTTTATAACTACGTGCCGTAGTCAAGGAAATGTGTGAAAGTGCTTTTACCTTCATACGGCCCGTGGGCCCATTAGGCCTGTCCCGTATTTGGGCCGCCCTTTACTTTTTACATGTCAAATGAAAAGAATTAAATAGTCAACAAAGAAGTTCACTGATCGAGCTTTCAGATTATTTCTAATGAAAAAGTGGAATAGTTGTAGTGGGGATTCCATCCAAGAACATTTCTTAGAAACGAGGGGGAAAAATCTCCTAGAGGGACATCGATGGATATAAATTATACAGGTTGGTAGAGTTTAGCGTCTCTTTACTTCGG
This sequence comes from Thermobia domestica, assembly GCF_964235325.1. Taxonomy (NCBI): domain Eukaryota; kingdom Metazoa; phylum Arthropoda; class Insecta; order Zygentoma; family Lepismatidae; genus Thermobia; species Thermobia domestica. Next base: position 278,592,998 of record NC_137458.1, on the reverse strand, counting down.
AGTTTAGCGTCTCTTTCAGCACCGAGGTCATATAAAACGTAGATCTATAGTTTAATGTGAGATCCGAACCACACGGCTTCCTCCAGGGATCAAATCCAAGTATCCTGCATTAAATGCGTGCACTTTAATCATATAGTTACGAGAGAACCCTCTTAAGTCACATACGTGTTAGCAAGGTTGTATTCAGGTATATACCGGGGCACCCTTGCCCTCCCCGAGATCATGCCCTATTCTCTGGAAAATTATGAAGTTAACTATTTTATATTGCCTATGTATAACTCATATTTCTGTAAATGATAGCACTTTCTGATACTTTTACATACCCATGGACTTATACTTTCAATGACTCCTTCAGAAATACTCAAAACTGAAGACTTAGTTGTATGTATGTTACAAGAGTATTACTTTTCACCAAAACGTTGTTAATAGTTCCTGTTTTTCCGCCCCTTTCTTCGATACTGTAAAGTTTTCAATTTCTTTGAGTTTCATGGCCCTTAATAGCAACAAGGCTATATGAGACGTGATACTATTGCTTAATGTGAAATTTCAACCATGTGAGTGCCAACTAGGAATTGAAAAAGAGACCCTGTACATTAAAGGCATGCATGCTAGACACTTGAGCAGCGGGAAAGACTTAACTTGGCTTATCATTATTTTATTTGTTTATTAAAGTTTAGCGGCCCTTTTTCAGCAACAATCGAAGCCGGAACTACGTGTATCAAGGGCCACTGTGTTAACTATACCAGCGGGGGAGAAGCGGAAGAATCCTCGAGTACTTCCTGGATATTACTTAATCATATTCGCTCAATATTCTGGACGGTTATTAAAGAATCGTAACTCAGCGGCGTACTTCGTGACAAGAACAGATATGTCGAAGTGTATTTTGCTTCTGGTTCCAGATCCACATCGAATTAAAACATTTATTTAGGTTTCAATACAGAATCCAAAATATTACGATTTCCGTTCTAGGAACAGAACTAATATATCAAAAGTATTACGGTTCTGTTCCCAGAACCTTACCGAATTAAAACGTTTATTTAGCTTCCGGTACCGAAACCCAAAATATTTTCGGTTCCGTTAACATTACAATCCTAGCAAATGTAAAGATAGAGGAAAACTTTTTGAGCTTAAAGGTCCTATAAATGAATTTAGATTACGTATGTGCGTACTGTTAATATTAATTTTCAGCACCTGAGTTATATTGAACATGGACCTATAATTTATCGTGGGACGCAAATCATTGTGTTCTAACCGGGAAGCAAATCATTGAGCCCAGTTCTCTTACGTTAAAGGTTTATCATTTAACCTCAAATTCGGCTGAGAATCAGCACTCTACAGGCTGAAGATGATAGCAAATGAATTATGACGAAACTAATACTGAACTGATGGACAAACATTATTTGTGAGTTGATGTTAAGATCAGTAAGTCAGCTTTCGCCATCATTATTTCAGGGTATTCCAGATGGAAGTTCTATACTTACTTACTCAAGTATACATTACGATGCTCGGTCAATACCAGAAATTTGTGTCTATCCTGGGAATCGAATCCAGAACCACGTGCTTACCATTCGACTATCACTACGAAAAATAAAGTTTTTAATTTAGTTTAACGTCCCACCTTTATGCTCAGAGGTTAAGGGAGACAGTAATTACGATAATGAATGAAATTTGGACTGGAAAAAGTGGAAGAAAGCGAGAACCCACAGAAAATTCACTGTTCCCACTACAAAACTCATTGCCCGTAGTTAAGCGGTGAGTTCACCTGCCTTCGGTGTGGGACACCCGGGTTCGATTCCCGATGGGAGTTCATGTAGTTCAAACCCCTCGTTCAGCTGTAGGTTCACGTCTTATATGGTCTCGCTGCTAAAAGCAACGCTAAACCAAAAGTCAAATCGAATCAAAAGCCCATTAAGCGTGAGCTGGGATGGAACCAGAGATCCCACGCACTAGAGGTGAGCGCTCTACAACTGCGTCACCGAAGCCTGCTAAGAAGAAAGTATACTCCCAGTAGACAAAAATATTAATTTCTATATATGTCTTTCTTCATACCAATTACGTGTTTGTTGAAGTGCATCGTGTCTCTAGGGAGTTAGACGTAAATCTACACTGATTATTCTACAGAAATGAAATTAATGTATTACTTACCTAAATGAAAGACACAATTGTTTAAAAGCTTATTCACGGTGCGACAGAAGCTAACTGACCGGCAACTACCACTACGTCAAATGCAAACCAGCTGTTAGTGCCGTCATTCTCGGTGTGTCACACACAAACATTATTCATAAGTGAGCGGAAAGAGGCCAATGACCTCCACCTTCAAACAGTGTGCAACGCGAGCTCGATCAATCAGCCGTCTACGTTAAGCATCTCGTGTGAAAACCACTCCGGAATCTCAAATACGAACATATTTTCTCCCCATTCCAACCGCTTTTTCCAGCTCTTTTAATAGAAACCACTTTACTTTTTTCCTTTATTTTTTTTAAAATCCTACCTAGCCACAAATCACGCAAAGTGGTTTTCAAAATTTCCGATCTTTGCGGAAGTTGGGGGTGTGAATTATTATTAACCAGTTAAATGGAATGTTAGCACGTTGTACTACAATAAGAACTAATTGTTAATTTTAATTTAAAATAAATATACAATTCAGTACTTCTAAATAAATAATGTTTAAAGTCTTTTAAGTAAATACTAGTTACCAGCACCATTTTTCACATTAATCCCATAATAATAATAATAATAATAATAATAATAATAATAATAATAATAATAATAATAATAATAATAATAATAATAATAATAATAATAATAATGATAATAATAATAATAATGCCCGGTACTGCAGGTTCAAGTAGTAGTAATGGCTGGCTAGATGGTACACGCACGGTCTACGAATGAGTTGTCAGCACAGCAATTCTTAGTGCTATTATTTTTGGTCTTCTTGAGCAGCAATCAGATGTTTATATCAATTTGTACAATCAGGGTTGGCCAAAAAAATCCAATATGGGCAAGATGGTTTAATGATAGAGTGACCATCTATAGTATAAGGAATCCCTGGTTTGATTCCATATCTTGGGAGTTTGTGAACTACATTGTGTCCATGGGTTTTCTCTTTCTCACATTTTCTTTCCAGTACTTATTTTACAACACTCACTTTCATTAATCATCCTTCTTCTTTACCCTAAGGGACATAATCATGACGTGATAATTAAATGTTTTATTTTCAATTTTTGGACCAAAAGATCCAATATATTTTAATCACAGAATGTCTTAAATCTGGAGAACTACATACAGTGTAGCCAAACCCAAACTATCACTTAACTCAGTATAATGCGGTTATTCCGTAGAAAATACGAAAACCGTTCAAAATTTTGTAGCCCCTGATCGAAAAACTAATTATTGGCTAAGATCGCAATCTTTTAATGCATTTTTTTGGGATCATTCCTAAAATTCTTTGCCAAGATTGCAATCTTTTGATCCATTTTTTGGATCGTTCCTAAAATACTTGTCTTCAGCTCCTACCAAGAATGGAACGCCACTAGACTAAAGTATATAATTATCCATCGAATTTACTATTCAAGGATTACTTCGATTGTTTAGTTTATAATAAAAAGAAAGGGATTTTTTAAAAGAAAATTAAATATTAGCTGAAATGTTTTTCACACGGGAAGAATAGGTTTATAAAAAAATCTTTGAATTCCCTTCCCCCTTAGGGCACGATTTGATTTGATTTTAGCGTCCTTTCCAGCAGCGAGCTATATGAGACGTGGACATACTGATTAACGTGGAACCCAAACCACACGAGCTCCCGCCGGGAATCGAATCCAGATCTTCCACGCCAAAGGCGCGTACGCTATCCTTAGGATACGAATTTCAATAGGAAACTCTATTTTTGGCACAAAGTTTGAAACACTCAACCCCTCCTTCTAGACTGGATTACTCCTTTTAATCAATGTGACATAAGAACCATCCTGAAATATTTCATCTTAATGTCCAAGGATTATGCCTGTCAGGCTAAGAGAGACGGATGATTAAAGCAACTGAATGATGATGGAAAAATTTGTGAAATGCGAATGTGGGAGAAAACTGGAGTGCCCTGAATCCCAGCTTCAGATGGGCGCTATGTACCAAAACTAATTTTAAACGGAAATGAAATGAAATCTTTGAGTTTTTACGTCCCATGGTTATGCCGGCGAGGCTAAAGGAGATGGTGATGATGAGCCGTTTTCCCAACTCTAGAAACTGTTGATTCAACACTAAGTTCAATCGTTATGCGCATTTATTAGCCTCTTCTCAACCTCCATGCCGATACGAATTGAACTTGGACTTAAAAGGCATAGAAGCTTTACTATTCATCTCAATTAGGTTTCAACACTAATATCTATCGTTTACTATTATTTTACATGCCACCTCTTCCCACCTCTAGGGGTACTAAGGGTGTTTCATCCCACTGGCGGTTGAACTAGGATTTAAACGGCATCTGGATGTCACTATTCACTTCAGCACCCCGAAAACTGTGGACTCGACACTAATATAGGTCATTTTTTAAAATTATTTTTGCATATCACTCCTTCCACCCCACCCTTAGGGATGTCTCTTATCCCAACAGTATTTTTTGCACATTGCAAGGCATATGTGTATCAAGATTCGTTGTATTGGCTCCAAGCGTTCCACAGTTATGTAGGAAATACATACATAGACACACATACTCATCCACTCATATTATACAACACCAAAAACTATGGATTCTACACTAATCTAGGTCATTTTAGAAATTCTTCACCTCTTCCCACCCAATGCTAATGAGAGACTGAACTTGGGACTTAAACGGTATCAGAAGTGTCACTATTCATTTCAGTGACCCCGTAAACTATGAATTTGACCCTAATATCTGTCGTTTTTGGCTATTTATGCATGACCCCTCTTCCAGTTACCTAGGTGTAGTAGGGGTCTTACCCTCACAATGCGGCATCGGGGGTGACAATATTTATCTCAGCAACCTCTAAAACAATAAAATTAGTCATTAATATCGATCGATTACGACGATCTTTACATGTTACCCGCTTACCACCCATAGGAGTGATAGGGGTGTTTTAACCCTCTGGTGGCTGGGCTTGGACCACTGGTGGTTCAGTGGTAAAGCGCTTACCTCTGCTGCATGCCGTCCTTGGTTCGATCCCTAGCCAAGTAAGTTTGCGTTAGACAGCACTGTGTCCGTGGGTTTTCTGAGGGTACTCCGTTTCCTCCCACTTTCGCATTCCACCAATTCTTTCATCTTCATTCACTTGCTTTAATCATCGTCTCGATTACCCTAAAGAACATAATCGTGGGATGTTAAACTGAAAGATTTCATTATAACTCTCTCTCAACTTTTCCCTACAGGAAATAAACGCGGGATGTAAAACTCACCTGCAATTATTAAATACATATTTATACACAAGAATCGCTCATTCTAATTAGTGATGCTATAGCCGTTAATTTCAGGCTTAGACTCTAACTTTAGTTTTGTTTTACACATTTAGTATTACTTATACACTTAAACTTAACTGACCTCTAAAGCTTCCCCATATGTGTAAGGATGTTAGTTACGAGTACTTAGAAGTGAAAGTTGCAGCTGGACGGAAAGAAATTTTGTAGATGGGACTGAACACTGTATTGAGTATTCTGTTTTGTTTATGTCACTGGGTTGTGTGGAATATTTAATGGAGATAGCAACAAAGTATTTAGCCTCTGATTCTAGTTTTTATCAAAGTAGGTTATATCATTTCTTATTGTTCAGTTATTATATGCATTTAATCACATATGTTTAAGGCATTCGTTAAATGTGTGTTGATCTTTAATGATTACCAAAAATAGAATAGTACAGTTTGTTAATGAGACGTTGCGGCTTGTATATGGTAATTACATTTTAGTCACTGTATTATATATAATCATAATTAGGGCTAACGCTAAACAGTTAAGTAGAAGCAGTAATAAAGATAAGTTTATACTACAATATGCTGTGGATATTTTAAGTTATCAATCACGGAATAATCTTATTATTTCGACTTAAACCAATTCTTGTTTTCCCTGACAAATTCTGGAATATAAATGGGAAGATATGGGGTAAGTTCTATCGTACACTTTCTTAACAGCCGCTCCATACCTGTCCTCCCTCCATACAGCGCCTCCATCCCAATACCTGTCCTACACACTCCTTTAATTACCATTTACATATTTGTTATGTTCAATATGAGTACTGTTATTTGTACCAAATTTATAGTGTAAGTATATAACAATATAAGTATGATACAGTACCACATACCTTGACATTGCAGATTTAAAAAAAAAAAAAAAAAAAAAAAAACAATAACAGCAATATACCATGCAGTCAAGAATATACTGCCAACTCTCCCTGAGACCTATAAGTCCTAAAATGAAATGAAATCTTTACGTTTTACGTTCCACGGTTATGTCATCTAAGCTAAAGGAGACGGTGATGATGAGAAATGAATGAAATAATGGAATGAAGAAAGTTGAAGAAAATGGGAGAACCCCGAGAAAACTCACGCACACGGTGTTTGTCCACCACAAAGTTCACCTGGAGCGAGCTGAACACACTACCACTGCGCCACCGTGGCTCACTATCAGTCCTAATATTACCAACTCTGAGACATGTTAATAATCACATTTACATTTTTTAAACAGAATTTTTTTGCTTTGCTTTCAGTTCTTGAATTTGTTCTACGATAGCGTCTTGTTCTTGTTTGTAACACAGGGGGCCGCGGTGGCTCAGTGGTAGAGCGTTCACCTCTGGTGCTTGGGGTCCCGGGTTCGATCTCAGCCCCCGCCAAGTGAACTTTGTGGTGGACAACATCGTGTGTGGGGGTTTTCTCGGGGTTCTCCCGTTTCCTCCCACTTTCTTCATTCCACCATTTCATTGATTACTCATCACCACCGTCTCCTTTAACCTAACCGGCATAACCGTGGGACATAAAACTCAAAGATTTTATTTCATTTCATTTTTATTTTGTTTGTAACACAATTCCATTTGTTTCTTCTTTCTTCCAATTTCTTAACTTCAGCATTTAGTTTTCTTTTTTCACCTTTGATTTTACTTTTTCTGCACTTTTGATTCGTTTCTGTTTAAGGTATTCATCATAGCGTCTCTGAGCTGAACGAACTGAGAGAAGCACTCTTCGATCAACAGGAATAGATTTTACACCTCTATAATACAAAATTGCATCATACACTCGCTTCTGTGCTACCAGAGAATCTTCGATTTGGTTTTCTACAATAAGTGTCTTATTGACTCAGAACCCGCCCTCCACTAAGACATTGTTGCGAGATGAAATTAAACATTTTCACAACATTCTACAAATCAGAATATTCTTGTTTCTTGGACACTGCCTTTCCAAAGAAGTAATCTAACCTGATGCTGTTCATCTTCTCTTTGTATTCTCTGAAGTCATAAGACGCCGGAATTTCAGTACAGAAAGACATAAATTGACACTTTGCTTTCTCAGCTACAGAATCAAATATTCTGTTATGCTCATGCAGAGTTTGTGGGATGCGTTTCAATCTCGTCTGAGCAAATTCTGGATTGTTCTTTTGTAGCTTGAGGTCCAAAGTTGACAGAGCACCTACCAGTTTGTACTTCAGAGAGCTACTTTCCACAATCCTCTTGATTGTGCCCAGCAAAAGTTTCGACAGTCAAACCTGAAAGCTAGTTTATCTTTATCTGATGGTTTCAGTTCTTTCATTAGTTTTTTCTGTCTTAAAACCGACGTCCACGAAGATGACAAATCATACTTTGATTCAGGCCGGTAGCCAGGACAAAAATGTAGGGGGGGAGGGCGACCCAACCGTATTATACTTCATCACCATATTATAGTTCATTTGCAAGCCTACCGTGAAAATTTTAGGGGGGGCGGCCCACCCTAGCCCCCTGTGGATACGGGCCTGCTTCGATTTCTGCTTTTACATGATCAATTATCGCCCTCTCTGTCTCACATATAAATACACACACATAAACACAGTAAATCACTACTTCAGCACGAAATAGCAACAATGCATCAATGTCATCATGGGAATGCTGTATCATTGTGGTCCTCTTTACATATTTTTTTACAACTGATAGAGAGGAAAGAATGTTATATTGAAAAAAAGAATGTTACACTTACATATTTACGTTCCCTGATTTTCCATGACATTTTATGCAAAAAGCCTAATTTCCTTGACTTCCCCTACATTCCCTGATTTTCCAGAATGTGGGAACCCTGTCTTTAAGAATTTCAAGTTACGAGCAAGATTTGCAAATGTGTTGAAATAAATGTAGAAACGAATTTATTAAAAGTTGTCTTTTATTCTCATTTACCTTCATTTTCCTTATGTACTTTGTACTTAGATTTCTTGTTAATTTAGTTAGCCATTGCTTTTAAATTTGTTAAAGAACTAAAGCAGTACTTGGTAATCATATAGGTTTGTTTAATTTAATATTTGTAGACAAGGTTCAAAACATGCAAACTTTGTAATTCCTAGCCGAGAAGAAGCACTTTCGGAACTACGTACTGTAGTGTAACTTATTCTTTCTGTCATACACTTCCTCGTTCTGCTTTTTAATTGAGTTGATTTTGAGTTGAACGTCCCGTTCAGCAGCGAAGCTATACGAGACGTGGACCTACTGACTGACGTGGAATCCGAACTACATAAGCTCCCGCCGGAAATCGAAGCCGGGTCTCGCACGCCAGAGACGCGTACGCTAATCGCTTAGCCACGAAGGAGCTTTTTCTGCTTTTCAAGTCTGAGTCATTGTAATTCAGAAGTGGGAAATATTAGTTTTCGTTCCTTTCTAAATATAGCCTGTTTAGGTAATATTTGCACAAATTTTGTTGGATGTATTTTAAACACTCCTGACATCGGCTGGTTGGGGACAGTTTCTTAGCTGGATTTGGTTTTCTTTTGTTTTACAAGTTGCTTGAAGCTGCTGTCATTTTATTTTCGATTTTAGTTCCACGATCAATTTTACGTATGATTAATTAAAATATAGTTTAGATGAAAATTAAATGGAATAAAATTCATGCAGTCGAAAATGTCAGCACTGACGGAAACAAAGTCAACGAATACCGAATCCTCCTCTAGAGATTTGGCCCCAGATTAATACCAGATATCCTTTATAAATAGATTTAAAAAAAAACTGTTTTGAGAAGAAGTGTAAAGACAACCAAATTAACAAGAGATAATCACGTCATCACTTTTAACCTGTAACATCAACGTTTATTCGAGAATTACTTAATTTTATACTGTGTAAATAAGATTGCGGGATGAATGAACTGGTAAAAGATCTCAGGTATTCTTTGTGATATAAGTGTCAAGATGAAAGGAAGAGCCTACTAGACCGTAATGAGACCTGCAATGCTGAAAATGAAATGAAATCTTTAAGTTTTACGTCCCACGATTATGCCGGCCAGGCTAAAGGAGACGGGGATGATGAGAAATTAATTAAAGAGTGGAATGAAAAAAGTGAGAGGAAATGAGAGAACCCCGAGAAAACCCATGCACACGGTGTTTGTCCACCACAAAGCTCACTTGGCGCGAGCTGGGATTGAACCAAGGACCCTATGCACCAGAGGCAAACGCTCTACCACTGAGCCACTGCAGCCCCACCCACAATGCTGTACGGAGCAAAACCTTGGAAAATCATGAAGACGCAAAAGAAGAAATTGGACGTGGCAGAAATTGAAATGCTCAGATGGAAGTGGTGTTACCAGGTTGGATAAAATCAGAAACGAAATTATAAGAGGTAGCGTCAAAGTGACTAAGATGTCGAAGAAAGTACACGAGAGAAGATTATAGTGGCATGGTCATGTTATGAGAAGAAATTATAATTATGTCAGCAAGAGAGTGGGAAGTTGGAAGTACAAAGGAAAAGAGGAAGACAAAAAAGAAGATGGATAGATTATGTGACTACGGACCTAGAAAAACAGAGTTAACAGAGGACGTTTAGGACCGATGAAGATGGAAGAGAATCATAAAAATGTCGGCCCGCTTAAGCTGGGAAAGAAAGAGTAAAAGAAGAAGACGTAAATGAGATACAGAACGGTTATCAAAATAATGGAACACACAAAGAAAGTGAAACACCTGATTAATACGATGTAGCTTGCAGAGCAGTTCTGACTCGTAATGGAATTGAGGCATAGTTTCGCCTCATAGTTTCACGCATAATTTCTGGAAGAATAATGGTTCTCATGAAGGGTAGCACTCATTTCCATCAGCCACAATGGAGGAGAATATTTGCTCCGGATTTGAACTCCGGAAATGACACAGGTTCAATAACGCTAATATTTAGAGCCACGGGAAGTGTTGTAGCCAATGTTTAGAAACCACGCCTCAATAATTCCCGCAGTGAGTATGAACTGTCGCATTGTCACTTTGGAAAATTGCGCCATTGACTGGAAACATCAGCACCATAGGATGTGCCACATCCAATCTCTGACAGCAGTGCGTCCTGTGAGCGTAACCACAGAACGCATGGAATACCAGGAAATCCGGCCCATAGTATCACAGAGCTCTTGGCATATTTTACAGTAGGGAAGATACAGCTCGAAGCATAAACTTCTTTGGGCGTCAGCCATACATAAACACGTTATATTGTTACTAAAAAGGTGAAAGAGAATTCATCGGACCATATTACGCGTTTTCAATAATTGGTGATCAATGATGAATGTTCTCGATACCATTTCCTTCACTAAAGCTAAAGCATTGTTGACGGTTTGGAAATTGAAGCCAGCAGCGGATAATAAGGTTATGCAATTTACGTTGGACTGTGTCGCAATAGGATGTTCCATGTGGTTATTGAATTCTGCAGGCACTTTTTTCACGTTCACTCCACGACTGTTGGTGACAGTCTAATAAAAATCTTTAACTAAAGAGTTAAGTCCTAAACAAGTTATTAAATCAAGGATTTGCACAGTAAATGAACAGTAAGCGTTCTCACCTTGCACTTTAGTGGTCAATAAATTCTGCGGCCGATTGACCATGACTGAGCTTCTAAAATGTTTACCTCAGTTTTACAAGGCGAACACTGAAATGGTACAAGCCCTGGTCGACTTCTTCCAAAAAATTCCTTCTTATCTCTATATTAGTACTAAATAAATACATAGACATTACAACATTCCAGTAAATTAAAATATTAAAACTAAATAAATGAGCTTAACGACTCTACATTATTATTAAGTTCATAAACATATAGGTCTATATCAGACGGCGGCTTCGATTTTGCTCATCACGATATGAACAGTTTCAGGCGTCCCACGTCTATTTCTTTCACTTTTTCTCTCTTCACCTGTTGGCTTTCTTCCATATCTTCAATTGCAATGACACCATCACGGAAGTAACTAATATGTGCGCAACATTTTATGACTTCCTACTTACAGAAATTTGCATGAACACATACACATACAAAGACAGAGGCATGTATGTCATACACATGAAAACTAAAAAAATAAACGAGTTCAACAACTGTTCTCTCTTTATATATATAACGATCATATCGTTTCTCCTCGTACTTCTCTGCTAATATGCACAAACTTACGATCGAAAACCACGTGCAGTGAACCTATCTATGGTTTACTGTCTGCAGAATAGGGCGTAGATCTTCCATAAGTAGAAATGTAAAGACAATTATTTCCCGTTTAATCTCCTGCACGAAACAACACAAAGGCAGGATTGTCCCATTGAAAACAGTCCAGGGGGTGGACCGATCTGTCGGACAACCGACCCATCCTCTGTTTTATGGCGTCCCACAAAAATCTCTTTATAATGGAAAAAAATAAATGAATTTCCCTAAATTAGGTACATTATTTTGCTGGAATAATACACCAAATAATTCGCATATTTTGTGAATCTTTGTTCGTAAAAGTTTTCAAAGTATGTATCCATGAAAAGTTGGGTAATTTAGAGTTTCAGGTATATTACCGGGGGGAGGGAGAAGCGGCGAGACTGTCTTCTGTAATCAAACATAAAATTAAACCAGCACATTTGTTTGAAGTATTCATATTTCAAAGTTATGCCTTGTGTAATAGTTAAAATCATATACGGTTATCGAGGACAGCGAAGCCTTAGTGATAGAGAACTAACCTGTGGGGCCAATGGTTCGATCCCAGCTCGCGCCAATTGGCAGGCAGGCACGCTACTCCTACACCAGCGCCAAGGTACGAGATAATCGATCTGTCTCGTTCGAACTCGTCTGGAAACGGGAGCTTCTGTTTCTAGACGAGACAACAATTGAATAATGAAACAGGATCTAAGTGCCGCAATAAGTAGAATTGAATTGTATTGTTCAAAGTTGTCTTAGTACCAAGCACAATACATTTGTAAGGAGTTTATGGCTTAAAAGTTGTTGATTCTGTTTTAAAGCACTCACATGGCCGCAATACCTGTTTAACTTGTATTGCGATATCTCATGTTTATCGACTTTTCTCTGGTTTTTGAGTTTTGGCACTTAAACCCTTTCTAATTTTATTCAATTGTCCTCTTGTCTCATCTCTTTGACATCACTAAGCAAGTCATACTAGCTTGCCATGAATAAATTCAATTCAATTTCTTTTCCTTACCTTCCCCTTCCCCTTCTGATGGTGATGCCACTGCCTTGGATTGACGTTGCGTGTGATTCTTCTTCATATCCTTCATTGTAGCTGTACCATCTATTCTCTTTGGTCCAGGATACTTCAAACTACACATAATTACCTTCATTGTTGTGCAACAAAGACGTGGCAACGTTGCATTTTTCTTTACCATTGGTCGCTATACCAGCGTAGAGCCCAAACGGTTGGTCCAATTCCGAAAATTCCAACATTTTAGATTGGAAACGCATACTTTCCAACAACATTGCTCTCTTTTTTCATTTTTCGTATCTTCAATAGTTACCGAGATAGCCTATGTAAACGGACTTATGGGACACCCTGTATATATATATATATATATATATATATATATATATATATATATATATATATAGAGAGAGAGAGAGAGAGAGAGAGAGAGAGAGAGAGAGAGAGAGAGAGTGGCGGATCTAGGATATGATCAAGGGATGGGCTAAACCATAGTTTGCCGCTTTATCCAGTGTAAAGCAGGATTGAAGCCTATTTTATCCAGTGTATACCTAACCGTCACGGGGAGGCGATAGTCCCTATAGCCCCCCTTGGATCCGCGCCTATATATATATATATATATATATATATATATATATATATATATATATATATATATATATATATATATAAATTTTTACGAGTGGTATGATTTTTGTCATCTTAATTTACTATACTTAATTTAAAATGCCATACCAGCCCAATTTGATCACTATATAGGAACCAGTGATCATAGCCATTATTTGTTACACAATCAATGTAGGAAGTTTCACCTTATGTGGAAATCTTAAAATTACAGTAAAACCTGCCTTCAATGGACACTTTATTAAACGGAAATATTTCAAGGTCTCATGAATTTTGGAGTAAAAAAAAAAAACATGTAAAAGTCCCTTCATTAAGCGGAAACTGTGTTATGCGGACAACGGAAAGCAAAATAAACCTTTAACGGAAAAATCTGAGTTTCGGACTACCGCGTTTAGAAAATTTTTACACATCCTGTGAGAGGGCAAACATATGCATTACAGTGTCTGCGATAAAGTTTTCGTTCTTTAGTTAAATTTTCCTAGACTGTGGTGACCTTCCCCAACCACTACGCATATTCCCCCACACACACACAAACACATTTTTCGGCTAGTCCTACGGAGCATGTCAGCTGTCAGTCTTCCTTGCATGCGTACTTCTGTTCCGCTTGTGTAGCGACTAGGGACAACCGACAAAAGTGAGGAGAAAACTGACAAAACAAGGTTCTGGAAAAAAAGGAATTCAGGGAATAAAGCAGGAATCATAATCTCTATCACATGTCGTGAAGACAAGCAGTGAAAGGTTCACAGGACTTACAGAATTCAAGAGAAAACTTTTCTGTTCTGAAGTATACCACGTGACGTTTTGAACGAAATGCATTTTGACCTGAAGCAAAAACTCATGTGCAGAACATTTGAGAAATCTATGTCCTTGTTTCTCATTTACGCTTTCTGATATCCCTCTCCTGGGTCCCCTTTCTCCACTCCCATGCTCTCAGCAGGGATGGTTCTGAAATCTCAATACTAGATTGAAGGAAACAAAAAGTTCCTTGACAAACGTTTGCAACCAATGCTCAGAAGTGTACAATAATTTCCTGCCTTGACCTTCGCAACTCTCGGTTATCTCTGAGCTCCTCCGTGGCTAAGCGGTTAGCATACGCGCCTTTGGCGTGGGAGACCCGGGTTCGATTCCCGGCGGGAGCTCATGTGGTTCGGATTCCACGTTAATCAGTAGGTCCACGTCTCATATAGCCTTGCTGCTGAAAGGGACGTTAAACTCAAAATCAACTCAACTCTAGGTTATCTGTCTTGTCCATCACATTGCAATCCAATCTCGATTCCGCTAAAGACAGGTTTCACTGTATAAAATGAAACTGCGATTAACATCATGTGGTTATGTCTTTCAGGCTAAATATGATAAAATGTAAAAGCATAATCCTGATGGATAGGCAGAATTTACAAAATGAAAAAAAATGCACTAAAAGATCACGTGACTGCAGTAGAACTAGAGATTCTTCAAGAAAGAGATGAGGACTCTATTATTGAACCACTATGACCACTATTAGGGTTGCCCGATGTTACGTTTTTCCGTAAGTTTTACGGTTATCTGGCACGTTATACGTTTTTACAGTACTTTCCCCGTAAAACGATTTCTTCCTTTTTTAAATAAAAGAAATGATAAGCTTGGAGACTTCTAAAATGATATTTTAAGTTAGTGCAAAAAACCATAATTAGAAAAACCTGATTTCTTACACTGTCAGCAACGCAACCCAATATTAAAAAAAAAAAAAAAATCAACAGGTCGGGTTTTTATGTCCTATCTAACTTACACCCCAACCTTATGTTTAAAAATAATTTGGTTTTAGCAATTTAGCCTTTGTCTGTCAACATCGTATCGATCGTATCGCAGTCGCTGCGGTTTCGATCGATCATAATATACCATGATTAGGGTTTAGAAATTAGATTTCTGGGCTTTCGGCATCTATGGTCATGTTAGTTCATCACGTATGAGAGATGACATCCCTCAGCGATCACACTTCCCAGGGAATTGGAAAGGAAGAAAGGAATGGAGAAGAAAAGAAGCTGCCTGGAACCATTGTGTGAGATAGAGACCTGCACGGGCCGAATATTTCGGCCCGAGCCCAATGCAGCCCGAATGTACCTAGACCCGGCCAAAGCCCGGCCCGATAAGTTTTTTAAAATTCTTGGCCCAAGCCCGGCCCGATAAATTTTAAAAGTTTTTGGCCCGACCCCGGCCCGATAAATTTTTTAAAAATTTAGCTCGAGCCCCAATCTTTCTCAAAATTTAGTAGTAAACTTGACCTAACCCTCAGAAACATTTTCTAAACTCTGGTTGACAAACTGATGCTTGCCTCCCGAAAGGTACCATTGCCTCCTAGAACTTTGGCTGTCATCGAGAGAACAAGAACTCCATTTCCTGTAACAAAAATCTAACTTAATTGATTTTAGCATAAAGTGACGATGGCAATATTGTTTAGCGACAAGCAAAACTTTCCCACTCCTTCTTGTCATATTTTGGGTTCAGTGAAGGTCAAAGTCAGAGCTCAATTTACCGCACAATGCCTACAATCCTCTATAGTGAAAGTGGAGCCGCTAAGCAACACAAACTGTAAATAGCTATTGCATTCTTTGTAACATTTTTCACGGGCACACTTCTTCAACGTTTGGCTTCATTCCAATTATCGTTTAACTAAAGTCAATAATTATTAAAGGATTGCAATTAATCGGTCCCAGCCCGGCCCGACCTGAAGAGAAATCAGTGTTGGCCCGCCCAAGCTCAGCCCGGCCCAAAGAAATAAGAGTCGGCCCGCCCAAGCCCGGCCCGGCCCAAAGAAATAACAGAATCGGCCCGCCCAAGCCCGGCCCGTGCAGGTCTCTAGTGTGAGGTACCACGCCAGCATTTGCCTGGAGCGTGAATGAGGGAAATCTCATTCAAGATTCTTGGCCTGAAAAGCTTTTACACTTTTTCGACGGACTGTTCCCACCGGGACCGCTCGCACTAAAGACGAGAGCGTCAGCGACTACGCTACGCGCAGTCACTTGTAATATACTGATATTAGGAAGAAAAATTGCTCTGAACTAATAAACGCATAACTGTAAGTAGTTGTGAATTTGTGATATGTTCTGTGAGGATTTTTAAACGCATAAAAAAGGATGTGGGAGTTTTAAGACATGCAAAATCTTCATTAAAATGCAATTAAAAGGCAACAAATAATACCCTTGGTTCAGCAGTAATTTCAGCAGCGAGAGTATGAGAGACAAGGACCTACCGCTTAACATGAGAGTTTTCACCAGAAATTTTGATATATATCTTGTGTCTTATGTGTTGTAATTATTTTTAATGAAACTGCCCGTTTCCAATTAAAATTATTTTGCGTTACTACGTCAAAAAATATGTGTATTGTTATATCTTTATTCTGAATGCCACATATCTTCCTTTTTTCGTCGTAAAAATGGTAAAATATTCCTTTATTTTATATAAAAAATTTCGCGACCCTAGCTACTATATGCAAGCCAAGTTTGGAGTTGTTAGCTATAATTATAATTTAATTGTTTTAACTTTGTAATTGAAGATAGTCTTAAACATAGAAAAAAATAGAATAGATAAAAAGAAGGCGCTGATACAGTAATGCAGCATGGTTGCATGTCTGATACAGTAATATCTCACTCTACCATTCGACTTAACCCCCACTCACCTTCACTCTGCAAGGAAAACAGTTAAAGATGATTCGTGCAAATTACTGAATTCATAAGATTAAAAATTAGGCGGTATCATCTAAGTAGTAACCGAGGAACTTGTATTTAAAAGTACTTCTAAATCAGCAGCAATGCAACAATCATCAAACTAAACATTATATTCAACCTGGAAGGAAGAAATTAAAGACGAATTAGAAGTATCACGTTTGATCTCGTAAGAACGATTAAACATGCAACTCTTTCTGTAAAAGGTAAAATGAACGAGGAGAATGACCTTGCTTAAACCCTAAACTGCCAAGGCCACAGTCTTTATACTTTTCTCTGTTTCATGCAAGCTATTTCAGATATCCGTTCATTAACCCTCACCTAGCGTGTTCTTCCGCGGTTAACCACAAAGCAAACCTGAAAACTATGTATAACACATGACATTTACTTTTAAGACGGCATAAATTAGCTTTGAAGTACAATCAATGTTCAGAATTATTATCTATATCAGTGGTTCTAAGATTCTAGGTGAGGAGACACGATAGATTAACAAATCATTAAAATCCTTTAGTTTAACGTCCCACGAATATGACCTCAAATTCCCAATTTTTAGCTTAAGGGAGACGGATGATTATGGGAAGTGAATGATGGAAAAATTGGTGGAATGAGAATGTGCGACGAAACGCAGTACCCCGAGAAAACTTACGGACAATGATGTTAGCCACTACAATATAGATCAGTGTATATTACTTCTAGTCTATGGGTTCGATTTCAGGTAATAAGAGCTTGTGATGGCCAATACTGTGTACATGGGCATCCTGGTTTCTCCTACATCTAATCCCACGAATTTTTTCATAACCATTCAATTTTATTAATCATCAGACTCTTTTAGCCTAAAGGGCATAGCCGTGGAAAGTTAAATTACAAATGTCATTATTAATTTAACTTAATGTATTATCAGTACTTAAGAGCCGGCAGGAGTCAAGTGACCTTGACAAATCGAAGATATCAGCCTTCCTCAGCAGTGCAAAGTGTTTCCTTATTTTGACAACAGATGGGGTTGTTGCTGAAATTCCGTCAAAGCAAATGACACCCCTCCTTTTCCTTCTTTTTTCCCTGCATGTGGTCCAAGTTGGACAACCCAGGAGGGGGGATGGTTATGGCTGTGAACGGGAGGAGAGTGAAATTCCTTTCTTTGGCTAAAAGAGAAACAGAACCGAAGAAAAAAATAAATAAGAGGGACCAACATGATACCAGCCGTCAACCCCGTGTCTCTAGCCACTCAAATATTTACAATGGTCACTAACCTACCATAGAGAACTAAAGCACTTGTCGCCTGTCTCGTTCTCAAAGGATTCTACCTATGGTAAATAACAGAATAGTACGGGAAGAGTCTGCTATAAAATGAAGAACCATGCTAATATTAAAATACACACGAGAGTCGATATTCTAATTTATTTAAGGCCTACGTGGTAAAATAAATAAATAAAAAAATTTGCAATTGAAAGGCAGTAAACCCAAGCAAAGATCTGAAATGTATTGGCAATGTGACTCTTTTGTTAATGGAATCCATCTCATTTTCTTTTTAAAATATGACCACCAAATTTACTTTCTCTCTCTCACCTTCATATTAAAATGGTCCTGGGTTCGATACCAGTAGCCGACCATCCTGACGTCTTTCCTGTTACAACAGGAAAGGGCCGCGGGCCGGCTTAGAGGGACAGGAGGGAGCATATGCCCTGCTTGGTGTTGCTATTATTTGGGGAAATATACCATTTCATTAACAATAGAATTAAAAGAAGCGTCACCTTCTTCAGGAAGGTGCAAGGACGTAACAGGTGTTTGTTTCAAACATTAAATAAGTATTAATATATTTAGTGGGTGCACATCAAATAAAGACGTAGCCATGGGGCAAAAGATCAGATGGTTTAAAGAATTTTGTGTCACCCCCTCCCCCCCGCCTTGACTGATTATATGGGCAATAAAAGGATTGTTTGAAGGAATTTGTAAAGCAATTTCGATGAAGTAGTTTAAATCAGGTAATAGAAAATGCCATTCCATTGTGTTCTTCCTTTTAGGTGTCTTACTATATTTTATTTTTTCTTTATACACAAGTATTGAGCAGACAATACAAACACCTATGAAATTCATACTCTTCCATTATTAATCTGCCGGGTCACCATTTCCACTTAGCACAGCTTCTGTTCTCCGCGGAACGCATTTATACGAAACCTGAAGTCCCCAGACGAATGTACAGATTTAGTATTTTAAAATAGCTTATGTGATGTCATTAATAATTTAATGTTGTAAAATTAGTAGTTGCAGTAGTATTAGTAGTTGTAGTATGAGTGGTAGTTGTTATAGCACTAGTAGTGATAGTAGTAGTGATTGTAGTAGTTGTACGACTTCTAGTGTTGCCAACATATTGTACTCATTCTGAACTAACAGGCGGGCATATCAGCTAGTGGCTCATATTTTATTCTTAGAATATGGCGACACAAAGTAAATATTGTGTGGAATTTTTTCTTGTATAATTGTGTTATATCGTTCTGCTCCTATCCTCATATATGTAGCTCCAGAAAAACGCTTGATTTCATACACCCATCTTGCATTTAGACGTCGTCTCGGTCGTTTCTATTCTCTAGGAATCCAATATAGTATATTTGTCATCCATTTTCCATCTTTATGTCTAGTTATGTAAATAGACCATCTCTATTTCACTTCACAGCCTTGTTTATCTCTCCTACATTTGTTTGGAGGTGAATCCATTCATTTATCTTCCTGGTCCTCTTGCATCTCTTATTGTTCTTTGTGTAACTCTTAATCTTTGAGCCGTTTGCGCATTCTATACCCAAGTTTCACAGCTATACAGGTAAGACACATCGGTTATAAACTTGACGTTTGAGATATATTGGTAGAGGTAAATATAATCATCAGCTATGCCTATTGTCTCTCCACTAATCTTTATTTCGTTTTTTGCCGCATGTTGATTGTACATTACTTTTGTTTTACTTAAATTCGTTTTAAGGCCAATTTTCGAACTCTCATTACACAGCTCTTCCATTCTGGTGTTTAGTTCTTTTGCATTTGAAGCTAACAGGACAGGACTATATGATAAAGGAATCGTAAGTGATGAAGATACTCACCATTGACCATTATTCCAATTTCATTCCAGTTTCAATTTTGGAAAACTGTCTATAAGTCAGCTGTAAACAGTTTTGGAGGAAGTGAATCTCCTTACCTTACTCCTTTTCCAACTTCAAAATTTTCACTTTCTTAGTCTAATGACAAATCTAGCAGTGGAGTAAATGTTTCGCAGTAACTAGATGTATGCTTTATCGATGCCTTGATGTTCAAGAATTTATATACTGCTGCCAAGGAAATCAAAATCTATGAATCCCAGACATAGTAGAAGTTTATTAGTTCTTTCCATAACTTCATTCAATGTTTGTATGTGATACAATGTGCTACGACGAAGTACAGCTTATTCATTTCCTTCGTTAAAATCCATCTCATTGAATACGATTAAAATAAACTTTGGTGAACATTTTGTATAGAACTGACAATAAACTAATTGGTCTGTAGTTTTCGACGCGTTCTTTGTCCCCTTTTTGTACAACAAAATGATAACAGCATTATTCTAACTTGACGGTACATCTCTCTTCCGCAGGTACATTTGGTAAATTTTCGTTCCATCTTTTTACCTCCCATGTCTATGTCCACTTCCTCTGGGAAGGTTTCTTGAAAAAATGTGTTGAAAATGAACAAACTGTTGACTTTTGAGTTAATGAATTATAGCATTGATACAAACTATGTAATAGGCTATGCAGCTCTTTGCTTGCGGTACCACCGTCAGTAGTTTCGCAACCCAGAACACACCACGAGGAGGTGGCTGCATGACGTGTTCCACCCATGCCCTCCCATCCACCCAACCTTTTGGGCATGCGCATTTGTGACTACATTTTCAAAGAATTACTCAAAGCTCTATTGATTGCTGTTTTACTATACAATACTCAAACTAAAATTGAATGCAGTAATGTATATAGGCCTACAAATTAAAAGAATGAATAGGTGCATAGGTTGGGAGTTTTAAGCTTAACGTAAAGATTGAAGAATTCGCATTGTATAGTCCAATGAATTTGGGAGCAGCGGCTGCAGTCAATCTTGTAAAGTGATTGACAGATCTGCAAAATCATTGCACTTGGCTTTTTTTGTTCTTCCTCTGAGATTTCATTTCTATTGCTGCAGTGATGTATGGTGGATCACGGATGGGCATATTTCTTGGTTTCCTTGGATCTACTAACTCGGGGAGGAGACAGTTCATATAAAATTTCTCAAGTTTTGGAAGCATGTTTTGTTCCCAAAACTTGTCATCACGCACAATCTTTTCTGTTCTTGTTCCTCTTGGTGTCCAAATAGCATAGATGCAGTAGTCTATTCTGGTAATGTGTAACTGGCCTTGCACTTGGAAGAAGTGATCATGGTTTTTGTTTATGCCCAATATATTACCGTTTTTCGCTTTCCATATTGTAGCTTTTCCTTGTTTTATAATTTCATCTGGTGTCATTTCCCTGGCTGATGATGGGCACTTTATTTCTACCAATCCATTGTCTCCTATAAGTCCATCCGGAGTTGCTCCAAGAAAAGGGATCTCAGGATCAATGAACAACCCACAATCTTCGATAGCTACTTTGCACACCTGTTCAACCACTACTTTTGCCTTCGCTTCATTATCTCGCCCATATGCCATATGGTCGTTATCGAATTTAGAATATAACATGGCCCTAACAATTCTTCCGCAACTTGTTGTTGGTAGCATCTTACATACTCGTCCAAAATTTGATGCTGTCAGGAGTTTCCTTCGATATTCCATCCATTCGCCACTCTCCCGTTGGGCTATCGTTGATCTTTCAATTAGTCTCCTTTCTGCATCCGATTTTCGGAGTTCCTGCATGAAAGCTTCTTTTTCAGATTCAAATTGATCTGGAGAGAGATCAGGTCTTTGCGCGTTAGGACCATAGTCTGGATCAGGCTTGTCCTTTCCACGAAATAGTGATTTACAACATCTTTTCTTTGGAGCACGATGCAGTCGTTGTAACTCCGACTTCCTTTTCCTTCGCATTTCAGTGCTTTTAGCCACATTTCCTGGACTGGATTGGTACATTTGTTTATGTAATTTATAAAAGGCCATACTTGTATTGTGCCTCACAACAGCTCCAGCGCATCTCCCTGCATATGAACGACCTGCAGAAAAGTTAATCCTCTTGCCTCCAATAAATTTGGCCACTGCAGCATTGTAGTGTTCCACGCGGTTGCTGTCAACATCATGTATAAAACTTCTACAGTTCAAACTTAGGTGTCGCACAACTTCCCTGATCTTTTCTAGAAGTCCATGGCTTGCCAAATCAGGAATAATATTTCTGTCATCCTTGACGCCGTCTTGTTTGCAGAAATATGTTGCGCAGTTCCTGTGATTACCGAATATATGGTCAGTTGAATTTAAAATGTCTTTTCGTAAATTTTCTGTCTTTTCATGGAACTCAAAGTTTGTACTTTTATGATGTTTGACGGCACTAACTACTGCTTTCCTAAATCGTAAAATCCTGTCTCCTAACATTTTTCTCAGTACAACATTTTCCTTTTTCTTGTCGCTTGTAGTGGCTATGTCTCTAAGTTTGTTGCAAAAATTACGAAGCAAGTGATTGCGGCATTCAATTTTCTCAACTGTCAAATGTTTGTACGGGCGAGCATCTAAAATTTTTTTATATACACTGCTATCACCATCCGCTATAAGTTTATTGTAGCGTACTCCATACATTTCTTCACTTCTGCAAAATCCGTCAACTATTACGGCTGCTTCCATGCCACTTGAACTTTGATTGCTACTCCAGTTCTTGAAACACGTATGTTTCTTCGGTGAAACACCTTGGGCAGCTGCTCGAGTGCAAGTGTAACAATATTTATTTTTTATGCCGATATAGATAACTTTTCCAGTTTCATAACCGACAATAGCTCCCTGAAAAAATAAATAAATAAAGTAATGAATTTATGAATAAACAGTCTTTATGTGCTGCAACAAATATATTTTTGTTTTTTAAAGTTTGAATTCAGAAATCAAGTCTGTTGAACAATATTTTCAAAATACTTAGTTTTTTTTTTTTTTTTTTTTTAAAGAAAGAAAGAAACTCGCATATCTACTCAACCATTTTTATTGCCTAAAGCACAGGACGTCCATTTTATATCCATATATGCATACTGCACATGAAATAAACGTCTAATAGACGTACAGAAAATGGAAGTTTCGAATCCAGTGGACATCGATAATGTTTATTACTAAAGTACAGTTGACGAGGTCCACTGCAAGTACTAACAATATTAAAACTTGCAGAGCCTAACATGTGTAAGGGAAATTAAACTTTAATATATATGCCTTTGATAAATAATACCTCTTCCATTCGTATTTAGTGTCGCGAACTACAGAGCACACATTTATTGTTCAACTGTACATTCACTAAATAGTTACGTCATAACAACGAACATCCTACCACTATGATTTCGAACGTTTCAAGCATCCCAGACATCACACGGACATCCAGTGGAGTCCATATGTAGACCAGTGGATGTCTGAATTCGTACAATGGGCATCCCTGTACCAGAGATGGCGTGGGTCAATGAAAACGTGACCCTTGGTCCACTGACCCACCCCATCGTGATCCACGATCCACCGTAACCCACAACCCACCGTGACCCACTTTGACTCACCACCCACCATGAACGATTCTGAACAACTCCGACCCACCAAAACCCATCGTCATCAACTCTGACCCAAGATCCACGCTCTCCTTTCCATTTAGTAAAAAGTTTACACTTGTAATAAAACAGGGGCCGCGGTGGCTCAGTGGTAGAGCGTTCACCTCTGGTGCTTGGGGTTCCGGGTTCGATCCCAGCTCCCGCCAAGTGAACTTTGTGGTGGACAAACACCGTGTGCGTGGGTTTTCTCGGGGTTCTCCCGTTTCCTCCCACTTTCTTCATTCCACCATTTCATTCATTACTCATCATCACCGTCTCCTTTAGCCTAACCGGCATAACCGTGGGACGTAAAACTCAACGATTTCATTTCATTTTTTTTTTGTAATAAAACAAGGCTGTGAAATAATCACTAAACGGAGTTTGCATTTCTACGGTCATTATCTCAAGCACCGCTCTGTTACAATACCGGTGTACAGTGGCGTATTTAAGGGGGGCTTCCAGGCTTAAGTCCCCCCGAAATTGTATTTACTACATTAAAGTAAATGAAATATCTTGCATAATTTTCACATTTCCAGGAACAAAGTTAGCGAAGCCCCCTCCCCTCCGAAACAAAATCGTAAATAGGCCACTGCCGGTGGATCAGATCTTAACAATATACAATGGTAAACATTTTTTTTAACTGTATAGCAAGAGAGGATACTAAGTCTCTTAATTTTATTACAAATGAAACACTTCCGCGATAGTGATACAAAGAAAGTCACTTGCAAAATGGATATCACTTTTTTGTGAATATAATTCTTGCGTTACTGTTTCCTTTACCCTGAAGGGGTTATTGTACTGATTATGAATTTAGAGAGTTGAATAATAATAAATTGAATTTTGAAACTTACCACTCCAGATAGTGAATTATAATTCTTTCTATACGATCGTTTTCCCCAACTTCCATCGGCAACAACAGTTATAAGAGGTGTGCCATCGGTATCCACATTATTTTTCTCTCGTGCTATTTTCGCTTCCTCTTCTGCAGCAAGTTTCATTTCATTCTCTGCTGTCTGCTCCCAGGCTTCGCACACAACATCGTGATACTTTTTAAAAGTTTTTGAAGACATACACGGTACATTCATTGCTGATAGTACTTCTTCCAATTGTGCATGTCCACCACCTGTTGATATAGTTCCCGCAACAGCCGCAGTGTTCACATCCATACTACTTTCATCATTCCTTTCAGTTGAAATTGGAATTTCTAAATTGCACATAGAACACTTGAAAATAAGAGTGCTTTCCAATCCTATTCGCTTCTCTCGTACTAGTTTCATATTTTGGAAAGTGCAACCAATTGGACTGTGACTGTCTAATCTTTTCATAGCTTCTAGGAAATGCTGAATGTCTATGATCCTTCGACCAGATAAAATACAGTCAGTTTTACTTTTCACTTCATTGTTGCGCGCTTCATTTCCTACTTCTTCCGTTGCAGGCACTGACCTAAAATAAATTATTACTTTATGTTGTGTTCCTAAGGAATTAATTACTTTATACTTAAGCGATATTTAAACTTACTTTCAATGTATAATTGAAGTGACTTTTTAATTACACAAGGAATTATCCGTCTACGGCAAGGGCGCTGATCCTGGGGAGCCGAGGAGGCCCTGGCCCCCCAAAGCTCATGTGGGTCCCCCTATTATATTTATAAATATACAATATTTGGCGTAATTTTAGTGCGATTTCTCTTAATATCTTCATATATATATCTTCTGCATCTGAATGGGTCCCCCCAAATTTACAGAGAAATCAGCGCCCTTGGTCTACGGACAGATCATTCTGGTTTTCTAAACACCATTGATGCAAAAAATGACCAAAAAGCCAAATATGTGCTGTTATGTCCATGAAACTACGAATGGATGTATACATAAGTGAGCCGTACGTAGTATGAACATGTGCTACTGCTAGGCTTCAGTTGCCACCGTCCAATTTGGATGACCTATAACTAACTGCCTAGCTTATGAAAAAAAATGTTTATGCAAAACTAACAAAAAGAATGAGGCGTGTCATTTTAAGAACTTATACAGTAAAATTATATGAGAGCGCGTCCCATTCTTTTCTTTTTAGTCATGCATAAACAAAATTGTTTTTTACTTTTTAGCGCGACTTGATTAAGAAAAGAATGCCTTTAAAAGGTGCATTATTATTATTGTTAATGTTCGCATCCTTGGCATATGGTATGTTTATTTTGATAAGGTACCATATGGTGCATTTCTATATTACTACTGTATATTATAAAATTTATTATAATAACTAATAATGTGTCTTACCTTTTCTCTTGCATATATTTTCTCAGACCGGGAGGAAGTTTTCTTTTCTTTCTTGGAATAGATAAACGAAGTCTTTTCTGGTTTGGTTTGTCCTTCGCAAATCTTTGTCGAAAGTTCGGCATTATCGCTTCAAGCACAAATCACTCCTTCTCACAGAAACCATTCAAATACACTGAACTGCTAAAACAGAAACCATCACCTAAAGAGGTCATAAATTTTGCCATTCCTTGTGTTTGAGGTTCCGTTCTTTACAATGATTTCCTCCTCCCCCCTCCTGTTAAGAAGTTCAAAGTGTGTTTCCAAAAGGACTGGCTCCCGCTGAGAAGGAAGGGGGGATGAGAAACGACTATAGTGCCATCTAGCAGTTAGACGGCCAAGTACGTGAACACGAAAAAATCTGATTTCTGATTTCTATAGATTCAATGATTAAGGATATAATTTCTCATCGATTGTGGAATGGATGTCTTTGGAAACAGCGAAAAAATAGTACAGTAGCGCACAAATACAAAGATAGTACTCCATTCTCAAAAAAGTTCGAAGTTTTTAGCTCTTTTCCTTCCTATAAAAAAACAGAAGATTTTTCCCTCTAATTTTGATCATTTTCTTATGGGAATTTGGATTATAATTATCCGTATTTATAAGAAGAAAATACAATGTAAAGTGTTCAAATTGTACCTTTAAAATGAGATGCATCATTATTTAGTGAGCTATTGAGACACTTTTGCGAAAGAACGAAATGAAACCATGATTTGCCTAAAAAATGTTTGAGATCCCATGTTAAATTGAACACCAATATTCTGGCCGCTGTGGTTCACTCCTTCTCCCTCTTAACAGTCAGTTAACGCGAACTCTTTCTGTTAAAAAAACGTATTGTTGATTTCTTATAATACACCGTTGAAACCACAAATGTCCGAGAGGAAAATCGATACAAGAAGTGTATTTTTAAATTCGAGACGAGATGAAAAACACGACAATGCTCGTCTCGTTTCCAAGACTGGGCAGAACTAGTTCACCCAAGTCTTAAGTCTGATTGAATTTGAGTTTAGTGTCGCTTCCAGCAGCGAAGCTTTATTTTAAGACGTAGACATAGCTTAACGTTTGATCCAAATCACAGGAGGTCCCGCCGGGAATCGAACACGGGTCTTTCTCGCCAAAGTTGCGCACGCGATCTACACAGCCATCAATGAGTTATACGAAGTCTTAAGTCTGAAACAGTTTTTTATTGTTACATAATTCACAGTATAAGTGAACTTTGGAGCACTGCATTTAAATCCCGCCTCGTTATACTTCAACTTTCCTGCCAAAATTCAAAATTCCCCCAAAATATTATGTCGCTTATGTATAATTTTGACACCTTTTAATCATAGAATGATACAAGAAAACACCCAAATTTACAAAGTTACTGTATACATTCGAATCCTAGAGAACATTTACCAATTTTTTGACAATTCTCTTTAAGGGATGGGCCAAGACACACATTCCAAATTTTGAGAAGAAGGCATCAATGTCCTACGAAAAAAAAAAAAAAAGGAACCCTATACTCAACCACAGAGACATATAAAGGGTCATAAAAGAAGATAAATTAAGACAAGAACTTGCGAAATTTGAATCTTTGGCAACTTTTTATCCATAAAAGGAAACGAGATGGACCACCCAAACTTACCGAGGTACATACCCCGTCCTATACTACCATACTAAATTTTTCAATTTGGCAATTTCCTAAATTAAACTGGGGTGATCCTATGCACCCTTCCTGAAATTTAAACGAATAGGCCGAAGTATCCATTACCAAAATTTAGAGGGGGTCCTATCCACCCTTGGACCATGGTACTGGGTTAAGTACTATAGCCTCTAAGCCCCGGACCCATGAAGCACAAAAGTGCGATCAATTCTCCCAAATACTACTATTTGCTTTGCGTTATTCACGTTACGGTTGGAGCACATGCTGGCAAGTAAAAGCAAATGCTTCATTTCCGGTTTCGCAAACGCATTTGCTCCAATTTTTATTCATACACTTTACAGTATTTGCTCCAAAAGCCTGCAGTACAAGCATTTGCTTCCTTTTATTCATTTTGCCCATTATCTTACCTCCAGGAGAGCACAATTACAGGACCACACTAGAGATAACAGCAAAGTGTTTATCCCTACCACTTATTCTTTTTTACAGTGGATTCAAATTTTTTGCTATAGGATGTACTCTATTTGAAGGAATTTGATTTATCAACACTGTTTTATACATTTGCCCTGTCAGTAAATCCGTCCGAGGGCAAAAATCTGAAGAACTATTTGATGGATCACCATCAATTTTTGCCAGCATGTAGAAGGTCAAAGGTTAGGAAGTGAGTTCGTTGATGAAAGTATTATTCAAACCGGAAGTGGCAAAAGTAAACCATTTTTGGTTTTAACATTGATTACTATAGAACAAGAACGGTAACAGATAGCACGGAGCAGTTTTCTGTAATAGATTAAGCATCCCAACAGTACATTTCAACTCCATCTTTAACTCTCTACTAAAACCGGAAACGACAGAAATCCAGTACAATTCCGGTTTCAATTTTGCCCTACGTAGACCAAAAGCGATGATAGATAGCGAGAAGCTTTTTAAAATTGCTCTAGCGTCCTAAGAATAGGTATCATATTCTCTCTTCACTCTATTTAAACCGAGAGTGGAAGAAATCAACCACTTCCTGTTTTAATAGTGATTACTATAGAGTAAAAACTGTAGTAGATAGCGAGAAGTGGTTTTCTGCAATCAATTAAGTCTCCCAAAAATATATTCAATCTCTACTAAAAGCAAAAGCGATAAAACATAATACCATTTCTGGTTTCAATTATAACTGAGAAAATATCACCCCATTCTAACCAAATTCTTTTACGTGGTGTACATGTAACACAGATATTTGTTCTTTTATTACATAGCGAACTGTTGTCAGTAGCTGTAACATTGGAATTTGTCTCCAATATCTAGTTTGTCTAAACCTATTAAGCAGTGTTTCTCAAAGTGTGGGTCGCGACCCATTGATGGACCGCGGGCCGTTTCTTTGGTAGGTCGCGAGAAGTTTTTCCTTTTAATTGTGAAAATTTTATTTTGATGCAGAAACATATGTTGTAAAGTAAGTACCATTCAAGAAGGGAAAATTGAAAGCGTTTGTTAATGAGGTGAAGAGTAAGTGGTTATTCCAAGCCCTGCCCTGTTGTACAGTCAGTAGAGATGCTGTGTTAGAATGGAAGGAGAATGGGTGAGTCAAAATTTGTCACGGGGTAGGGCATTGCGTTGAGAATAGTGTGAGCTCTGTGTTACCTTTATATGGAAAAATTAGAATTATGATTTACAAAATTGAAATACCACCATTACGTAGAATGACAATGTGTATTTGAATAAAAGTAGGTGGGCCACAAAGTAATTTAATTATTTAATGTGGGTCGCGGTAACAACAAGTTTAAGAACCACTGCTATTAGTATTTCTAACCCTATTTCCAAAAAGTTTTTTCTTTTTTCATTTTCCAGTACTCTACAATTAATATAATGTGTCTGAAGTTGATATATTCAATATTTTACTCTTAAGTGTTTTCAACTGAAGGATACCATCAGTTACTAAAACACTTATAAATAATTAAAATCTCGGGATGAACCCAGTTCCCACACACTGTAATCTACTTGAAAAGAATTAAGTACTATAAAAAGGTTTTATCGTATGTTTGACTGTGAGAAAGAGATTGTTACAAAATCAATAGCTCCTTTTGGTATTAGTGACAAAGATTGATCGAGCATTCCGGTGTAAATAGCATATATTGATCTTCATTTGTTTACTTAGTAACATCTTCTGTACGAGGCGGTGGTAGTTAAAAGGAGTTAGTATCTTAATCAAAGAACACCTTGAACACTGACTGCCTATTCTAATGTAGATATGCATATTACCGGCTAAGTTTCATTACCCCTATGTATGTTTCAAACATGGGTGTTCAAGGATCTTAAGTAAATAGAGTACAATAACCAAAGATACATCCTATCTGAGAAGGCTTTTAGACAATATTTTATTCTAGAGTGTCGTTGTGTATACCATCATTTTCATAAAATAACTGTCTCCAGGTACGGTGTGAAATTCATTGAAGCATTACTGGAGTGACCGTAGTAAATGCATTTAGAATGACTTGCAATTATGCACTAAAAATTACGAAAATATACAAATATCCAAGTACACTCTTTTATCTTTTGTTAACTTTGCTAATGTAAATGAGATCGTAAGAATTTGGTAAGTGTCACGTAAGGGCAAGCGGCGACGCCATGTTCAAGAAAACTTGTTCATCTGCTACTTCAACATACAGGTTGAACCTGAAAGGTGTGCACAAACTCCCGAAGGTGATTCGTGACATCAAAAGAAGACAAAAGTCCTCTTGCATATTGTGGAATTCCGCGTCGTGTAAGAGTGACGATCTTGAATCGTTTGGCCTAATCCTCGTTTCGCCTAACCAATTATCTGACACTTTTATGACAGATAAAAGATAAGCTTTATGTCCGCCATTTTAGGCGAAATAAGGATACTCGTTTGGCCTAATCCTCGTTTTGCCTAAAATGGTGGACTATAAAAAAATCCTGGAGATAAAACTGGAGGGAAATTTTTCGAAAAAAAAAATATTCCCTACTATGTAAGAACTGAGAAATACAAATTAGTTTTCCCGTAACTAATTTGTAATAGGACTTTTGGAAAATGTTTCGACAATTGTACAGTTACTTTTCCGTTCCATTTTGAGAATATTAATGCCCCCACAGGGTGTATAGTGACTATATTTGAGATGAGAGAAACACAAAAAGTTACACCTGTTATTAATTTTGTTTAAAGGTGAGTGCTGCTCAAAAGTAACTTTTAGTTTGCAGTTTGTTTCCAAATATCTGATATTGTCAAATGGTACTGCTAATCGGTACGTTAACGGAAATATAGTTTGTGTGTTTCTTCTTATGTAGATGCAAAAGTTATTTTATTGTAGGTTTTGCTGATCTTTCAGACGATTTCATTCCAGTTTCAACGCTTTTTTGAAACTGTTAATGCACTATAAGAGATCCGATTGTGATTCTATTGTAATTACAATTCGTATTAAATTTGTAACTATTTCGAGCTAGATCTGACAAAAGATCCCTAAATTTGCTCATAACTTAGCAATGGACAATTGTGATCGCAATGAGTGATTTGTGACAAATCGCTCCGCTGACAAATTGCTCTTTGGATAATTCCACAATTCAAACATCTCAAGAAAGAAGAAAAATATATTTCATTTCTTATTATTACTTTTGAAATTACAACTTCTGAGTTGAATTTTCACTCGTTTCACATACTACCGGGAATGTCCATAGCATAAGTCTCTGAGATGCACAATGAGATTGAAATCCGGGCTTCTCGGTGGTTGTTTCAGCAGGAAGAAGTTGAATGCTCCTCCAAACAGATGGTGGCCAACCGGGATCTGTTACGAGGGTGGTTGTCCTGCTGGTACACTCCATTTCCACTCGTATGACAGAAATAAAGATATAGTTGACTCTGGTGATCTTCGTACTTCGATACAATACGGGTGAATAGTAGGTACCAAAGGTCCAAAACATTGCTTACAGAAAAACACTATAAATCAACATCGTCTCCGTTATCTTGTACAATTCCAACCTGACATGATTTCGTTGGGCTGGCACCAAATTATAGATCACTATCGGTGTGATAAAATTGAAATCGAGACTCATCGCACCAGAGTTTGCTGGTTTAAACCAGCTGTTAAAAAAAATGGTTTAAACCAAAATACGAAAAATGTTCCTAAAAGTGTAAGTGTTCGTAAAATCTTGATGAACACACATTTATGGGTTATCCCGTTTCACTCCCATATATTATTCGTATTATATTCAGCCTTAATTTCCCATTCATTACTCAAAAAGATTATACTACAAAAGCAACTTTTGTATTTCTTTTATAAGTTTATAAATGCTTCTTTTGTGATTTTTTAAGAGTTTATTATTATTGTTATGCAATTTCAATCAAAGAAAAATTATAAATATTGTTTCGTTTTAATAATGTTTACTATTGATAAAATACATCGAAATGCTGTAGTTTTGGGGGAGAGGAGGGTTCATACAAATCGCACGAGAGGCATTTATTGAAATCAGAAGTATCTTTGGTATTTATTTATGTATAAATGGGTCAGAGCTAAAGTGGACTCAAATAATTCGTATCTTTATTCACTTTTCTTACAGATATGCAAATTAAGTCTATTTCTTCTCCTTCTCGTTGTATTTCTCTATCTTGGACTAATAAAAGTCGTAATGAACTAACTTGGACTAAGTTAGTTCTTCTGCAGCATTTTCAAATTGTCCATATGTAATTCTGTATAATGGTTTCACTTGTGCAACTGGTTATCTTTTTGTCCTTCTGAAATGACTCTTGACAGTTACATTAACAAGTACCTAAAGATCAGCACAACGTATTTTTTTTTTTTTTTACCAGGAGTCTTTCATGAGTGAGTTGGCAGACATATCGCATTTGTGGTCAATTAGTCCCGGTTTCGAGTTCAAATGGAGGACAATTTCTCTCGGATGTAAGCCCAGAAGCGGTTTGATTCCGTTTTAAGCTTATGTGACCTCTTCCAGCATAACCCGGTTGTTGCATAATAACACCAAGATGAAACAAACTTATTTCTCTCCATATGTGATATAAATACATACAGCAAATTATTTAAACAAAAAACCTGGTTTAAACTCAAAAAATACCGGGTTTAAACAAAAAACGGGTTTATTGTTGTTGTTTTTTTTTTACATGGTTTTTGCCAACCCTGCATCGCACCATGCTACTCGTTTTTATGATCCAGTCACCGCATTCTGTTGCCAGTGTAAAACATTAACCGTAGTGACATATAATGACAAGTAGTAACATCGTGGGTTATCGGCTTCTGAAGTCCATACGATGAAGCGAACGTTGTCTACTAACTATCCGGCTGAACCCCTTATTCAGTTGGGTGTCCGTCTTGGCTAAGGTTTACTGGTGTTCGGTGCAGTAAGCAAAGTTATGAAAACATTTATACCTTGTTCTCTTACATGTGAGTTACTTTTTACATTGTTAAATTACTGTAGATTTCCAAATTATGCAGACTCAATATTGAAACCGGACGGCAGGAATAGAGTGATAATGTGAGACATACAACCTGTTTATCGGAAACTGAATTCTCATCAAAACGATTTCTCATTATCTCTTACAATTTTTAATATTTAGGAATCAATATCGAAACCAAAAGTTGTAAAAGTTGTTTGTTTTGTATTTCAGGGTAACTATTTACTTTGAACGGAACATTGTTGGATTAGGTTCTTCTCTAAACGGTCTCTTCAGCTTCATCAGAACCTCTTTTTTAAAATGTCTCCTGTCAATTATCATTCAAAATTATAACATGCTTCTGGTACAACATGTTAAAAAATTTTGCCACTTATTTACCATTTCTGATTCTCTTTCTGCCACTGTTTTACTCAAACTCAACATTTGCACATTTTGTTTTGCTATATTTCAAATTCATATATTGGGATAACTGGCAAATTAATATTCACCCTATGTTAATCCATAAAAGGTTACAAACTCTTCCAAAATATAGTCATTCAGTTTAGAAATGTATACGGATAGGTATAATTAACTCCGCTTGTAGTTACGAAGGGTTTGACGATTGAAAGCAGCTCAAAGCTCACGTTTTACAAAGAGGTTTTTGAGGAATAGAAAACCGAGAAAATGGTGATGCACCAGAAGACGACGACGATATGAATTTCCATTTAGTAGATGATGATGATGGAGAGGAGGTTACATAATTCAATTTTTTGCACATTTGGATCCATTGTTTTCAATTTAGAACAAAATTAATGTAGCATTTATGTATCCATATTCATTTGTGCCAATCCTGTGCAATGTATAGTTGATAATCCCCCCCCCAATATTTTAGTAGGCATAGTACTGATTTCTGACTCTGACTCCCTTTCTTTTTGATAGGTTTTGTATCTTGAGCCTCAACAAAAATGGTCGCTCGTCCAGATACAAAAGCTATTTCCATTTACATACGCAAAACCTGCTAAAACCAAACTATTTTCTTCAATAACGCAATTCACAGACTAGTGTGATTATACAGCTTTCGACAGACCAACACTCACATTATTCTTAATTTTTTAATGTTCTCTAGTTTCTAATGTTCTTTTACAATTATGACGTGTTTAAACAGTTTTTCTCGATTTGTCACAAATTTTAAAATGTGAATTTAACGGGTTTTGCTATTTACCTACTCATATATATTCGTATATATCCATGGTCCACCAGTAAATACATAAAGGAGTTTTGGTAATCCTAACTCCTCGAAAATAGTTAATATAATATTAATCTACATATTTTGCATTTCTTAATTCTTTATATACTAGGGAATTTTCTCGTCTATAATTTCCCTCTAGTTGAATTTCCACGATTTTTTCTTATTGTCCGCCATTTTAGGCGTAACGAAGATTAGGCCAAACGAGGATCCTGTTTTCGCCTAAAATGGCGGACACAAATCTTACCATTTATCTGTCATAAAAGTGTCAGATAATTGGTTAGGCGAAACGAGGATTAGGCCAAACGTGGCGACACGAAGAGTGACAGAGGTACCAACTTGGAATCGAAACTCCAATCGTGACAATTAGAATGGAACAAAAAGATGCGAATACACTTCGGGAAGTGATTCGTGACATCAAAAGAAGAGAAAAAGTTCTGTTGCATGTTATGGAATTCCGCGTCGTGTAAGTTACGAGTGAGAGGAGTGCCAACTTGGAATCGACAATCGAATCCTGACAATTTGAACGGAATAGAAAGATGTGCACAAACTTCGGTAGGTGATTCACTACATCAAAAGAAGACAGCAAATCCTTTTGCATGGTGCATTTATATGCACATCTTTCTATTCCATTTCAATTGTCAGGATTTGAGTTTCGATTCAAAATTGGCACCCCTTCACTCGTACACGATACGGAATTCGTCAACATGCAAGAGGACGTTTTGTCTTCTTTTGATGTTACGAATCACCTTCCGAAGTATGCGCACATCTTTCTGTTCCGTCCCAATTGTCACGATTCAATTTTCGATTCCAAGTTGGCAACCCTGTCACTCTTACACGACGCGCAATTTAACAATATGCAAGAAGATTTTCTATTTTCTTTTGATGTCACGAATCACGTCCCGAAATTTGTGCACAGCTTTCAGGTTCACCCTGTACAATCAGGACCGTAACTTGTGGGGGGCAGGGGGCAACTGCTCCTCCAGGGAAGCTACCCGCCGTTCAAGGAAGGGGGGCATTTTAAGACAAAATTTTCTTCATATACGATACGAACATGAAATTATAAATGAAGCATCAAATAGGTTCACTATATTACATAAACACTACAGCACACAAAAGGTGAATAAAAACAAAAATGAGTCGTGGGCCCAATTCAGTAAAATATTACTATTCTACTATTAGGGGTCCTAGAAATAATATTTATTCGTATGGCTTTAAGATTTGTCAATATTGTCCCCTTAATTAATTTGTTATGTATAGAACGGGCCCAGAGGCGTAACTAACGGCCCCGCAGACCTTGACGTGGGGGAGGGCCAACAGGCTCCGTGAGCCCCATAAAGAGTAAGAGAAAGATGGAAAGAGGGGGCCCAAGAAATAGAAAAACAACTTTTTCTAGGGAGCCCAAATACGCGTATTAATGCTTGCCCCCTCCAACCCCCTCCCCGAAAAAAAAAGTTACGGCACTGTGTACAATCAATCCATTTAACTTTTCACATTGGGTCTATTTATGGCTATTCGCTCTCGAATCTACTCGGTTACATATGAACCGAAAAAGATGTCTGACAACATAGTTAACCAAATAATTTTATGATTGCAGAGAAGAAAATATATTTTTCTTTATTTATTTAGTTATTTTTGAAGAACATCAATATTATTAACAATTGGCAAAATACACTTTTTAACTGGTATACTATTCTCAAATTAGAAATATTGTAGAACTATATAATTTTCTTTTAGCTTCTACAAATGTTTCTAGATTATATTGTACTCATAATGCCAAACTCCTTCAAAAATTTTTGTTTTACGTCCTACGTTATGTCGTGCAGCCTAAAAACGACGGCGATGAGAAATGAATGAAATAGGAGAATGAAGAAAGTGGGAGGAAACAAGAGAACCCCGAGTAAACCCAGGCACACGGTGTTTGTTCACCCGAAACTTCTTTGAAGCCATTCTTTTTAAACAAAGCTGCATTGGATATCAATATCTGAACTGAAAATGAGTATTACCTGTCATATGATATACAATGTGGATATTTATGTGCACAAGAAGTCAGGAACGCAATGAAGACATACTAGCATGTATCACGTCAACATGATCATAAACTAGAAACACTTTTTTTCTTTTATATTTATCGATGTCACACCAAACACAAAAGATAATATTCTAATATCGCGAAAATAACCAAATATAAATTAGCTTGTGCGGAATGTAAGCTAAGGAAAGAAAGCGATGTGACGCCTACAAAGATTATTGTGGTGTTAACACTAATTGACTACTACTTTCGTCGTTAATCAATTGATATGGGCCATCTAATTTTCTAGACAAAAAAAAATATACTATACTATAATATACTATACTATAATATATATATAATTACTATAATAATCAATAACATTTTCATTAATCCATAATAATAATAATAATAATAATAATAATAATAATAATAATAATAATAATAATAATAATAATACACTGTTAAACAACAAAAATGTAATACCAAGAAGAAGAGGTAGCAGCCTCAAATATGTCGAGGTATAAACGTGAAGTTATTATATTTACTGTTGCGTGATGTGTGACACCGCCATGAAAACCCTCTAGAGATCTGCAGCGTGATGTCCATTATGAGCGATCAGAATGACACATAGGGAGGTCTTGGATGCCATCCTGGGGTATAGCAAGCGCCATTCGTCTGCGACCCGTTGCTAAAGCTTAACACTAGCTGGGAGCAGGACCATATTTAAAATTTTTTGCCGCCTCGGGCCGTTAAAAATAGCGCTCTCTCAATATCAATAAATATCAGTGTAAAAAATGTGAGACAGTGAACTGAATTATCAATATTTAAGTGTAAGTGGAATAAATAAGTAAATAAATAAAACAATATATAATTTCAAGTTTTGCCTGGGGGTCAAGATCGTATATAACTTAGAGGGGAATTTTCTTCCTTGTCTCCCTTCCCTACATGACGCCTCTAGTCTTCTACTAATATGAAGTAACTGTTAATGAGGTTTCATTCCCACTTTCGATACAAAGAAGATATAAATGGCGTAAACGTTTCTTGAAGAAGAACGAAGATATGTCTTGAGTTCGTCGAAATAACGAAAATGAACGCTCTGTTGAACTCATCGATATAGGGTTGACAGAAACAAACTCAAACTCATATAAATGTACTGATACATTGATTCTTGTTACTTGAATATTTACAAATGTAAAAATCCCATGTCATATCCATACAATTAATCATAAAACTTATAAATGAAGTACGATAAAAACTGGTCCGAGAAACTTTACCGCCCCGGGCCATGTTGGCCCATCCGTAAATACGGTCCTGGTTGGGAGAGTTCTCTGGTGTGTGTTGCAATTCTGCATTCACGGACGAGACGTGTTTCATAAATTAAACAATTAAGATTTTTAAATCTTTTTTGCTTAATTTATTTTTTAGGATTTAAATTGAAGGCAGTACTTTAGACTCTGTACATTGACAACTTCGGACAGTGCGTCTCTTCCTGAAGAAGATCCAAAACAACCTAACCATTACATGGGATAAAGATACTATCATACAGCCTGGTAAAGAATTAGATTCGTATTTCAAACTGGCCAGCCTGACGAGGAAGGTCCATAAACCGTGACAGTTGAATTTTGATGAAAATTAGTGACAAGATTCAGTTCGAGTTGCTAAGTAACGTAGTAATAGTCACTCGATGCACAAATGCTTTGTTGAGCTACTACATCGACGCCATCTTGAAATCTGGTACGCAAAGTCCAAGAATACCCTTTTGGCACAAAAATGAAAAAGTTTTTGGCAGATCTGACTTCACCATTGTAAACCGGG
Source organism: Thermobia domestica (assembly GCF_964235325.1). NCBI lineage: Eukaryota > Metazoa > Arthropoda > Insecta > Zygentoma > Lepismatidae > Thermobia > Thermobia domestica. Next base: position 278,554,957 of record NC_137458.1, on the reverse strand, counting down.
ATAGGACATCTATATGTGGGGATACTTCCAGTGCATGATCGCCTTCTTGAAAAGCGCCATATTGAATCGCGGTCAAATATGATAAATTGCAAGGGGGTCATGTGGGGTATCAAATAGCACTGGAATTTACTGCTGAATCCACTTCCATAACCAAGGTTTACATATCTGTTTTCACTTCAGAATTAAGAGCTCTCACATTCACAGGAACACATAAAAACTGTGCGAGTTAGATTTGTATTATGAAATGCAGTTGTGCAAGCAGTTGCAGGGTTTTAACTAATGCAGTAGTAGTCACTTCATGTCCAATAGCCACTATATTAATCAGATCTTGAGGCTAGTGAGAGAAATCGTTAATTGAATTGAAATACCTGTAGTGAAAAATGGAATAGCACCAAATTATACCTATTTCCCTATTTCGAAGCGTGATGAAAAGACTGGTGGAAATGGTAGTGATGATGGAAATATGCAGATATTATTTATTATTTATTATCCTTATTTAATATTGAAGGAAAAACCAAGAAAGAGGCTTGTTTTACGGATTGCAGCTTGGTATTGAATCTTGTAATAATCTTTATTACATACATCTATGTATGTAATATACGGAAGACTGTTAGATGCCACACATGTTGCAACGGCATGATGTAACATCTAAGCGGAGAAAGTATGTAGCATATGGATAACGTATTCTCCGTACAGATTTCCGTAGTAAACATAAGGATTCAGTGTATTTGTACAATATATCGATGTCCGGATAACGGATTTTTCTCAGTGCAATGGGAAATTGTTTACCGGAATTACCGCAGAGAAATCTGGAGATAAGTGAGAAAAACTGTGAGCGCAATATTGGAAACCGCAGAAGAGTGCAAGAATGCCCAGCTCTGCCACTGCTTTATTACATTCACGTAAATTAATAACTTAAATCAATGGAAATAATCTATTTTTAAAATTGTAACATTTCTGTTCAGACGATCACGTAGCACATAGTGTCTTTGATCCTTATTCTTATAAATGGATATATTGTAAATAAATTAAAGAAAAAACTACTCCTGAACACAACGACAGACAGCGAAGGTGTCACTTTCTTCTTGTTTTCCGAAAAGGAACTCACTAGTTCGTTTTGAAGGGATCGATAATCAAATATACAGACGAACACATCGAAACATGCAGTGTACCGACAACCGTAGTAGGAGAGGGAAATTGAGGGAAGATATCCATCAAATTCGTCTCCGACATTTTGTCGATGTTTTGTTCGCACGCCATCTAACATTGTCCTCTTTCCAATAGCGCTGACACGCTTTGTCGCATTTACCTAGCATTTACGGTCGACAACCTGCTTTATGCTATAACAAATAGTGCAGTGTAAATACTGCTTTATTTTATAAAACTACTTAAAAAAAGAGGTATTCTTAATTCGATTCGTATGTTCTTATTGTGGGTATAAGTTCGAAAATCAAATGAAATCTTTAAGTTTTACGTCGCACGGTTACGCTAGCTAGGCTAAAGGAAATGGTGATAATGAGAAATGAATGAAATGGTGGATTGAAGAAACGGGAGAATCTCGAGAAAACCCACGCACACGGTGTTTGTCCACCAGGATTCCATGCAAATATCACCAGGATCTGATGATAGTCTTTGGAGCTAGACCATAAAATTCCTCAACTGTTGATCGTGTTAATACCGCAATTATTGTACGTTCACGCTAGCTTAACGTAGGTGCACCAATTTCGATTATTCTGTTTTTGTTTGAGATAGTACACCTTTATGGTGGTCCTACGTAAAGAAAAAGATAATAATATTAATATTGGGAAAGAGACAATGAAACTCCTCAGCAGCTTACAATGTTAATTTCGTAAGTGTGTGTATATTCATGTATAATTCCATAACGCATCGACAGATTCGAAAAAAAAAGTCACGCAAGTTTCGTAGGACGGCCTATTTTGTAACAAGTTAATGTCCCATATTTCGAAATCCACTGGAGTACCGCTACTACGTACGCTACCGAGGTACCGGAGAAGTGGGAAAATAAAACCAACTTTAATACAGTATATATCAGATATATCAGGTTGCCTAAAAAGTATTTAGACTCTTGCTCACAAGAGGGAGGTAGTGTCCCAAATCTCAGAGTATATAAGATGCAATGGGTCTGGCCTAACACCATTTGAAAGCTGGCGGTTTAAGCTACTAGATGTGCAAAAAAGTGTTGGAATTCTTGTAAACACACGTAAGGTATTGCGCTACATTTTACAATTTTATTTCGATAAAGGCGCAAATACTGCGCAAGCCCATGAAAAAATTTATGTTGTTTATGGGCAAACTAAGCTATCAAATGCCACACCCAAAAGATTATTCAGTTTCTTTCGTTCTAAAAATTTCGATGTCCAAGACAGTGAGCGATTAATCACAGAAAAAGGTGATATTCTTTCCAAAGTTGAACACGGCCGGCATGTAAGCAGTCAAGACATCCCCAATGACCTAAACATCCATCACCAAACAGTGATAAACCATTTGGGGAAAGCTGGCTATAGAAAGAAGTTCGACTTTTGGTGTCACATGAAAACTGGATAACTTATGACAACAATATGCAGAAAAAAATCACGATCGAAGCGAGAAGCTCTACAGTCTATGGCAAAGCCCAAACTGACGCCCAGGAAAGTTATGTTGTGCAATTGGTGAGATTAGAAAGTAATCATGCATCACGAGCTGCTGCTGTCGAAAAAAAAAAAAAGAAAACGATAGACTCAGATTTGTACTGTCAACAATTAGCGCGAGTGCACCTAGCATAAAAAAAAAAAAAAAGGCTGGAACCGATTAAAGAAAGAATGTATACCACGTTGACGACACCAGACCGTCAGACATTGAGAATGCTTAGCTGGCAGGAGTTAATATATCCACTGTAAAGTCCGGACCTGGCAGCGTCAGACTGTCATTTATTTCCTGCCATCTCTGATACAGAACACCCTGAATGGTGTTAAATTAGTTTCAAAAGAAGCATATAGAAGCCACGTGTTATAATAAAAAAAACACCTGTAACATGGTGGAAAGACTACAAGGTGGATGCAATGCAGTGCTCCATTCTTGTCGCTCTGGCGCATGACGTCATTTTGGTCGCAGACGTGGCCAGCGATAGTCAGATGAACTTTTAACAAGCGCTTGGTCGCTGGTATCTTACACGCAAATTTCTCTTCTATTTATAGTGATCTTCAACGAAGTAAAAATTTTACTACAAACAATAATTATATAAACGTAATGTAATCAATGTTTAAGCTAAGTGAATTCAAAGGAAGATAATTACAATAGCAAAAGAAACAGCAATATCAGTTCATAAATTTATTAAACAACTTTGAAGCTTGAACAAGCCAATATTGCTCACTACATTTTCTGCTTTTTCTTTCTTTTCTTTTCTTTCTTTCTTTCTTTTCTTTTTTAAACATCTGAAGCAATACACTCGAGTATGTATAGGCCTGAATAATCTATCACACAGTTTGTCGTTAATGCATTTCATTATTATATATTTATGTATGCTCAAGTATATTTTCGTAACACATTGATCGGTTTTGATTTAGTATTATTATTATTTTCCTTGAAAGAAAATTCTTTACTGATGACCCCATATAAATTTTGAGAATATCTTAAGGGAGAATTCATGGTTTTCGTAAACAGAAATGCACGTACGTATATTTTCGTTATGCTTGGACAGTTTTTTTTTAAAGAGGTTGCTCCCACGTAAGTTTCGTCAGAATCTCAGGGGAAGTTATAAACTTTATTGAGCAGAAACGCACGTATTTAATATTTTAAACATTGTTTTTATTTTTGATTTATAAAAAAATAATCTTATTTGAAGTCGCTGATCGCTTATTTATAGAATTTGTATTTAAACAAAAGGTTTGGTGAAATTGACAGTTCTCTGAATATTAGCGTCAAAATTTACGCCATAACAAACTGTATTATTAAACATTTGTACGAAATAAAACGTTACATATACTATTGTGTTCTAAAAATATATAGAAATAAATATGTATATACAAAGCACCTCAAACAAAGAAATTGCAACTTGACTATTTCAAGCAAGAAACAAAGTACTAGGCGTAGGTGAAGACGATGTAGGAGTGTTACAGCTAGACTAGAAAACATATAAACCATAAAATTACCTAATTTTCTTAATTTTCTTGATAAGTTTTCTCTTTTCTGTCCCGTGGACTAAAGAAGACAAAAGATAAATGCAAGTGAATGATTATATGGAATTTGGTGGAATGAGAATGCGGGAGTACCCCGAGAAACTCACGATGTTGTCCATCACAAACTCACTTGACCGAGAAGCGGACCAATATCTCTTGCACCAGAGTTGAGCCTTCTACCACTGAGCCACCGTGCTTCCTTGATTGGCTGAGAATCTATCATATTTTTAAATTTACTGCAGTTATTCTTAATTTTGTAATTCTGTAGGGGGGGCCTAAATATGTATATGTAATTATCCAAAGTCATGATTAAAATGAACAAAAATTTCAAAATCTGAGTGTAAAAATGTCCCGACAATGTCGCCCTAACATGGTAGGTGGATACTTTATTCTCTTGATCTAATACATTGTTATATATCTTTGCAACCGTTAATCCTTATTACGAACCTTCCATTCGTTAGTTAATTTGAAGTGTAACGTCCCGTTTTACCACCGAGGCTACAGGGAATGCAGACCTCCAGTATGAAATGGGACCTGAACTACTTTAACGCGTTCAATGATCTCCATTTGCGTAACTCGAGGGAGGTAAGCCAGCTTCCTAGATCATCGTGCCTCCCTTCTCGAGTTACATGCCTGCCTCTGTGGGGAAAATTTTGTCTCAATATCTTATGTAGAAGGAAATGATTATAGAAATGATAACCTCTGTCGGTTCCCCTCCCTCATGATTTCGAATCCGGGTCTTGCCTCAAAGTTCGTCTTTTTAAATCGTACTATTGGATTTTTGTATGCAGAATCAACACAAGCTACTGTAGCCCTATATACTATTATTACATATTATTAATACTAAAAAGAAACTACATATGAAATCGCTTTTTTATAATTTCATTTATCATTGCATTTATTTATTACTTTTATGTAAAACTTACCATATTTTAGGTTTATTTTGTCATGTCGTCTGCAAGCTAAAATCCATTTTTGGAGACATTTCCTCTCTTTTTGAGAAAATCTAAAGTATTTTTTATTAGTTCCCTTAGTTTTTCTGTAATAATTACTACAGCCGTACACTGCACAGTTAGGCATTCTCGATATCATTTAAAAGAACAAAGTAACAAAGAATTTCCACTTGTCACTTAAAGCCGCGCCTTTTCCCGTTCTCTCTTGCAAACCAGATGACGTCACAGCCACAACAGCGCTCCAGGCGACATGCGCATGCAACCACCTTGTGCTTGTAGTCTTTCCACCATGGGTCAGAGCATGGTGGAAAGACTACAAGGTGAATGCAATGCAGTGCTACATTCTTGTCGCTCTGGCGCATGACGTCATTTTGGTCGCAGACGTGGCCAGCGAGAGTCAGATGAATTTTTAACAAGCGCTTGGTCGCTGGTATCTTACACGCAAATTTCTCTTCTATTTATAGTGATCTTCAACGAAGTAAAAATTTTACTACAAACAATAATTATATAAACGTAATGTAATCAATGTTTAAGCTAAGTGAATTCAAAGGAAGATAATTACAATAGCAAAAGAAACAGCAATATCAGTTCATAAATTTATTAAACAACTTTGAAACTTGAACAAGCCAATATTACTCACTACATTTTCTGCTTTTTCTTTCTTTTCTTTTCTTTCTTTCTTTCTTTTCTTTTTTAAACATCTGAAGCAATACACTCGAGTATGTATAGGCCTGAATAATCTATCACACAGTTTGTCGTTAATGCATTTCATTATTATATATTTATGTATGCTCAAGTATATTTTCGTAACACATTGATCGGTTTTGATTTAGTATTATTATTATTTTCCTTGAAAGAAAATTCTTTACTGATGACCCCATATAAATTTTGAGAATATCTTAAGGGAGAATTCATGGTTTTCGTAAACAGAAATGCACGTACGTATATTTTCGTTCTGCTTGGACAGTTTTTTTTTTTTTTTTTTTTTTTTTAAGAGGTTGCTCCCATGTAAGTTTCGTCAGAATCTCAGGGGAGGTTAAAAACTTTATTGAGCAGGGACGCACGTATTTAATATTTTAAACATCGTTTTTATTTTTGATTTATACGGTTTTGCCTCCTTGTCCGCAGACAATACTGCACACCAAATGCTCTATAAGACGTTCTCTAAATAGCCCTGTTAGATCCAATCTGTATTGTGTGTAAACCGTGCATTTTGACGGGGGAACAGCGGAGCAAAAGCCCTCTTTTTGTGATATTTCTGGTTTCTCGTGCTTACTTCGCTAAGACTAAGCACTGTAAGCCAATCTCTAATTATCCTATAGCAGTGTTAATTTCAGATCATTTCCTCCGGAGGCACCACGCACAGAGGGGGAAAGCGACTAAAAATTGCGTGCTCCACAGAAATTTCTGCGAAGATCTCAAGCACCCAAGGGTGAATTTCGTAGCTCTTGGGAGAATTCCCCTTCCCCCAGAACCACCCCTGAAATCATCACTGTCCTAGGGAGTTGAAACAAGAAGCAAGATACACAAACAAGAACAAACTTTCAAAGCATTTAAAGTTTAGGCTCGTTGCGCTAAGCGCCTTCTTAGGACGAGGATACGGGAATTGAAAAATGCACGTTTTCTTTTATTTATTTATTTATTTATTTATTGAAAAACATGTTTACCCTTTTTTGTCCCCAGACAACCGTACAGACGACACACACCAATTGTCTTATACAAAAATGATAGCTCCTATAAGACACATTTGGAACGGTGTCCATACTGTGCATTGTTATATGGGGACAAGGGAGCAAAGCCCTGTTTTCTTTGACTTTTTCGTTTTCCGCGCTTACCCCGCTAAGACTACGCACTGTCAGTTAGTCTCGATTTATCCTAAAGAGTTGAAACAAGAAGCAGGATACGCAGAAAAGAACATACTTTCAGAATGATGACGTTCTATGGGTGGGACCTACAGCTTAACGTAGGATCGGAACCACTTGTGTCTTCATCGGGAATCAAACAAGGCACTCCCTGATTATAAGGGATGAGCGTAACTGTTCATCCACGACACACACACACACACACACACACACACACACACACATATATATATATATATATATATATATATATATATATATATATATATATATATATATACTGAGGTCAATAAGAGTTGAATTAGATTTTTGCGAGGGGCGCATTATTATAGCATGTTTTCTAACGTACAAAGGGATGTTCTGACTGGGGGCAGCTATGTGTATGTTTAGCCAATGGAGCCATTTGTATCTTTGTGGCTTTGCATTCTAACTCCAAATAATAATAATAATAATAATAATAATAATATAACTTTTGCCTCCTGAAAATAACCAGATGGTAAAGTTATGGTCGATACATTTTTGGAATTCGAAGGCATTTTAGAATGCTTGTCTATCATCTGGCTATCAGAAATAATAGATCACCATTTTCTCTACATATCTATAATTTTCTTACAGGGTAGAAACACCTCCTCGGAAGAGAGAGAGAGAAAGTGGCCGAACTTGGGCTATTGAACGTGAGGACAGGATGTTTACATTCGCATTGACACCTGCTGTGAAACGGTCTGTGTACATAGCTGAAAGAGATTTGTGAAGACCCTTCCCTTCATATCTCTCGGGACGAAAACAGAAGAAAAGGGTGGGCCTTACCCTCGTCAAACTTCTTGACAGATGGACTTTAATACTTATATTAAAATACTATTTTTTTTTTAATTGGCGTATCAGATATGGTTGTGATTAAAACTATTAGAGTCGTTTCTTCTCAAGGAATAAAACCAAAAAAAAGTTGATCTTTCTACAATAATTGGTTCCAAAGTTAGACATATCTATTATATAAAAGAGAACGCACAAATCCTTTGTTAGCTCATCACGCTAATACGGCTGAACCAATTTCTTTCATTTTTGGGGGGTTATTAGGATTTGGACCCTAGATGGTTTTTATCATATCACTTTAATTTTTAATTACCAGTGTCTTGAGATAATTGACCATTCAAGTGTCCATAACGTACAAATCCTTTGTTAGTTCATCATAGGTATAAAAATAAACGTATTTATATGCAACCCGCATGACCGTGTCACTCGGCGGGTTAACATAAATGACAGGCGCTATAATGTTAACATTTACTGCAATTTGAAAGCGAAAAAGTAAAAATTATCTAAGTAACAAAGTTTATTGCGTTCCGGGGTGACCGCAGCGAAGCGGGGTGAACGCTGCTAGTAATTTGTATAAAAAGAAACTAATTTATTCATTTTTTAATAATTTATTTCTGCTAAACTAGTAGACAAATATACAATTTAAGTATTTCAACCCGTTAATAAACTTCTGTAGAATGCTGCAAAAATTTTCTTTCCCATTAGAGATACCTAGTTCCTTAGAAAATGAGAAAATTCGGTAGCCATGTTCTCCCCATAAGGTCCAATATAAATTTTTTTGTGCCGAGAAAAGGTAGATCATCCCGTTAAAGCCGCGCCTTTTCTCGTTGTCTCTTGCAAACCATATGACGTCACAGCCACGACAGCGCTCCAGGCGACATGCGCATGCAACCACCTTGTAGTCTTTCCACCATGGGTCAGAGTTGCAAACGAGAACTCTCATACTCGTATTACAAAGCGCAATATGAGGAGCATCTGACGTACAACGAAGGGCAATATGAGGAACTTCTGACGTACAACAATAAAGAAACTAAAGCCTTTGACAAACATCTTGGTATTTCAGCTAAACGAATAAAACGCAAACTCTGGCGCGACGTTGCCAAGTAGTAAAGAGCTGTGGCTATGGCTACGCAGACAAACTACAGCGCGATCAGGTGGCAGAGGATAGACGTGGATGTGTACAAAATAAACGTGGCAATACCGCTGGCCTCTCATTTGCTAGCAGCATTTAAAGGGAACTTGGTGCGCCGCCTTCAAATGCCAAGATGTTTGTCACGCCGTTTAGCTAGTGATATGCACTGTAGCAAGAAGTGAACTTTTTATTGTCGTTTTTAATAGAAGATATTCACTGTCGTATAGTTCTCCTCTTTTAATCCCAACTAATAGGAGAAATTTTCAAGTTTAATAGAAAACGCACGCTTTATACCATGAAAATTAGGTTCGAACAGAGGGGGAAAAAAAAAACGGAAGTTAGCCCAGAACATGATCTTAAAGTTGGGAAGGGAGGTGAACTTGCCCTCTAGCCTTTGAATGATGTGAGTCAAAAGTAATAAGCTCCATTGGGAACCCTGAAAGAAATAATAAAAATACAACGTTTCATGAAAACCGGAAAATATTTACGAAATTTATTATGGTTCATATGCTTTCATACGGTAAGGTGAATTAACAACCTGATTTTCAATAATTTAAATCACAAACAATAGGACTAAATACCTAATCTCAAAACATTATATCCTGGGGAGCCCACATCCTGAGTGAGCCACGATTAATCCATTTCAGGGAAAAGCTTGGTTCAGGTAGTCCCAATTAAAAATAGGAAAATTGAGTGGTGTACTATTCTGTTGAAACACAGCATCTATAATCCCATTAGCTACCACCTGTAGCTCAAAAAATCGTTACAACATATCGAAGTACGTGTTTCCAGTGACAATCTGTTCTATAAAAATGAAGGGTTTGTAGATTTTTGACCATGTCACCCCCAATCGCACATGCAGTTATTTCGGTGCCCAGATCACATAGCTTGTCGAGCTGCATAGTTCTCAGTTTCAAGTTTGTGCACAACCAGGATGTAGTTTGCACGGCGAGTTCTCAACACATGCTTTCCTTGTTAAGTAGGGTGGAGCGTTTTGCACTTTTGTTGGAAATTCGATGACGGCTAGTGCGGTAAAGGTGCCAATAGTGACACCGACCTTACTGATTTTTTTTGGACAACTCCTTACCCTGCCCCAACGGACTTAAAGTTTTTTTTAAGTGTTTGGTTAGGCAATACGCACAACACCAATGACAGAAAAGCTACTTGTGGTCGTTTTTAGTTACCTGATGGCTATAATACAATTACTTTATTAAAAGAAACTTGTAGCAATGCCAGTAAATAATTATAAAATGTTTATGAGTCAAAGTACAGTCATATTAGCTCAGTTGTTGGAATTAATGTCCAGATTATGTTTGGAATGCCACGTTAACGATGATTATAGGCATAGCCCTTGATATAACACGATTTTCTTTGTGCAACTTTTCGCTTATTTTGTTGTGTACGCAAAATAACCCAGAACTCACCACGGGGAGGTGGTTGCACACCGAGTTCCGCCCACCCATCCACCCAGTAGGCATACGTTGACATTTGACCTTAGGTCACGTAGTTCTTCTTGGTCTCGAAGCGGGGCATTCTTGTTCTAGACTTCAGTTTGGCTCTAACGTAGATATCTCTTGCGTTCTGGCCGCACTTTTTCGACGCTGCCTCGGACGCCAGCTTTAATGTGCGTTCCACAGCTGGACTATGGCAAGGGAATATTGTTAGAGTAGCTGAAGTTCGGATGTTTTCTTCAAGCTGTTGATCCGTTATGTTTCGTGTGATTGGCGGCTCTGTTAGACATTTAGGCCAATTAATCATGTCGTAGTAATTTTCAGCTGTAAAGTTTAATTTCGAAACAATGAAGTCACGTGGGTGGCTTGATCTCGGAGTCTTCTGGCTGCACCTTTTTTTTTTAAATCCTTCTCCAGCCTAACGTTCGAATATGCGGATTTTCATCTGCTGTCATCGCTATCAGCAGGTTTTCATGATGAGCGTAGTATTCGTTTGTTTGTAAAACAGAATGAACTATGTGTTGTAGATTTTCTGGTAGAAAACGTGATAGCTTAACTATGCTAAACAGATGCATAGCGCCCATTTCGCACGAAGGATTTCGCCGTATTGAAAACCAGACGGGAGCATATACTTTAACAATGTACTGGCAAAGTAGACACAAACTTGAACTAGGTTTATCATTACTGATTAGTGGTGAAGCATCCTACAGGCCAATGTAAGCCATCATGAATGTGATAATGGTCCTGGTTTTCTGTTTGCTAGATCGGTAGTACACATTCCTGTAGCAACAGCCTTACAAATTTCAAAGAGATAATTCTGGTCGCTGCTTAAACCATCTGTTTTTTCCAATTCAGACACCCATTCAACGGGAATGGGTGTAAAGGAGACGATCGGTGAACGTTCACAATCCTTTAATTTCTTTCTGATGGGGCCGGAGAGATCTTTTCCGCGTGTACAACAAAACCTGCACGACGTGTTACTTCTTGTCCTTATCGACTGAAATGTTCTTCCTTGGTGCGACACTTATTATAAAATGTTTTCAGCATGTCAAAAACTCTCTTTTCTGAAACCACAAACCAATGATAATGTCGCATAACGTCAGCGTACGTGGGTAACTGCACTTTACTCATTTCACTTGGAGTGCCAAATAAGCCTCGTTTCACACTTTCCCGTGTTGGTCTGCTATGAGGATTTTTCTTCATCTTGCGTTTCATTGCTTCCGAACTTGGAAACCAAAGTGTACAAAATGTCTCTGAATCGTATCGCACTAAGAAGACTGTAACTTTAAGTACAATGCACAAACTCTCTGTCTTAACAGAAATAGTAGCGAACAGTTAAAGCTTAAGCTGCAATAAACTGGCCTGTTGTATTGTTTGGCCGAAGTACGCAATACTTATACCACCGCCGAACTTCGAGCGAGAATAAGTTATTCTAGAAACGTCGGCGTAGGTTCTGGAGCTAACGAGGCGAGCGGGAGGTGCGCGAATCTTCTGGACGGAGCCGGACGTTGCGACGACGCTCGAAGAGCGTGGCCAAAGTAAATAATCACGAAGTTGTCTAGCCTGCCACTAGATGGCATTTGCTGTCGGTGTACATAACAAGCAAAGAGTTGCCAAAAACAAATCGTGTTATATCAAGAGCTATGCCTATAACCATCGTTAACGTGGATTCCAAACAAAATTTGGACATTAATTCCAACAACTGAGCTAATATGACTGTACTTTGACTCATAAACATTTCAAAATTATTTACTGGCATTGCTACAAGTTTCTTTTAATAAAATAATTGTATTATAGCCATCAGGTAACTAGAGACCTGCACGGGCCGAATTTTTCGGCCCGAGCCCAATCCAGCCCGAATGTACCTAGGCCCGGCCCAGCCCGGGCCCGAAAAGTTTTGGAGATTTTCGGCCCAAGCCCGGCCCGGCCCGATAAGTTTTCTACAATTCTTGGCCCAAGCCCGGCCCGGGCCCGAAAAAATTTAAAAGTCTCATTTTGTAAAATTTTTCACGGGCACACTTCTTCAACGTTTGCCTTCATTCTAATTACTGTTTAACAAAAGTCAATAATTATTAAAGAATTGCAATTAATCGGCCCTAGCCCGGCCCGACCTGAAGAGAAATCAGTGTCGGCCCGCCCAAGCCCGGCCCGGCCCAAAGAAATAAAAGAGTCGGTCCGCCCAAGCCCGGCCCGCGGGCCGGGCCGGGCTTCGGGCCGAGCCCAGCCCGTGCAGGTCTCCACAGGTAACTCTAAAAACGACCACAAGTAGCTTTTCTGTCATTGGTGTTGTGCGTGTTGCCTAACCAAACACATAAAACTTTAAGTCCGTTGGGGCAGGGTAAGAAGTTGTCCAAAAAAATCAGTAAGGTCGGTGTCACTAATGGCACCTTTACCGCACTAGCCGTCATCGAATTTCCAACAAAAGTGCAAAACGCTCCATCCTACAAGTCTCCTGGTAGATGCAGTTGTGTTACGTGTGATCGTTTCCTCTACATTTGTCACGGTTTCTTGGTTATGGACAATCCTCCGGAATATTTTCATCTGCAATTTATTGGTATGCTGAAATATATTGGTATTGGATAAGGTTATTGGAATTTATTGATAGCAAAACGCATGGGGCCGGATTTTTGCAAGCTACGGGCGAAATGTCATTCACAACTGTGCATACGTCATTCCGTGCAGACGGGCAGAAATACCGGCGATTCGTTCTTCTTTAGTTAGCATTTTGTCACATTACCAAATAATAATAATAATCCACCAATACTTCACAGAATTGTATATAGTGATTTTAGGAACCATTCTCTATAACGAAAAGTGTTTATAGGCCTGTTAAATGGAAGCTCTTAATCAATACTAGCCGCATCCACTCCTGGTCTACCTTAATTCTAAAAAACGCGACGTTAGAAAAAAAAAGTTGACTTAATTGAAATGGTTGTAACAATCACTGCGTCGGAAAAGTTTAACATTATTTAATTTTCAAATTGTACAAGAAACTAGGACACAAATCAAAATAAAAACAAACAATGAAGGGAATTTGTCATATTCAGTGCTTAAATCACAGTAGCTTCATCATCTTGTTGGATTTCGTGTCTTTAGGTCATCCTTGTCAGTACACATATATATCTTCTGTTCATTCAATTAAAATATCAGTGAAAAGGGACTGGCACGCGATGTGAATAAGCTACGGGACCAGCAGCTGCAAAGCTATACAATGTTTCCCACACCGTTAAGAGCTCTATAGATTTAAATCTTAGCTTCCACAAGAGGAGCCATGCACGCTAATAACATACTGAATAGTTTCCCTTCAAACAAGTCTTGCTGAATGCAACAGGATTTACCAAGTATTTCTACTATGAATATTCAATCAAAATTACAATTCTATGATTACGACAAGTTTTCATACAGCAAATATAATTCCAACTAGTTCATCTACGACGACAATATACTACAAAATTTCGAGATTGGACCTGTAAACTAAAATATACTTCATTAAAGCTGGGACAATATCTCCTTCAAAATAGTTTTCTTGTGAAGTGACATGTCGTTCCTAGCGCCGTTGTCAGTATTAGAACGCGTACTGACGGCCTGTTCTCGACACATGCTACGCTTCTAATGCGATTCTCATTGAATCTTCTCCTCCATGCTGTCAAAGCAATGTCTCTTCAGCTGAGCGTTATCTTTGGGGAATGAAGTAATTCCAAGGGAGCAAATCTTGTGGGTAGGACCGTTGTAAAGGCGGATAATGGTGTTGTAAGCGAGAAACTCACACGTTACGAGAACTCGGTGAAGTGTAATATTATTATTGAGGAGCTAACTGTCCGCACGTTACAGTAGGATGTTGTTCTTGACAGCGAAAAATAATCAGGGAAACTCGTCATTTACACCTTTCGGGGGCGAGCTCATGATCAACAAACCTTTGAATGTCGAAAAGAAAATGGAACATTCTCTTGGTCGCACTCTTGCGTTACGAGAACAGTCTGACCTGTACCAAAGCTCATCACAGCATTAAATATGGAGAAAACTGTTAGAAAAAATGTAGAAAGGAAATAAGTTCATTATACGTATACTGAAACCTTACACATCGATTGGTAAGGAATTACAATAAGCCCGCTGTAGTTAAATTGATTTGAAGTAATGAAAGTTGAGTTGAGTTGATTTTAGTTTAACGTCCCGTTCAGCAGCGAGGCTATATGAGACGTGGACCTACTGATTAACGTGGAATCCGAACCACATGAGCTCCCGCCGGGAATCGAACCTGGGTCTCCCAGAAGTAATGAAAGTAAATTATAACTACAGTACACTCTCGGTTAAACGAGCCCGGTTACTCGAGCCGCTGGGTTATCCGAGGTGGTTATTATTTATAAATATTTATTTTTATTTTCAGCTTGAACGTAAGAATTACAGGTTAAACCTTGTTTTATATGAACTTAAACTGATATATAATTTTCTTACATTTATACTGTAATTTATTGAATTTCATTCTGTAATAACTGGATATAAACACACAATAGTAATGTTATGCTTCAATACAAAACTGTACTCGTAATAATAATAATAATAATAATAATAATAATAATAATAATAATAATAATAAAAGTTCTACTTTATGGAAAACATACAAGTCTTGTCTGCATTGCTAGTCGTCTGCTGTCTGGCAACGAGGAATGAACACACGTGTTCGGGTAACATCCAACATTTCCGTTCAGGCTCGGACTCTTTCGTTCATTCTCGAGCCCTTTCGTGCGGTCACAGACATCCCATCCTTCTGCAATCTGTATAGTACGGAAGGTATAACGTCGTTGCCTTCCCGCGAAAAGTTATAGTGACGTTTATGCGGAGTTGTCAGCTTGGTTACGCGTGGCTCGTTGAGCGCAGTAGACGGTTGAGGTTGTGTGACCTTGCGATGAGTAAGTTAGGCAAATCTGAAGGATGATGATTGACTACCCTCTTACCACACCCCCAGCGACGAGCGCGGGACTCGATGTATTGATAACAAACGTGTTTTAAATTTATTTACTTATTTAGAAAGGTCTAGTTATAAAATAACTTCAAAATGAATTTCCCCTCCGTGTTATCCGAGGTAGCCTCGGTCCTGATGACCTCGGATAATCGTAAATATACTGTATATTGGTACCAAGTTTAAATTATACAGTGCTTCCCCCAGAATTACGGGAATTCGAATGCCCAGCACGTTGTTGTAAGTGTTTATGTGAACGTTTCCCGAACGCGTTCGGACTATCCATATACTTGTCGTTCAGTTCGTTGTCAGAAGCTGTGGTGAAACCATCTACTGTGATTTTCATTGCTAATTTTATGCTTTGTGCCTCTTTTGTGCTATTTTTCATATACAAGTTGTTATATTTTATTACTTTACACTTTTATTCGAAATACAAAAGTAATAAATGTATTATTTATTAATATTTTACCTTAAAACAGGGGGTATTTTCTATTAAACTCATTTTGAAAAATCCAGTTCCTGGGACCTAGAAATGAATTAATCCAGTTTCTCTTATTTTTAAAGGGACACTGTCTTGGAACTCGACCTGGAATCCTGGAGTGGATAAAAATATAGATAATGCAAATTAAACTGATAACGTATAACTGCTTTAGGAAGAGAAATAAGTTCCAGGGATGAATATAAATGTGAGAAAGACAAAAGCCATGGTAATAGGAACGAAGTGGTCGGTGTCAAATACAGAAGTAGGAGGGGAGCAAATAGAAGTGGCGACTAATTTTCGATACCTGGGTGGTATTATTAGTGATTATAATGAAGTATGAATATGAAATAAAAGCAAGAATAGGAAGGCGAAAGAAAACACTATTTTGTGGGACCTTGAACAAAGAGCTGAGAAAAAGACCCTTCGTGTGGAGTATTGTGCTGTATGGGTCAGAAATATGGACATTATGCAAAAATGATGAAAAACGACACGGTTTCCGAAATGTGAGTGTGGAGAAGAATGGAGAGAATTAGCTGGGTCGAGCTGAAAACGAATAAGAGGGTGTTAGAAATGGTGGGGGAGAAAAGAACAATTTTAGATATTATTAGGAAGAGGAAGAGAAACTAGTCGGGACATTGGCTAAGAAGGAACTGTATCATGAGGGATGTTTTAGAGGGTATGGTGGCAGGAAAGAGGGAGGGGACGAAGACTGCAATTAATGAACGATATCAAAACAAACCAAAAAAAAAACGTACATGAAGACGAAGAGGTTAGCGGAAGACCGTGGTGTATGAAAGCTTCTCAGTTACAGCAAGTGACCTGCCAATAATAGCAGAATGCCTATGATAATGATGATGAGTCTACCCCTACCGTTACTACACTGCCTATGAGTTTTTAATGAGAAGCAATGCGCATTTATTGAGCGGAATTGTTTAAATTTTTAACAAAAAATTAAATATAGCTACTATTGCTAAGATACATCCTTCCAAATATAAGTGTATGTGAATAATTATACCAGTGCGAAACAAACAAGCAAAAGTTATGTTGTTTCATAAAACGTCCAATCAAGCTTTGAAAAAAAAAGAAAAAAGAAAAAAAAACATAAGAGGAAGACAGGTATGACAGGAACATAGAATAATAAACGTTTTCAGACGAATTTATCACGCTTACTTTCTTCCTATTAGTGAAATGTACAGAAGAAGCAAGCAAAGAAATAAAGAGTCCTAATGGTCACTAGAACGAAAATTAGAGCAAACGCTCAATGAATCAGTCTATCATCCATCATGCAGTTTTATAAATGGTTTCTGTGGCCTCATTTTGCAACAAGAAACGAAATAAGTTTATTAATCGATGTTCACGTCACACTTCTCTCCCTTTCGGTCGACATAATTTGCTAAAAGCTTTAAGTGAGACATATCCCTTTTTATTATTATCATATAATACAAGGACGGTAAAAAAAAAAAAAGTTCCTGGAATGTTGTTGCAAGTCTTTATTGCCAAAATATAAGTACGTACATATTTACTTAATCGTCTTCAACATAGGCATCTTTGGAACATACAAACTTGCTTCACTGCTCTTGCCATTGCTGGAAACACAGACGAAAGTCCTCGTTTGGTATCTTCCGAAGTTCAGCCGTCACGTTTGGTTTAGATGTCTCTACGGTGGCGAAACGGGTACCTTTGAGGCCAGTTTTTCCTTAAAGAGTCTTCATCCTGGAGAAATTAAAATACCGCTAATTTTACAGTAATTATGTGATATCTTCAAATAGATAAAAGATAATTGAAATATGGAACAAGAGCGCCCTAGACAATAATATTTTGCGTGAGGTACCGTTATCACAAGTCACCTAGTGGCTTTCGTTTTCAGCTGTTCCTAGAAACGCGAAAATAAATGCCGATTTTCAAAATGGCTCGAAATCGAAAGCAGATAAGTGAGTCGTGATAACGGTTTCTCATGTAAAATATTCTTGTCTAGGGCGCTCGTGTTCCTCATTTCGATTATCTTTTATCTATTTGAAGATATCACATAATTACTGTAAAATTAGCGATATTTTAATTTCGCCGGGATGAAGACTCTTAAAACATTGTTACCTTACACTGTTTTAAGGCTATCCAAGTTTCTGAAGCGATTTCTTCCGATATTGCCCCAACAAATCATCACACACTCCTCCGTCCAACTTCACTTCTCCTACATTGCCTGTTATGACCTGTTCACACTTGTCAAATCCATAATTACCTAGGTAGACAACTAAGAACTACACTGTACAAGATTCATTGCGATTACGTCATAAATGCCAAAACTACAAAATTCCTGCAACTTTTTGACTGCCTGGTATAATAATTATCGAATATCAATTTGTTGTCTTATTTTCCATTTATGTTGCCTCTTGAAAGGAACATGAGCATTAGGATGAAGTAATCTAAAAAAATACTAGAATAATCTGGAATGTGATATGGATGGCACTGTCCTGGTTTCGCGACGAGACCAACCAGAAGAAAGATTTACAAGTCGGGAAGAGACCGCATCGAGTCTCGGTCTCATCTAAAATACTGATTTTTTAAAAAATATTAAAATCTCATGTACTCAAAATGTTGTTTCGTTGCTAAGTTGTTTCCCAAATAATGGACGACTTACAAGAATGAAGGCACTCATAGATAGGGTTCACATATACCTTTGAAAAAAACAACTTCGATTTGAATAAATGAAATGAAATCTTTCGGTTTAACGTCTCACGATTATGTCCTTTAGTCTAAGGGAGACGGATGATTAAGGCAAGTGAGTGATGATGAAAGAATTGGCGGGATGAGATTGTGGGAGAAAACGAGAGTATCCCAAGAAAACACACTGACTCGTGTTGTCCACCAAACTTTCTTGGCCGTGGATTGAACCAGGTAAGTGCAAAACACAAGTAAGCGCTCTAACATTGCGACACTCGCATCTAACCTTTCTGAATGTCTTTGTGTATAGGATTGAAAGTATCATACATTGGATATGCACAATGTAAGATGTTTGCAAATCCTTGCATAACTTCGTTATAGTAGTTAGTACAAATGTGAACAAAAGAGTTCTCTTGCTTTTTGTGGAGGTCTGTGTTCAATTGGCATTTACACTGTGAGTTGAATGCGAATGGAGATAAGACGAAGGTCGGTTGTTGGTGTGGGTATATCCAAGTACTACCTAGTTGTGGCAGTTTAGTTACACCGTGAACTTGCGTAAGGACAGAGTAAACATGGGACTTCCACAGAGCGTCATAAGGGTGTGTATGCTGTACGAGTTCAAACTGGGGTCAAAAGCCGCTGCAGCGGGACAGAAGATATGCCAGGCCTTTGCTGAGGGTGTCATGACTACGTGGACAGTGCAGCGGTGGTTTAACAAGTTTAAGGACGGTGACGAAACACTCTAAGATGCACTACGTGCCTAAAGACCAACACATATACAAAATGAAGATTTTCAGGCAGCAATTGAGGCGAACAGTAGCCAGACATGTGAGGAACTGGGACTACAATTCAGTGAGAGTGGAGAAACCATTCGGCTGCACCTCCATCAACTTGGGAAGCACTACGGGGTGAATCGATGAGTCCCACATGATTTGACTCCGGGCCAGAAGGCTACGCGAGCAGACACCTGTGTTTCTTTGCTGTCTCGTCGTAGGAAGGAGCCATTTCCGGACAGGGTGTTGACATGTGATAAGAAGTGGGTCCTGTACGAACCTCCACGGCGCTGTCATCATTGGTTAGCAGGGTTGGCAAAAACCATGGTTTTTATTAAAAAAACCAAATAAACCGGTTTTTTTGGTTTAAACCAGGTTTTTTTGGTTTAAACCAGGTTTTTATGGTTTAAATAATTTGCTCTATATATTCATATCATATATGGACAGAAATAAGTTTGTTTCGCTTTGATGTTATTATGCGACAACCGAGTTATGCTGGAAGGGGTCACATAAGCTTAAAATGGAATAAAAACCGCTTCTCGAGTTACATCCGAGAGAAATTGTCCTCCATTTGAACTCGGAACCAGGACTAATTGGCCACAAATGCGATACATCTGCCGACTCACTCACGAAGGAATCCTGATAAAAAAAACGTTGTACTGATCTTTACATCCTTCTTAATATAATTGTCAAGAGTCATTTCAGAAGGACAAAAAGATAAACAGTTGCACAAGTGAAACCATTACACAGAATTACATATGAACAATTTCAAAGTAGTACGGAGTACAGAAGAACTAATTTAGTTCAAGTTAGTTAATAACGACTTTTATTGGTCCAAATTAAAGAAATACATCGACTTAATCTGCATATCAATAAGAAAAGTGAATAAAGATACGAATTATTTGAGTCCACTTTGGCTCAGACTCATTTATACATAAATAGATACCAAAGATACTTATTTCACTAAAGGCCTCTCGTGAGGTCTGTATGACCCCCCCCCCCTCCACACACACACAAAAAGTACGGCATTTTCGATGTATTTTATCAATAGTAAACATTGAAACGAAACAATATTTAGAATTTTTCTTCGATTGCAATTACATAACAATAATAACTACAAAAAATCACAAAATAAACATTTATAAACTTATAAAAAAAAAGTTGCTTTTGTAGTATAATCTTTTTGAGTAATGAATGGGGAATTTAGGTCTGGATATAATACGAATAATATACGGGAGTGAAACGTGATAACCCACAAATGTGTGTTCATCAAGATTTTACAAACACTTACACTTTTACGAACATTTTTTGTTTTTTGGTTTAAACCAGTTGGTTTTTTTGAAAAAACCAGCTGGTTTAAACCTTGGTTTAAACCATGGTTTAAACCACCTTGGTTTAAACCAGCCAACCCTGTTGGTTTGCATTCCATGAACTGGTTCCAAAAGAGCCAAAACCAGCACTGCACCAGAAGATGGCCCTCCTGTGTGTTTGGAGAACTGTTCGCGGCATTGTGCATCGGAAACTGCTACCAGCTGGTCATAGCATCAATGGAATTGTGTACTGTCAGCAGTTGAGCCGTAGCCGGCCCTTCTGAATCGCGAAGAGGTCCTCCTGTTATAGGACAACGCTAAGCCCCACGTGGCTAAGATGACCCAGGACACCATTCTACGCCTTGGATGGGTAACACTATTGCCCATTCCCGGACAAGTTTTACCGCGATGGAATCCATGGCCTTCCAGAACGTTGGCAGAAGGCTGTCGATGCTGATGGGGACTATTTTTAAACTTCCAGGTACATCTTAGGTGACATATCGATGTTCGAAGGTGGTGAGTGAATAACCGCAGAACTTTCTTGGTTACCTTATATAATGTCGTCATCCAAATTCATCTCCGATGATGATCTGAAGCGTACGAAGGTACGATTACAAGTGACAGCTTTAGCCACAATAAAATAGTTAAACTGGGCGATGGCGAAAATGTATATATTGTAGTAGCTGTGAGTATAAAATTAGAAGCCAAAAATAAATAGCTCATATGCTTTCATTCGGAATACAGCTAGCAGATTAAAATTACATAAAACAACAAAAAGTGTGGAAATTAATAGACTCAAAACTTTTATCACTAAACATGGTTGGAGGGGCGGGGGAGATCAAGTATCCCGGCAGGGATGATTTAGTTAATTTCTTTGAAAAATATCAAGATGTGACAGAGGGGAAAATCCTCCTCATTCCCCCGGTGATCACACTCTGCGTATAAGTTATATGTTTGCCAACAGAAATAAAGCGGGACACTTCAAGTTTCGACCTAGTTAGAAACAAATCGAGAAAGTTAAAGGAAAAAGATGTTCCGACATATACAGACGTCTGATAACCCTAGACTCAATGCAATACCTATGGTTTACTCAATTGGACTGAATATACAGTTCATCGGTACAATGCATTTTTAATAAATCAGAGCGCTCTCTCACTAGTTAAGAGAAGCTTTTTATAATTTTACCAAGCAAATAAACAAACACTTTCTTGCAAGTTTGAAATACATGGCTATTATTTATGATAGGGCTAATCGTGAGGTTCTCCTGAAATGTGTTTTAATATACCTGCTTGTATCACAGATGCATTTTTGCAAAGAACAGACATAGTTCGTTTTACTGTTCTTACTAGTCACAAAACTGGATGGTTGCAGAGAGCAATTAAATAAAAAAAAAATCGTAAGGAAATAATTCGTCAATAAATAAATAAATCATTATTCTTCGCACATCTTCCACATTTTATAGTACCGGTCACTTCCCTGAACTCAAAAACCATGATGGTATGAAACCTGTAAGCGTCCGAAGGAAGTAGTTTCCAGTGGTGAAAGAGCTATCGGCAATCAGTTTAATCAGAACTATTTCCAAATCGGTTCAGTAGTTTTGTAATTTACATATTTAGTATTCTTAGACACAGCTAAAAGGCCATTTTGCATTAAGAACACGAAGAAATAAAATTTTGAAGGAAGTCAGTCAGGATCTACCTATTAAAGGTATTACCACAGTCATCGCCACGTGAGAATGAGTAATGCTCTGGAGGAACACGAGTCAGAAAGTCAATTAGGAATTCAAACCAAGGATCTCCAGATTAGACATCAAATGTCAGCTTCTCAACTACTCTCGCTATTGATCCTGACTATCCTTAAAATACAAAACTTATTAAATTGCAAATAATACTATATTCAGTACCATGTAATTTTAATACAGTGTTTTTTAAAATCTTTTAGTGCAATCATAAGCAGCACAAGAGACCGGCAATTCTGTCTTTAACTGCTCAAGCTAGTTCGACGTACATGTGTATGGACCCTCATAGCGCTTCTAAAAGGCAAACTAATGTACGCGTACATGTATACGTCCCGTGTAGTACTGGCGAAATTATGCATATTCTGCCATTTGTTGTTTTCCCACATGAACGAAAACGCACGTCACTCAAGAGTACACTGCAATGTGCTGCAAACTGTTAGTTTTCCTTGTTATAGCATAAAATTATGTTCAATTTTGTGACATTATGCGAAAATGGCTGTTTGGGTGATTTAAAATTACCGTCTCTCGCAGCGGCTGATGGGTAATTTAACTCCCGGCTCGAGAGGTAAAATGATGAAATGTAATATTTAACTATAAATAAGAGTGATTTTTCCAAACAGCAAAATGTCCACAGCACAAATTCTCTCTCCAGTAATAAGTTTAGTATATGGAATTACACAAAAATGTAGACTTTAGTAATAGCTCATTGTTAGACCACACAAAAACATAATCACAAGATTTCCACTGTTCTGTTATTTACCAACAACTGAGTACAGGATTAGTGTAATTAATTCAATCGCGTCTTATATAAGTACTATAGACACACAACTGTTATTTCTTGCCGTGTAAATGTGAAAACAGAATCATTTACTTACCACAAATAAGCGCTGTGTGTTCATCTCCGCATGCGATTTCCACCACCGGATCATTCTTGATAAAAAATCTACTAGATACATTGTCCGCAAATCGGCTTTTCCCAAATGTAAATACAGCACCAGTATCTGAAAGATAAATAAATGACAAGCTCTATATTTCAACAGCTTTTATTTTCAATATCAATCAAATTGTACAATAATGTGCTGGTTTAGCTCTGGCTTATTAAGGTTAAAATATACAAACATACTTTCTGCATGTTTCGGTATAGGCTATTATGTTCAAGAAAATTCTCAAATGAAATTAAATGAAATTTCTAGTTTCGAGTCCCACGGTTATGTCCTTTTGCCTCCTCTGAACATAGGATTACTGTAAATGGATGATTATGTAATTGGTGAGATGAAAATGGGGGTGGAAATGAGAGAACCCTGGGAAAACCCACGAACATCATGATGTCCACCACAAGTTCGCATAACTGAGGACCGAAATGGAGACCCATTGGACCAGAGGTGAGCACGCTACCACTGAGCCACTGTGCCTTCCATGAAAAATCCCAGTATCAAATTATGTTTAAATTAAGATTGAGAGTAGTTTGCTTAAAAAGAAATTCCGGATTTCAAATTTTATCTGCATACAATAACTGCGATATTGCAACTTAAATAAACCTGTAGTCGACCACATAGCGAACTGATTAATGCATGGGCAGCCAAGTCCATTTTGTCAACCTATCTTAACCCAGTCCATTACTTCTTTCTTCAAGTACTTGCTCATTTGCTCTCACGACAATGGGTCAGCGCTACATAAAATCAAATTCAATTTTATTACACCGAAGGCAAGGTTTGATGATAGGCCATAAGGAACTTCAACAGTATTCTCTTCATCAGATTCGTTTCATCACTGCTTCAATATTTCATAATCCTAGCTTCCACTTTAAAGATTGTTCTTGGAAAATTACAGAACAAAAAGTTTAAAACAGTCTTGCTGTTAAAAGGAACGCTAAACAGCATAAATTCGCTCAAATTGTTTGGAAAAAATAAAAAAAATGAAATCTTTGAGTTTTACGTCCCACGATTATGCCGGTTAGGTTAAAGGAGACGGTGATGATGAGTAATGAATGAAATGGTGGAATGAAGAAAGTAGGAGGAAACGGGAGAACCCCGAGAAAACCCACGCACACGGTGTTCGTCCACCACAAGGTTCACTACAAGTATACATTTTCCGTAACTCGTAATTTCCATCTTAAAACAAATCTGAAATCGGGTTTATTTCCTGTTGGTAACTTTTTCGTGGTAAATCGTCCGCAGCGGAATGATGTCCATCCTTCAGCCAAGAAATAAATAGCTCGTCTATTTCGAGCTTGTCTAGCGGTGGGCCATTAACATTGATGAGCAACAAGTTAGACAATGTTTGAGCACTTAGTCTATTTCTAATATCAGTTATCTGTAAATTCATAAGGGAAAATCCCCGTTCGCACTCTGTCGTGGAAATTGATAATACTTCTACCCGATTTCTGCAACTTCTCATCGACAATCTGCTTGTTAGACTTAAGTCTGATAACAATTTTTCTTGGTCAAGTTTGAAATACTCAGCAAAAAGTATCATCTCTCAATCACCATACATCTTTTCCATATCGACCATGTCAGTTGGCAATGTCGACCCATGTAGAACAGAAACTTAATCTACCACGCCTTTGATAGGGAATCTTGTGAATAAATTATCAATTAAAGCTTGATAAACTGATGATTTCTTATTCGTTTATAAATTTAATTTTTGTAATTACACATGAAGATTTGATGCCATTACCAAGTTCCCTCCCCTCTCTAGATAGCGAAAGGGAACGAGGTTCCTGGAAAGTGTTCAGAGGTGAATGGGAATTTCTCCCCTTCTCCCCCTTCAATTACCACACTGCTGTTAGCCATGGGCCAAATTACGATGAATTTCAATTAAATTATCATAATATAATTATTTCCTTGTTGAATTATCAATACTTTTCAGTGGAAAAAAGGATGAAATTTGAAAGTTCCAAATCAAAGTAAGTAGACCAACGTAAAGGGAAAAAAAGTGTAAAATTTTCCATACAATTATGCGTACAATCCAAACTTGAAATTTCAAACTTTATGCCTATTTTTCTCACAACTTTAAGGGTTGATTGTCCTGTGCTGTAAGCGCTCCATATAATAAACATAAGCTTTATCAATTATTATAACAGAAAGCAATGGATATATAAAGCCAAGCACTGGATTTTTTTTTTTGTTTCTGATTTTTTTTCTTAAATAACATCGATCGTTTTCGATCATTTTTACTAGGGATGGGCACGAGTCGGCTGAAACTCGACTCGAATTCGAGTCGAGTTTCGAGCCGTGTCAAAGGTAGTTTTCTCGAGTCGAGTTTCGAGCCGAGTTACTGTTTTTGAGATCGAGTTTCGAGTCGAGTCGAGTTTGATACATGGCTCGCTCGTTTTAGCTCGTTTTGAAATCATGGCCTGATTAAACTGGAAAGCGAAAGCCATGAAAAATGTAAGCCGTACTGTGGAATGCTTTTAGTGTTGCTCACGAGAGGAGACACTGCTTGCATCTCATCTCGTCTCGATAACGAGACCACAATAGATTTTTTTTTTTAAATAAAAGGACAGTCTCAAATGTCGTGAGCACCAATATATGTATATACTGTAGTTTTTACCATCAAGGATGAGACCTGCACGGTCGTATTTCTGAACCTAAGCAGAAGCCCAACTCGGGTAGTGATGTCAACGGGCTCAGCTCGGTTCAACTGAGCAAACAGCTCGAGCCGGCTCGGTTGGGATGAGCCATCGGCTCGGTTCAATTGAGCCGATGGCCTGAGCCGACTCGTTCGGGATGAGCCACCGAATCGGTTCGGTTGGGCTCAGGTGAGCCATCGGTTTTTGCCGTCTCGGTTAGGTGAGGTGTTGACTCAAATCATTTCTCGGTTCGGCTCGATAGTAGATGAACTGTGAGCCGAGCCACTCGATCCGTTGACAACCCTAAACCCGGGCAGAGCACCGCGGTGATTCAGATAACTACTAACTCCAGAACAGAAAAATAACAGGGTTGCCGGGGTATTCTAAGATGGATATAGGCCTATACATGATGTGTCTCATGTAACCCCTCTTTAATCAAATTGATGTGGGTATCAATTTATCTCCTGGTATACACCTTTATGCTATAGCCGTGTTGAAGCAGCTCTCACATTATGAATATTCGTAATTAATTAATTAATACGTAAAATTTACCATATTTTCCAATATTTTATCATAAATATCTCGAATAACCCCTCCAACCATAATTATCAACATTAAATCTCTTTGTCTTTATATATATGTGACTGTGAATAGCTGTGTTGAAATGGCTCCCATTATGAATGATTAATAAAAGGGATAATTCAAAATTGAACACTTTTCTGAATATCTTATCATAGGCTATATGGTGAAATTACTAATTTTTCAGTATTAGCATATTGCTTTATTAGTCTGTTTTTCTGTTAGTATCAATTAGTATCATTATAAAAAAAATCTAGTGACGAAATCATACTTAACTTTAAATTATCTTCATAATACTCTTTCGTAATATTCCAATATTGTCTTTAGCTGTGTAATTTTCCTATGGTATTTTTAATTCCTCATATTTAGAATTTCTTACGAGAAGAATAATTGTCATCTAGTTTCTACATATTATTATTATTATTATTATTTACTGGTTCTTAAGCTGGCCCAGAACACCAATATTTTCATTATTAATAGTGAAAGGATACCAATATTTGCAAAAAGCCTATTCTGGATAACAATGTAATTTATATAATATTGGCAGCTCGTGGAAACATAATGGCATGCCACATTTTCTAACTTTCGAGTAAGTATGAAAAGAAAGTTCATCATTCCTATGCAATTCGATACAAAGACACATACCAAACAAGTTTCCCTTGTGGTTTAATACCAATCCACCTAATAATTTAATTTTACCAGAAGTGACAATTATCATAATGTTCGCTCAATCCTCTCATATCATGATAAATAAAGTGCTGACTTCGCTTCTTAATACTGTATTTTGTATGGCCGGAAATTCTCTTTTATCTTATTCATTGGAGGCAAACGTTCTTACAGATTTAGACTGCACTGCAACTGAACACGTGTGGTTTATTGTTCAACAGCCCTGCAACTCTGCAAGTAAACAAGTTACCACCAAACGGAATCTGTAATCAGAGGTCACTTTTCTGCGGCAGTGTGTCATTTATTTGAGCAAAGCTATGGTAGTCAAAATTTGCAGACACTCCTCAAATAACAGGAAGAATCCCACAGCTATTTACAAGGGCAATCGGAAAAACAAGTTCATTTCTCTGCTTTCATGAAATATTTACATGTGTGACACTTTGCGTGCTGAAATTAATAATAATAATAATAATAATAATAATAATAATAATAATAATAATAATAATAATAATAATAATAATAATAGTGAATATCTACAATATATTATCATTATTCATACTTTATCTTATTTCTGACAGCAGTGTTACATACATAATTTTGTCTTCTTCAGTCACAAGCCACTGTTGTGCTTATCCGATTCAAATCTCTCCTCCATATCGTTCTGCTTATTGACTCAGTAAAGTACTACTAGACTAATATTCATTCAAAACAATTCTTTGATCTAATACTTAATCCAATTTTTTGTTGTATATACCCACATTCATGTCCAGTTCCATCTAAAGAAACTAGTGTAAAAAATATTTGTTCCCGAGCGTTATAGTAGTGTATGATTGAATTCCGGATATATGAAGGCCCATAAATATGCAAATTACATATGGGCTGTTAAAATTAGTGCAATATGCATTGGGCCGCGGAGAACTTCGCATTTGAATCGATTTTACACGAATACCGAGAGAACACTTCGCGAATGTAGCATAGATTGTGTCTTAAAGTTACTCAGATACAGACCACGACAATTAGGAGACAAAGTTTGTTTCTGTCTCGTATCGAAAAAGTATCGTAAAAGTGGTGGTCTCTGAGGAAGTGTGTATGTACCTGGAAACGTATGACTTCATGCCCACCATCACCCATCTTTTGCAGAATTAAGTGAACGAGAGATATATTTATTTATTTATTACTAAGCTACCAGATGCAATCTTAGAGGCCATTTTACACTGGAGCACTCAAATCAACAATAATAATAACATTGGGAAATGAAGTGGAAGGATGGCAGCCAGGGTCTGTATTTTAAGGTACCATCTCAACATTGACCTGGTGTAACTAAGGAAAACCCTGGAAAACCTCAGTAGATTCGAGCATGGGACCTTCCGATTGAGAAGCAAAAACGCTGTAATAATAATACATCTTTGAGTTTTACGTCCCAGTCTTATGTCGGCTAGGCTAAAGGAGATGGGGATGATAAGAAACGAATGAAATGGTGGAATGAAGAAAGTGGGAGGAAATGCGCGGGCCCCGAGAAAACCCATGCACACGGTGTTCGTCCACCACAAGGTTCACTTGGCGGGAGCAGAGATGGAACCCGGGAATCCATGTACCAGAGGTGAACGCTCTACCAATGAGCCACGGCGGTCCTTATAATAATAATAATAATAATAATAATAATAATAATAATAATAATAATAATAATAATAAGAAGAAGAAGAAGAAGAAGAAGAAGAAGAAGAAGAAGAAGAAGAAGCAGTAGTAGTGTCATTGATAATAACTGTATTGTGTACGTATGATACTTGAAGAGAGTACTTGAACTACACACACGATTAGGCTCGATTTGGCTCTTTTTTGCTCGACTCGACTCGAAACTCGAACCAAATTCGAGTCGAGTTGGAGGAAAAATTTTTCGAGCCGAGTTCTCGAGTCGAGTCGAGTTTCAAAGAAAACTCGCTCGAACTTGCTCGTGCCCAACCCTAATTTTTACAAACCAACTCCCTACCAATTTTTCATATATAGAAAGTGCCCCTCCCCCACATAAAGAGAATTTTAAAAAATGCTAGGACACATTCTGTTTATTTTCAATAAAGAGTTAATACACTGAATTTCAGCTCCGTAAGTTTAACGGCTTGCGAGATACTCATTTTTTTTCGCAAAAATTTGGTTCCTCACTACCTCCTTAGGATATTATGCATTATAATAAAAGCAATATAACATCCCAATTTGGATTAAGGCCGAACTATATACCAAAAGTAATTTCATTTGACTTTGCAACTTGACCGTGATGATCAGGCACACATAGTTACATTCAATTTTTTATATATTACAGTGATTCAAAAATGTATTTTTTCCAGCAGTTAGCTCTAAAACTCACAGGTCTCGAAAGCCAAGTTGTAGTGTAAGTCCTATTGCTATTATTACTATTAAAAATATTAATATTCAAAAGTGCCTGAAGTTCTTTTTTCATTTGGTTAGATATACTCACCTCAGGTAAGTAGACAGAAACAAGTGGAAAAGAAAGGGAAATGAAGGTCTTGAAAGTAAAACGGAGACAAATTTACCAGTCTTCAGAAGATACTCTCTACAATGCAGTGAGCAGAGAGCGTCGGTAGATCATACTGAGTCGGTGGGTCGCAGTGGGTCACGGTGGGTGGTGGGTCGCAGTGGGTCATGGTGGGTGGTGGGTCACAGTGGGTCACGGTGGGTGGTGGGTCACATGCTGTTGACCCACGACCCACTGACCCACTCTGAAAACTTGACCCACCTGACCCACTCCATCTCTGCTCTAGTGACGAGACATGTAGAATTCCTTTGTCAATCGTCGTGTGCTGGTGGATGGGTTTTCCTCAATCGTGTGTAGTATGATCTAGAAATCATGGGGCGGCCAGACCTTGGCTGATCTTCGACATTTTTACAATCTGCACGAAATTTCTGAAAACAATGAGTTACTGAGCTGTGGTTCACTGCATCTTTTCCTTCCGTATAACAACTGTTTTGGGTAATAATAATAATAATAATAAATATGTGTGCCGCAAGTTGAAAAAGATTGGGAAACGCTGGTCTAGGGTCTAGTACTGCAGACCTACCGTCGGAGCGCTAGTCAGCTGCATTACAGGGGCTGAAAACAATTAGGCTAGAAAGACCGAAGAACCTCTTTCGTTGGCATGAGCACAATGAGCACAAGAACATTCTCTTTACAGATGAGAAAGTTTACATACTATTCATTCAACGAACCTTCTGATCCTGATGTAAACATTGTAGAATGGTATTATTCCGCCAGTCATCGGATGATTGGCTATCGGTCACCGCTTCTTTCGAGAAGCACGTGCTTGTACCCTGTCGGCGTTCCTCGCACGCAGCCATATTGTAAACTGTGATTCGCGCATAAGGTGGGCCAAACCCAGTTTCTACGCATGCGTATTCTCTTTTATTGCATTAATTCAATTTAGTTCTTACATAGAGTGTTGTTTCTGTTCTTTCACTGTAAGTAAGTTGTATTTCTGGTAATGAGCCTTATAAGCAACAAAAAACATTTAAAAACAGCTTACTTGACAATGGACTATTTTCTTCTGCCGCATGAATGCGGCAAGGCTCATTAACCAATAAAATTAAACGACCACCACGTGTATTTGTTTACATGAGGTACTGAACGTTCCTTGAATGAACTTTAGTCGAGATGCAACTAAACAAAGAAAATGACGGGGAGTACGCCCATAGCAGTAAGGAAGCTCGTCAGGTTGTTCTTCGTGCTCAGGGACATCATCATCCCTTATCTGTCATGGTGTGTTTGGGGAATGTCGAATCGTTGTGCAACAGAAATATATTTTTATGGTAAAAGTTTCAAAACAAATGGCGAATGTTACAAATAATTACCACTTAACCAGACTATGTTCTGAAATTAATATTGGGTGTTCCAGCATGACCCCGCATCTACCCATCGTGCTGGACATATGTAATAATAGCTTAAGGGCAACGTTCCCGAGTTCACTGAGCATAAAGACTGTCATTCTGAACTCCCAATTTGCATCCGTTGGATTACAAACTGTGGGATGTTCTGGGGCCTATTTCTCAAAACTATTTGTGTCATGCTTCACAAGCTACAAGTCATGAGTGAATTTCACAAATTCTTGCAATTTCTGTTTCTCAGAAGTTTAACAAAACTCGTGAACAGGACAAAGTTTTCATTAGTCAGTATCAAATCTACAAGTCAGTTAACAAATATGTAGAAAACCAAGTACTTATGGTATTGTCAGTTTGGCTATTTTCTGTAATGCTATTTAACTCAATGGAAATAATGGCGACATAAATGAAATTAAATATTCTGAATGTGATAAGAGAAACATAAAATATTTAGTTTGGTAGTAATTTGACACAGAAAGATAAAGTAAATGAATGGGAAAAAAGTAAATGAATGGGAAAAAATAGTGCAGGCGTGCCAGGCTCATGACACTCGTTGAAATTATTCCTATATTTGGGACATATATTGGCCCATTACAGTAATTTATTATAGTATGTAAATAAGGAATAATATACATATATTTTAACTAATATTAAATTCCAATTACTTCGTCATATTAAAGAGAATGTACTAAAATGTTTTAAAAACTCATAGGCAAACGCGATGAAGAAAGTCCAAATGGAAATTAAATGTTCAAAAATATAAATATTATATTTCTTGAACGCTTTCCTTGGGATGTATACTTCCATTTTTGCTTAGAATTAACTTAACTCCCCCCTCCTCCTTCATTGGCAGTATTAGACCAATCCATGGACTTTTTTCCTGTACTCGGTTTCACACTCTTTTCCTTAATTATTTAAACAGAAGAGTCGAGATGTTTATACTTGTGAAGTAATACAAACGCGGTACAAATCTCCAATCTCTTGTGGATATTTACTAATAAATTACAAGCTTATTGCGACACAATGACTAGTGTTTTGTGAAACAAAATCACTGATAAAGAAAGTCGCATGCTCTTGTAACACCAGTCCACAGACTTGTAGCTAATATTTTACTCTTATCTTCTATGTTCCAGGAGAAAAAAAAAAAAAAAAAAAACACTCGTATGTTTATACTAGTATCATAAATCTATGAACAAGTATTGTCAGCTTTGAGAAATGAAAATGAAAATGAAATGAAATTTTTTAGGTTTACGTCCGACGGTTATGCCGGTTAGGCTAAAGGAGACGGTGATGATGAAAAAAAATGAAATGAAATCTGTGAGTTTTACGTTCCACGGACGGTGATGATGAGTAATGAATGAAATGGTGGAATGAAGAAAGTGGGAGGAAACGGGAGAACCCCGAGAAAACCCACGCCCACGGTGTTTGTCCATCACAAAGTTCACTTGGCGGGGGCTGGGATCGAACCCGGGACCCCAAACACCAGAGGTGAACACTCTACCACTGAGCAGCTTTGAGAAATAGTCCCCACTGAAGTCTGCTCTTTAACACATCGATATTTGGATAGTCTAAATTCTGCAAAGAACAATGAACAATTTAGACCTGGGTATCATACGTAGTCACAACCACGTCGTTTGAAGGCATGCGTGAAAGCCAGAAATCTTTCAGTTTAATGTCCCATGATTATGCCCTTTATGCTATGGGAGACGATGATTAGGGCAATGATGGAAGAATTGGTGGAATGATAATATGGGAGGAAAAGTGAGCACTCCAGAAAACCCATAGACACGATATTGTCCGCCACAAACTTACTTAGTCGGAGATCGAAACAGGGACCCCATCACCAGAGGTAAGCACTTTACCACTGAGCCCCCTCGCTCCCCACGTAAAAACCAGAGAAGGTCACTTTGAATAACTCGTGTAGCGTATTCTTAATATCCTAGGCAATAAATAAGAGCGATGAACCTTTTTATATATTCCTATTTTCTTTCTTCTATACCCGTGTAATGTGACAGAACTTATTAGATTGTTACGTATATTTTTTTTCTTTTAAAGACGTGAACATTTTTAGAAGTTGTAAAATTTCACCGCTGCCTTTTAAAACAAATTTAACATTGTTTCTTATTATTCACATTTTCGTATATCGAAGGAAATATTCTTGAACCCTAACTTACAAGCAATCTACGGCGTTTGAACTAGCACTTGATAGATTTCGATCTACCACATGAAACACGGAAATGTACTGATAGGTATCACACAATGTTAAGGGTATCTAACAGGATCATCATATTTCAAATCATTCATCGGACATTAACCTCACAAAGTAATATAAATTCATAAATTCCAAAGTCCATGTTGTAAAACAAGATCAAAGTGATGGAATATTAAAGATAAAAGGTTCTTTCAGAAAATCAGGAAAGGATACATGTATAGTACGTTTGTTTGTTCTATGAATATTATTAGTAGCTTTAGAACTATTAATAATAATAATAATAATAATAATAATAATAATAATAATAATAATAATAATAATAATAATAATAATAATAATAATAATAATAATAAATTCCCTAGCTTCACAGTTGTGGAACGGACTACCGTGCGCAAATACTTCAGCTACACAGGGCAACGATCACCACAATAGTGTGGGTCCGCGGTGTCTCAGGGATAGAGAATTCACCTCTGGTGCGTGGGTCTCAAGTTCGAGCCCAGCTCCCAACAAGTGTGCTCTGTGGTGAACAAACACCGTGTGCATTGGTTTTCTCAGGGTTCTCTCGTTTCCTCCAACTTCCTGCAATCCAACACATAGTTCATTATCATACTGACCGTCTTCCTTACCGTCAGTAACTAATCGTGGGAAAAAAAAAAAAAAAAACTTTCTAGAAGCAGAATACGAAGGATTTTTATTCTTCAGAACTTTTTTTAGAAGTATTTATAATATTAAATGCCATTCCCAATCCAAACATTTCATCTGAATTTAGGACCTTCTACTGCAACTAGAATTATGACATCTATTCATGAGCACAAATTCATAGGAACAGGTGAAGTATATAGAACTAAATTTCTATTATTCACAAGCATATATTCGCAGGAAAAAGTGAAGTATATAGCGACTAATTTCCTACCGCATTTATAGGACATAATCTTGCTTGGTGTCGAACATCGTGTGAGAGAAATGATACGGGCTATAAAGAGTGTAGAAAAGACTAGGAACTCAGAAAAGACGACAAAGAAAAGTTGGGGACAAAATTAATTATATTGTCAATGAATTGATACATCTGCGGAGCGAAATAC
Source organism: Thermobia domestica (assembly GCF_964235325.1). NCBI lineage: Eukaryota > Metazoa > Arthropoda > Insecta > Zygentoma > Lepismatidae > Thermobia > Thermobia domestica. The sequence continues at coordinate 278,520,662 of NC_137458.1, read as the reverse complement.
AAACAATCGGATATTATAAATGAGTGGGTTTCGTTGCACGGTGTGAAATTACGGTAACTTTCAAACTATGCGAATTCAATACTCAAACTTAAAGTGGTACAGCCATAACTACAGGTATAAGGGAATAAGATCAAAAACAGTATCTGTTTCTCGGACGTTGAATATGTCAAAAACCTCTACTTGCTACCTCTTACAGATTTGGCTCCATTGAGCTTAACATTGAAATCGGAAGTAGTCATTATGTCTATCATTTCCTGTTGCGATAAATGAATAAACTCAGAGGTGAAACATATTCTTGCGGTATTCTTGTCACTATCTACTTCCGTTTAATCCATTACCGGCATTTGATCTATACTATAACCAAAAAATCCTAGGTTTTCACGACTTCCAGTTTCAACACATGGATAAATGCCGAGGCAAAACTCATTCTTGGGACGCTGAATGTGTGTAAAATAAATAAAATAAAACGTTTTTCGAAATCTCTTATCGGTTTTGCTCATGGAAATAAGTATTGAAACCGGAAGTACTACTAAATTTCAACCACCTCCGGTTTTGGAAGAGTGTTGCGAGTTGTAACGTATATTTTCTTAAGATGCTTAATCGATTGTTAGAAACCGTTGGGCGCTATTTATTACCATTCCTATTCTATGACGATAAACATCGCAACTAGAAATGGTTAACTTCTACCGCTTCCTGTTTGAATCTAGGGTTAATAAAGGAGATAGAACTTATTTTTAGGACACTGTATTCATTGAAAAAAAAAAAAAAAAACGCTTCTCGATATTTCTGACTGCTTTTGGTCTATGGAAATCAACACTGAAAACGGAAGTGCTAATAAATTTCAGCCAATTCCGGTCTCCGAAGATTGTTGTGGGCAGTGATGGCGTGTTTTTTTGAGACGCTTAATCGATTGCTGAAAACCGCTTATCGATATTTATTACCGTTCTGTTCTATTTGAATCAACGTTGAAACTGGAAGTAGTTCTATCCCTTTCGGTTTCATTACAGGGTTAGCGGAGGAGAAGGAACCTATTCTTGGGATGCTGAATCGATTGCAAAAGACCAATTCTCGATATCTCTTATCGTTTTTGATCTGATACTTGTCGACAAACAGACTCTTATGCATAGCATAGTTTGGAAGTCTAATAACTGTAAATCGTTGGAAGAATAGCGATTATACAATTACGAATAGTGACAGAAGGAAGCAGATATCAATGACTATAATTGTGAATGCCTCGTGTATAGAATTGAATGTTGCCATATACACATACTTATCAGTTTAATGGAAACCTTCTGAAAAGTACAAGCGTTGGACCACTTTCCTTAGAATAGCTTTGATGCGGCATGGAATGGAGTCACAGAGGTTGTGAATGGTAGCAGGTGGAATATTATACCATTCTGCTCGTAGTGTCTCACTGACAAGAAGACTTACGGAAGTGTAACTCACCGATTTGGATGAAACTTTGCATACTTGTAGAACATCGAAAAATAATCGACACGTATTTTCTTTTTATTTTGGCAATGGTACGGGTTTAAGGATAGAACGTTAGGGATGGTCTCCTAGCATAAACTGAAAACAATCATCTGATGTACAAGAAAACATATTGCCAGGGGTATTTTAGGACAACTGATTCAGAATTTGATGTCAAAATTACAAAATTCAAAATGGCGGGTTCAATATAGTGGTTACATATTACAAAAAAAAAAAAAAAGTATTCTGGTTTGAAATGTTCTGCAGTTAGCCCAGAACAATCAGAGTTGGTTACTACAAGAAGGTTGCAGACCGATTTGAAACCCCTTTTTGTATTTATTTTAACGGGATGCTTGATTAAAGTGAGTCTCTCCGCCTCTCACTATTCGGGGTGCTTATTTAAAGTGAATGTCCCCACCTCTCACTATGCAGGTTGCTTATTGATAGTGAGTCTCCTCGTCTCTCATTAGTCGAAGTACTTATTTATAGTGATTTATAGTACAAGATGTCCGGAATGGGACTGACGGTTTTTAAAAATATATAGTTTTAATAGGGTCAGAGATACCGAAGAAAAAAAAAACAATCATATTGAAGGAAAACTCAAAAAGTTTTGTTCAGCACATTTTCATACTTGACCAACTACCGCTGACGGTGCTAGTATTGCCCATAAACAGAAATGGCGTCGGCAGTCGAAAAGGCGCAATGCAGTGCAGAGACAAAAAGTGTTGTTCAAGTTCAACGAAACTTTCGATGTGTTTACCACAAGGATCTTCCATCACGCAACAGTATCCAGGCGTGGAAGGATATTTTTTTATCAACGGGGAGTGCAGTCAGGGACGTCCAAGAGCCGGGCAACTGCCCGGGGCGCTACAGTCAGAGGGGCGCCAAAACGAGCCTCAAAAAGTAACTTTTATAATGTTTTGTACTGACTTTTCTTATTTATATTCTTGTAAAGTAGCGTCAATTATATCATCTTTTTCCATTCCACCATAAAAGAAGAGAGTTTCATAGTACTTGGAGAGCTGTATCGACAAATGGAGATATGGCATGTAGAAGAAAGAGTGAAGGGAGAGTTGATATTGCTTATAATGGGACATGTTCTCGTGAACTTTTCCCAGGCAATGAATGTTATTGGGTTTTATATATGTTACTCTTTTAAAGTGGTAGTGGAGGAGGAATAGCACAGCACTGTTGATTTCTTAGAAACGACACCGCCGTGCCAAACTGTCGGCTTTCGTCGAAAGTAGTGTCTAGGAGATGTTATTGGTTCGCTATTTACAATTCTTGCTAAATCATTCATTTCAACAGTATTTGTGAAATCGAATATACGATTGGACGCTGAAAACAATCGAATGGACGCTTTCTCATAAAGTTCCCTAAATTGACTTTGATATGGTTTACTTACTTATTAAACTTACGAAAATTAGAGAATTTTTAATACTTGATAAAACCTGTTATTAAACTTTAGTCTTGTAAGAGTATTCAGCTTTTGTACAAGTTCATGAGATACGTTTTACGAATGCTATGGACTTCAACTACTAGAACCTACACAAAAAGGGTTGTTTAGACATGTATTGCTGTGCGTAAAATACATTCAGCATATGTGAAATATATTTACTGATGCCATCATTAGTAGTTGAGTTGATTTTGAGTTTAACGTTCCTTTCAGCAGCGAGGCTATATGAGACGGGATCTATTGTTTAACTTGGAATCCGAACCACATGAGCTCCCGCTGGGAATCGAACGCTGGTCTCCCACGCCAAAGGTGCGTACACTAGCCACTTAGCTGCGAAACAGCTCTCACCATTAGTAGTATTCAATAAATGCTGTTCGATATTGTTTCGTTTATACATATCGGTGCATAAAATAATAATAATACAATGTAATTGATACCTTATGTCTATTTTAAGTGCTAAATATACATATATCATATATTTCAGTATTAATTTTCACTTTTGAAAAATGGGTTTAAAATATTAAAATTATTATAATAAAATGTAAAATATAGGCTAGGGCTAGGGGGCGCCAAAAAGTCACTGCCCGGGTGAAAATTTTGCCTTGGTCCGCCCCTGAGTGCAGTGAAACAACACAGAGGTGGTAAATCGCGTGTGTCAGAAGAAAATTTGGAAGCAATAAGAAAGTGTTTCTCACGTAGCCCTAGGAAGTCAATTCGCGCAGCGAGCAGGCAATTGGCAATTCCACAGTCAACAGTGCACGATGTGGTACACATACGATTACGTTTGTGCGCGTATAAGGTGCAATTGTTGCAAGAAATTAAGCCCAACGATAAGTCACAGAGAGCAGCATTTGCTACTGAAATTCTGGACAGGGTTGATTATGACCATACTTTCCTATTGAACGTTGTTTTCTCTGAGGCAATTTTTCACTTGTCTGGCTGTATTAACAGACAGAATGTTAGGATATGGGGATCTGAGAATCCGCATGCGTACATAAAACATTCTAGAGAGAGTTCCAAATTGAATATTTGGTACACTTTAACACATAATGCAGTTAGGCCCCTTCTTTTTCATAGAGCAAACCATAACAGGAAGTGTGTTCTTAGACATGCTTCAACACTTCGCTGTTCCCCAGTAACAACATTTGCAACCTCAAGTGATATTCCAATTGGATGGGCCTCGCCACGTTGGAGCCTACAAGTGAGGGAGTACTTTGATACTGAATTTCCTGACCGTTGGATAGGCCGTGATGGGCCAAATTAGGTGGCCTCCGCGCTCTCCTGATTTTACCCCTGGACTTCTTTCTATGGGGGTATGTGAAAGACCTTGTGTATTCTGGTGAAAAGGTGCGTAACATTGATGAACTGAAGAACCGTATTAGGAATGCGATTGCTTCAGTAACACCTCAGATGTTACAGAATACGTGAAGACATATTGAGTTCAGGCTAGATATTGTAAGAGTTACAAATTGAGCTCACATGGAGTTAGACTGAGTTAGAATGACTTGTAAGTAAGACCAAATAAACTTTTTGAGTTCTCCTTTAAAATGCATGTTTTTTTTTCCTCCTGTATCTCTGACCATATTAAAACTATACACTTTTAAAAACCGTCAGTCCCATTCCGGACACCCTGTATAGTTGTGTCCCGTGTTAAACCACAAAAGAGTGCGTTAAAATTAGAGATGCAAAAATGCCGGCTTTTTTGAATCGATTTTTTTTTGCGCATAAAAACCGGCTTTGGGGGGGGGGAGGGGGGGAACGAGAATTTTGGAAATTTTGGCTTTTTTCATTTTCATGATTTTTCTGTTTAAATAGCTTTCTTATAGTATACTCTAAAGTTAAATAAAGTTTCATGACCTAAATGCCATATTTCGCTCTGAAATTCACCATCATGATGGATGGAGCACATGGTTTATGAATTAAAGTAAACATAAAGTACGTAGTATTTGAGGACAATTTTAGAAGCTATTTAACTTCTGAATTATCGACATTTTTTCTTCGCTAGATCATTTCTTTTTAGTCATCCGTGTTTCATTTCTTAGAGCTTAGTACTCTAGCTTCTAGCACATAATTAAACTTATGTTATTCAATATATCCATCAGAGCGTACCTTTTCAATTTATTTATTAGAACGTACTTCCACATTTCCGTTATACTGTAGCTGTGCAATGATTTAACAATAATCTTCCGGACACAACCTTGAATACCATTTGATAGAGATAATCAGTATCGGGTTTTTTTTCTGAATAATGTTCGGTTTTTTTCTAAAATCGTTTTTTTTTTCTAAAAGTTCCTAACTTTTATTTAAGAGGAGCTTACGTTTATGAGTACAAGCATAACAAATATTTCGTTTCAATTGTATATCAGCTATAATCTTCCAGATACAACCTTGAAGTCCATTTTATACTGATAATCAGTGGCGGATTTAGAAAAATATTTTGGGAGGGGCTTTTCTTATTAATGCTTAGTTTTTTTTAAAGTTCCTATTTTTTTTATTTGAGGACAGCTTGAAGTTTATGAGTAAAGGCAAAACTAATATTTAGTTTGTTTTAGAAATTCCATAATTTCGGGGTAGAGGCTTTAATCCGAAAGACATCCCCACGCTAACCCTCTTCGCAAATCCATCATTGCTGGTAATTAGTAATAACAAAGTTTTAAAAACGATTAGAAAGGAAGTCGGCCAGGACTCACAGTACACGCACTATCTCTACTTTCACAGATGGAATTAAGAAAAACTTTTGTCAAAATGGTCGAATGCAGGGTTGAATCCCGGATTTCACGATAGAAGCGCTAAAGCTAACCACTCACTCATGTTTGTTGTGCAGTTGTGCTTAACTTAAATGTATTCTCTCTCTCTCTTTCTCTTTAGCCACAAAAGCTCTCCATTGACTTCTGTCCTTATCCAATTCAATCCAATTTCTACTCTGTATTCCTATTTCTGCTAGATCCATCTTAATATTGTCCTCCCATCTGGGCCTAGGTTTTCGTAATGAACGTTTCCCGATTGGATTTCGAGTTAAAACTTTGAAAGCGTTCCTACTTTCTTCCATTCTGGCTACATGACCTGAGCACCTGAACTACCTAGACTTGACTATAACGTTGTTTGGTAAACTGTATAAATTATGTAGTTCCTCCTTATGAAGTTTCCGCCATTCCCCATTCCCGTTCCTCTTGCGTCCAAATATTCGTCTCAGAATTTTATTCTTAAATAATTTCAGTCTGCGTTCTTCCCTCAGTGTAAGCGACCATGTTTCACAACCATAAAGCATTACAGGCATGATTATCATTTTATATATATTAAGCTTTAAATTCCTTGACAGAATTCGCGACGACAAAATATTTTGAAATGAATAATAACAAGAATTTCCTGATCTTTGTGGATATGATTTTGGTCTGGTAATACTGATTCAAGATATTTGAAAGTATCCACTGTGTCGAAAGTATTAATTGATATTTTAACGCATTCATAATTTGCTGTATTATGATCCTTGTGCACTTCCTTGTATTTAATTTATCTGCATTTACTCATGTCCCTGCAAGCGTTTAATAAGGCCTCTGCATTTCTTTCGATTGTTCTCCTCAACTCTAGGATTTGGTTCCTATCTTTGATTTTTTTTTTTTTTTTTTTTTTTTTTTTTTTTTTTTTTAATAGCGTACTCCGGAACAAAGCTGAATAATAACGGCGATAACGCATATCCTTCTTTCAGGCCAATCTCGACGTGGAAGCTCGCATTTTTCTACTCGGACTTTACTCTGGGATTCATTTAAACACTTAATAAATCTAGCTTTTTCGGTATTCCAAATTCTGTAAGAATGTTGTACAATGTTTCCCTCCTAACCGAGTTGTAAGCCTTTCTAAAATCAATAAACAGTTGATGTACTGGGTAATATATTCCCATTTCTTTTCGAGTATTTGTCGAATGGTAAATATCTGGTCGATTTCGACTAAATCCACACTCATAATCTCCAATAATTTAATCTGCGTATGGGGTCAATCTTATTAATAGAATCTTAAGAGAAATGTCTCGATAATTATTACAATCAATTTTGTCGTCTTTCTTGTGAATTGGAACAGTGATTGATTCTTCCACTCTTTTTAAATGTATTCCATAGTTTTTCTTTTTTGTAAAAAAAAAAAAAAAAAAATAATTCGTAACGATATGTTGAATTTTCTTGTTAAAAATTCAGAAACCTTCAGGACTGGGTAAACCGTGATGGTGGTTATATATTCTACAGCCTAGGAAACCATACACTCAGATGAACCGTCCATTACGTATATGATCCATGAACAGAAAATTCGATACTTTCCCGATTTTGCAGATCCGAAGCACCTGATAGGTGGTAACAGATTATTACGTATGTGATCAATCAGTGAAAGATTTGTTCGAAATATTCATACAATGTATATGAAAGTTAAAACTTAACTGAAAAATTTCAAGAATGTACAGAACCACCCGAAACGAAGCTCTCGATGTGCAGATTTCTCTCATGTTTTTCTTTATCTTGCTTCAAAAAGAGGGTGTATGATATTGTGAGGCAAAAATACTACATACAATTTTGCTAGTTATTTGTGTATCATTTTTAAAAGTACTTATTGTATATAAGAAATTAATTATTACATATATTGGTTAATCCTTTGGAATTCATAATGTAAATATGTTAAGAATTTTAAAAAATCTTTTTGAAGTTCATAGTTTATTTTCGAGGTTTCATATTATTATCTGCATCAACCACTAATTAAATGAGTTTTTTGTTGTAGAGAAGCGAAACAAAGTCTAGTTTATCAGTTTAAAGCAAAATTTTCAAAAAAGCCCAAAATTTCCCAAGCAAAAACGCGAAGCATTAAAAAAAAACGAGTTTGTTTTCAAAAAAGCCGGTTTTTTCCGAGCCCTTGCATCTCTACTTAAAATACAAACCATTCCTGCAGGAACAACTGGTAGGATTTAGCCTATTGATGTGTTCTTCTTTAGGCCATGGGGAAAAAAAATTGAGACATTTTTCTGATATTGTCCTTCTTCACAACTATAACATAAATTTAAATCTCCGTAATAATATAATTAACCCTTAATTAGTCGCATGCGGAATTTTGTTCCGCACTTTTACATTTTTCTTTTTGTTTTCCTTACTTTGGATCGTATGCTTTTGAACTTTTGTCTAGCTGTCTTTTAAAGTTTCATGATTAAACAACAATACATGTTTGAATTGTTACCCAAACCACCAGTGAATATTTTGTTATTTATTTTGGAGTGATGCAATTTGCGGAGCAAAGTTCCGCGCGCGACTAAATAAGTTACCCTTTTTTCTCCTACAAATTTTACGCTTTCTTTCAGTTTATTGTTTTTAGCCGACAACAATTAAGCGATTCGGTGACTACAAAACATATCACAAGCAAGCGCGACCACCACTATTTTTTAAAAATTTATTTTACAAAAATATATTTTCAGGTGCAATTCATTTGTAAGCAATTTAACATATAAGCGGTTCATATGTGCATTGTGCGCTCTGAAAATAAATACATAGAGAAGAGAGTCAGTCTTTTCTTTCAAACTGGATCATCATGAACGTAATGAGGACAGAATTAGAAACATGTTATATTAAAAACATGTCTTATCAGGTTTAGCTATACATGTTATTATTCTTGTTATTTGAGAAAAAGCAGAATAGTTTATTCATTGTTTAGGTACTTCTGTCTAACGTATTTTAATATTAGTTTAGGTCTTCAATAGCATAAAATAAATTAAGACGCCTATTAGAACAAATATTGTAACCTAAAATTAAATAAAAATTAAAAAAAAAACAAATATTACAAGAGTTTTACTATGTAGTTGTTATGCGGAACAAAATTCCGCACGCGACTAATTAAGTAACTTTTTTCACGCGACTAGTTAAGGGTTAAGATCCAATCACTAAATCATAATCAGTTTTCTTCTTTCTGATTCACAAACCTTATTCAGTATGCGTAGTAGAAAAACGGTTATTTGGAAGAAAAACCACCCGCGTTTGACGATCCCGTAACATTTTTTTTTTTTTTAAGGTTGTGCAGCAATTTGCGATTTGTGCAGTTACTGCCGTAATAAGGGGTGCGTGGTGTAAACAATGTTTATGCATCACACACTTTTTTTTTTACGAAATATCATTACCGTAAAACATTTTCTCAATAAATTCATAATTATAACAATTGAGAATATATGAAGTTCTGGTATTTTAAGAGGCGAGGGGACTCACTATAAATAAGCACCCTGAATAGTGAGAGGCGAAGGGACTCATTTTAAATAAACACTCCAAACAGTGAAAGGCGAGAGAATTCACTATAAATAAGTAACCCGAATAGTGAATGCAGAGACGCAATTAATCCAACATCGCGTTAAAATAAGTACAGAAAGGGGTTTCAAATCGGTCTGCAACCTTCTCGCACTAATCCCTGCCAACTATAATTGTTTTTGGCTAACTGCAGAGCATTTCAAACCAGAAGACTATTTGTAATTTTAATCACCATATTGGATCCGTCATTTTGAATTTTGTAATTTTGACGTCAGACACTGAATCAGCTCTCCTAAAACACCCCCGGGAATATGTTTTCTTCTACATTAAATGATCGTTTTCTGTCTATGCTTGGAGACCACCCCTAATGTTCAAAGGTTGGTTTCTACCCTTAAACCCGCACCATTGCCATAATAATAATAATACGTGTCGATTATTTTTCGATGTTCTACAAATATACAAAGTTTCATTCAAATCGGTGAGTTACACTTCCGCAAGTCTCCTTGTCAGTTCCATGAAAGAGGATAAAAGAAATCCATGAGAGAGTCTGCGCCGGATTCGTGTTTTCAAAACGGACCAGAGATGTTCAATTATGTTCAAGTCTGAAAATTGAGCGAGTTCATTCCGATGTTTCTCAAACCACGCCGAACAGGTTCAGCTGATTGAATGAACGCACTGTCATCCAAGAATATGCATTACCAGAAACTGAGGATCATATGCTTCATTGGGCGTCCGCTACACAATCACGGCCTGTGGTTTGAAATACGATGATTCTTCCGACCATGCCACACGTTTGCAGTTATTAGCGGTTCTTGCTACACGTTCGTGGTTCCATTGGGGTCGTAGTTCCAATATGTATGGTCCCTTATCAGCAGTTTCCCCCAGTACCCCAATCCCTTATGTCCATATCATGGCTGTGATTGTCGACACAGGCTATGGGAGTTGCTGTATGAGTTCCTCCGTCACTTGTACAGTCCGCAGGAAAAAATAAAATAAAAAAAAACTGCAAGATGAACATGTAAGTTTATTGTGAAATTACGCCTAACAGCCTAGGGAATCAACATAACGTCTAAGTGGCGCGAATCACGCCAGAAGGAACATCGGCGTTCTCCTGTGCACACTTATTTTGGAGCAAAAGACTTCGTAGGTTTTTCATAAACTTACATGCTCATGTTACAGGTTTTTTACTGCGGACTGTACAGCACTCGCACGACAGTTCTCAATGACAGTCCGCTTTAATGCTTCATGGAACCAAACCCAGGATTTTCTTCCGACCACTATTCCTCTTCGTCGATGTTTTCCCGTGAGTTTTGCAGGTGGTTATCACCTTGGACACTTTCTCGCGTCATTTCAATACACTTGCCACTTTCGTCATGCTCGCAGTACATAATAGAGTCCAGCAACAATTTACCCTCTTTGGAAATTAGAGGTCGTCCCCCATTTTATATTATCACTGTCAGATCAGTTCACTGCACACTATTGTTCTACCACTCCTCATGTAGTATGAAGCTAGCCCTAACACACCACCACTAACAACATCGTCACCTGACCATTTTCGATCCAGATATCTGTCATATTTTCAACTTCATTGTTTCTATCATATTGATAAGGAATTGTGTGAAAGTAACAAATTATTTCACAAAGATAGTCCCGAGAAATGTTTGAACAATTTTAAAAGATAACCAGATATTGTATGATTACTGTGATATTCAACTGTAGAACTCGGCTAATCTTAAGAATAATCATATTAGAGTAATTACGGGAAAAATGCACATGCGAAAAAAAGCGCAGTACGATGTTTAAACCATACTTGGCAACGTTCGTCAATACGGCACATGTGGTAGGGGAAAGTGATTAGTAGAAGAGCCGTTGTAAAGAGGAAATCAAATTTTGATCAATAGGACAAAATATTATTTTCTATATTTCACCAGGGTTTCATGTAACTTGAAGTTGAAGATATTGTACAAATAGTTACTTGAAAAAAAAAATCTTTGCGTAATTAAGACGAGAAGTAACGTATCAAATACCAAGCCCAGTGTGTGATGTGCTGTAATTCACATAGCGCTGATAATAGCATTGTGTCAGTGTTGCCAAAATTGAAAGTTTGTCTGTTTTGGGGCAAAATGCACACATTCATTTAGTGAAAAATGCACATGAACAAATTCACCCAAGATTAACATATGAATGCTAAGATAGCCCTGTTGAACCCCATTGCAGCCGTGCTTGACTGTTTCAAACAACTATTACGTTGTTTGCCAGTTTCTTAGTTCGATCCAAATTCTCCTCGTTTGTTCAACAAAAAATAGCATTAAACAAATCGATTTGTTTACCATTGCTAGCGTGTTATTTCAACAGTAAGGCCATAACCTTTCTGCGTATCATAAATATCTAATAACGAACAGTGAGCATGAGTACTAAATGTAATTTTTTGCTAGGAGCAAAGCTTTCTGCAGTTTATTTGGCATTTTTACCAAGTAATGAACGAATAATAGGTAAGTATTTTTATAATACCTATGAAATAACGTAAATTTGTTTTCTACGTGATTCTATCACCATTCTCCGATCGTTAAAAAAACTATTGTAAGTTTCTAGATGATAGTTACATTATTATTACGTTTTGTTATTATCAATATTTGTATGCATAGGTAAACTTTTTTTTTTTTTTTTATTTTCCATGTAGTTATCCTATGTTGCCCAAGTTCTTGTTTTCTATTTTACATATACCTCATGTCTGCAATTTCAGTTAAATATTGTAATTATATATAAAACGATTTATTAATATTCTTAGTCGTATATTTGCGCTTGTTACCCGTATATGTGAATACCAGTCATTCTAGCTTTGGAACTTCTTCTATACAACAAAAGACAAATTCTGACCAAAGCATACCGTTGCGGCGAAGTATCTTTGCCTTCATCAGACACATTATCTGTAACATATCTGCACGTTAATGTTATTAGATAATATATGCTTTGGTAAGTTGTCTTTTAACGTATATGTGTAGGGGAAAGTATTATTTAAAATTATTATTATTTACCCTAGATTACAGGTACTTTGGAACTGTTCACGAATTATGATAAAGGAAGGACCAAAATATTGTATCATTTTTATAAGTATAATATGGTAATTCATCTTACCTTGTAGTTAGTTATGCTTAGGGATAAAAGTGCATCTGAAAAGGTAACGGGACGCATGACGTCACGCCGCACCCCATGGCTATCTTTGCCCATTGTAACTTTTTTGGAAGTGGGGGACGCCATAGATATTATTTGGAAGTTGGGTAACGGCGTTCCCCCCTTACTTTTACCCTCTGGTATGCTAATTAATTTCTTACCGTGCGCACATTGCCCCAAATTACTATATTATTATTATTATTTATTATTTATTATTTATTATTATTATTATTATTATTATTATTATTATTATTATTATTATTATTATTATTATTATTATTATAAAAATAGCTTCAGCTAACACATCATGCTCTCAGGACCCAAGCACTGACTTTTCCGTGACACAGATAATTGTTATATAAATGTTTCGTAATGTGCTACAAAGCTGGAAGTGAGGAGTTTTAACAAAAGCTAGCTCCCATATGAAGTCTTATTATGAAGTTAACAATATGCCTTGAAATCAAAGGGGCTGTTAGGTTTGTTACGATTAACGCCTGTTTTTAGCACTTATCTGCAAAAGTGGGATCAGAACCACTACTTGAGTTTAGAGTTTTATGATTTCTTTTCAAGCGGCCGGAGCTATATGAGATTGCCTTTGCTGTTTAACAGGGATATTTGTAGCCACTAACGCAACAGAGAATCGAAGCCGGGCTTGTCGTCCCAAAAAGCGAGAACGCCAATCATTTAGCGTCCAGAGCTCTAGCCAACGAGGAAACTAATGACAAAATAATAATCACCAGAAGAAGCCATGGTTTAAATGATCTATGAGATATCGGAAAATGAAAGATGCTAGAACTGAAGAACAAAGATTTTTGTTTTTCAAAAAAAGTATGAGCTGAGTCGATACTCTCTCTCTCTCTCTCCTATAAAATTAGAGGAAAGTCTTGAAAGGCTTTTGTCTCTACACAGGAACCTTAAATAGCGTTTTTGCTATGAATCGTACGTTCTAAACGCCATAAAATATGTATAACATCGTCAAATATGTACTACCACCGACAATATTCACAAAAGAGTGGGTGTAAAGACACGAAGAGCCAATTGTAGAATCAATACGCTTGGGTTCATTTCAACGTATGCTCAAGTTTAGACTAACAACTTCATCATTTTTTGGTTGATCGTCTTGGCTAATGCATTCCGCTGGGCTTTCTTCTAACTTTTCCCTGAAATAATCAATACTTTACTGACTTTCGTTAAATATGCCCACACAATTTAATAAATAATTGTTGCGAAAGAAATGCCCACTTTGAAGTCTGGTGGGAAACTCATGTTTAGTACCACGTCTACGCAAACAAGCTGGTACTCAGTCAGGAGGTAATGCGTTGCTGAACAGGGTCGTACCATGGAGAACATACAATTGCGACTTCAAGCTGAGGCATTTTGGACAGCAAGTCAGAAAAATAACAGCGCATTCGGTTCAGGAATGGAAAATGAACACACACCATTCGCCGTTGTTTATTTCCGGTGTAATAGCATTGTGACATTAACACTGACAAACACCATGTTCGGATGAACTATTCAGGAACACCTGGAAGCAGGCCCTCGCAAGTCCTGCCATTGCAGACGACTTAGGCATACCCCATACTATTGTCGATCACCAACTCCGTGCAACTACTTAGGTGAAAAGTTAAACTCATGGGTACCATATGAATTGACACCGACCAAAAAGCATCGCCGTCTGGAAGTGTAGTTTTCTTAATGTAAAGAATAACCGACAAAGTTTACTCCATCGAACTGTCACTTCAGATGAAAAATGAAATCTTTAAGTTTAACGTCCCACGGTTATGCCGGTTAGGCTAAAGGAGACAGTGATAATGAGAAATGAGTAAAATGATGGAATGAAGAAAGTGGGAGGAAACGGGATAACCCCGAGAAAACCCACGAGCACGGCGTTTGTCCACCACAACAGATGAAAAATGGATCTGCTAACTTAACCGTACACGGTCAAGACAATGGTTAGATTGTGATCAATGTCGAGGACGGTTTCTTAAACCACCTCTCCATCCATAGAAAGTTATATTGCTGTTATGGTGGTCTATGGTGGAAATTATACATCATGTCTTTGTCAAGTGTCGTGAAACCACCAACGCAGATCGTTACACTGTTCAGCTCCACGAAATTCACCGCAAACTTGTCTGTAAACATCCAGCAATGGTCAAAATAAGGTATACTTACGTTAAATGACAATGCTTACCCATATAATGCGTCAAGGATGTTGTAGGCTCTCCATGAATTGCAGTTTGAAACCCTTCCTCATCCACCGTATTCCCTCTATATTTCTCCTACTCAGTACTATCTCATTTGGCACTTCGATCACTTCTTGGGAGTGAAGACGACCTTCCTTGATGATCGTGTGGCCAACGTTTGATTGAGGCCTTCTTCACATCATTAACTCTAGGCTTCCTCCGCCGCGGAATCCAATTGTTCGTTGAGCGATGGCCAAAGTGTTGTTGTTGCAGACGGCAATTGTTTTGATTATCCAGGTATTGTAGTCTTCATTTTTTGGCCTGCACACTTGAGTCAGACGTTTCATTCCCACCAATCCTGGCTGGTTGATTTGGAAATTAGTGTCCCGTTGAACCAAAGGTGGCCATTTTCCACTGAGCTCGCTCGGGCTCGCGCTCACCTGTCTCAGCTGGGCTCGCGATCACTTCTCCCAACTGGGCTCGCGCTCGCACTCACTTCTCTCAACTGAGCTCGCACTCACTCGGGCTCGCGCTCATCTCTCTGGACTGGGCTCGCACTCACTCGCGCTCGCAATCACTTTTCCCAACTGGGCTCGCGCTCACTCGGGCTCGCGCTCATGTCTCTCGACTGGGCTCGCACTCACTCGGGCTCGCGATCACTTCTACCAACTGGGCTTGCACTCATCCGGGCTCGCGCTCACTTGTCTCAACTGTACTTGCGATCACTAGCCCTCGCGATCACTTCTCTCCAATAGGCTTGCGCTCACCCGGGCTCACGCTCACTTGCCTTAATTGGGCTCGCGGGTATATGATGGGTATAAAGAGGTATTAAAATCTAGACTTTGACTAGCAGTAGGCCTAATTCAGTAGAAAATAGAGCTATTAATGCTATATATCAGTTGTCAGATATAAAAATAAAATAATAAAAATGTTGCAGGGTTTAATGTATTAAACGTGGGCGGACTTTCAGGAACTTGAAATAAAATGCTCCTGATATTTAAATCTGGACTTTGACTACTAGTAGGCCTAGTTTCTCAATAGAAAATAGGCTATATGACTAACGTCATATAGGAGTTATCAGACATCAGAATAAAATATTAAGAGTTCAAGTCTTAAGGCTGTCATCACACTTGCAGACCAATACTCATCAAATGAATCTCTTTCTTATTTACTAAGATCAAAACAACTTATGAACAAAAAAAAAAAAAAAGCTTAGTGTTAGTAAAGGAGAAAGAAACTTGTTTTAGTGTTTGTCTGCAAGCACGACGGCAGCACTAAGAAGCAAAGCCTAAATATATCTGAGTATGATGATTTCGTAAAAAAAAAAAAAAAAAAAAAAAAAAAAAAAAGTCCTGTTAGCAAACAAATTCTATTATGTAAGTACTCATGCCTCATCATGAAATTATTTTAATGCAGTTGATGAATTGTCAGGCTTATAAGAAAAATTTGGTTCGAAAATTTCCAGGGCCAAAATTAGGCTTACTGTCGCCCATGTTTCACACATTAAACTTGCAACATCCCTATTTTATTCTGATATCTGATAACTGCTATACGACATTAGTAGCTTTACTTTCTACCGAGTTATTTGGACTATTTGTAATTGTAGTCAAAAGCTAGATTTTAATATCCAGGGCATTTTATTACAAGTTCCTCAAGGTCTGCCCACGTTTAATACAACGCAACTCCGCAACGTCCTTATTATTGTTTTTTTTTTTTTTTTTAATATATATACCTGATAGATAAGTCATATAAGATAGTAGCTCCATTTTCTGCTTAGGAAGTAACTAACACCTGAATTTCGATATTCGGTGAATTTTATTACAAGTCCTTCAAGGAAGCTTATGTTTGCTATCGGTGAGCTTTTGTCCATCCCTGTAATATGAGACTGTCGGTGAGCTTTTTGCCGTGAGCTTATGTCTAACACCCACATGACGCATAGATATCTCTTGTTTTTTACTAACACACAGATTCTTAGGTTTTAATTTTTTATTTATTTATATTTTTGTGAGAAGACAGCTTTAGAAGTAAAATTAGAAGTAGAAATTTAGGAAGACATTACAGGTATTCAACATTCGTGAAATTACAGAACTTATAATAACAAGAGCTAAACGTTTCCCGAAAATCTGCTAAACGTTTGGTAAAGGAAGTAACAGGATCTGATATCAGTGACTCTAAGTGTTTGTTAAAACCATTTTATAATAAAACAGCTACCTCTGCGGAAGCTAAAAACAAACCAAAAGGTAAAAGGGAACTTTCTCTGATCCCTTTATATCGGTTTGAATGTAATACAACGAAATAATAGTACTTCAGAGGGTATTGCAATGTCAATGGTCTCATAAGCTCCAGTAATACTTGCAGGAGTTCCGGCCTATCCTACAGGGATGTGCTAATCAAAGCACTAAAAATTAGAGATTTTTGAGAAATTTTGGTAGTGTATACCTCCAGAGCAATAACTTTTATATATAGAGAGAAGGAAAAGTAGAAAAATATTTTCTAAATTTTTTAAAATGTACTTTTAATCGGAGGGGGCTTGCAAGAGAAGTAACGCGGATAAAAATTAAAAAACCTTTTGCTGCTTCAAACTAAAAGAAGAAAACTTCCCTACTATATTAATTGTCGTGTACAACAATCAGGGCCGGACTTCAGCGGATTGGACCGATTGTTCCCAGTCGGGTCCCGCGCTAGAGTGTAATCTACTATTCAGTGCCGTCTTAGCAGCATAATGTTCCCCTGTGGAAACCAGTGTGGCTCCCATGGGCGACGATTAGGGGGGGCAAAGGGGGGCATTTGCCCCCCCCCCCACTTTTTTGAAGTAACCCATTAATGTATATATTTTCATCTGGAAATGTAAAGTTTTTGTATGTATTACTGTCTCATAGAAAAAATGGTGCCATATAATATTTGTCATTGCGTGAGTATACATTGGTTGTTTTCCCGTGAAGTTAAGAAAGCAACAGGAATTGCGTTTTAATTGCCACTGAAAATAACCCCAAAATTAACCTATTGAAGCACAATAATTCCAGCATACTTTCAATTCAGGGGTATAGAAGCAGCACCTGATAAATCCATTATTCAATTTTGTCAGGAAACGAAGAAGAAGTGACGCCCTTATGCTTCAGAATTGTTGAACATTTTTTTGTTTAGTGATCAATAATACAAATGAGTGAAATCAACAACTAAACAAAAAAGTTGTTCAGAAATTCTGAAAACATGAGGGCGTAACTTTTTCTTCGTTCCCAGACAAAATTCAAAAACGAATTTAGAAGGTTTTGCTTCTATACAACCTTCTTACAAAGGCTCGATATGTTAGTCAGCCGCTTTGAAACTAACTGAGAGAACATTTGCAAAACAAAAGTATTTCACAAGGAATTCTTTAATTGCACAAAAATTGACAGTTCCAAAAATGTCTTTTCTTCTTTCTAAAGTAAGGAATATTGATTAAAAAGAGCGTAATAAGAAACAACTTCTACCTTTTCCATTGTTTTGTAGTGTAATATACGAGTGAAGTGGTGTGTTTAGGGGTGTACGAGTGTATACACAATTAGATTTAGTAAATTCAACATAATTCTAGATTTTAGAATTATTTTGTATAACTGGAGTGTGAAATGATTCTAAGTGTGGTTGTGTTTTGATGTATTCCAAGTGAGTTAAAACTGCACCTAATGGCAACGAACATGTTTCGAGAAGCTGCACAAGCAAATACATGTATTGCTTTAAATGTCGTAGCAAATGTTTGTTGTATTTACTGGCTTTCATTTTCCAAGAGTAATAACATTCATTTAATAGCATATGTGGAATTAAAAATTAAGTTGTTCAGTAATCCCCAGTTTCAATATTACTTCTACATAGCATACCTCATTATTCATTACTATGATTAATATTATCCTTTCTATTTATTTGTTTTGTAAATTTGTTATTAAATAATCTGATTACACAATTTTCCAGACAGAATGTTAAGAGAAAGAAATGAAATGAAAGTTTTGAGTTTTATGTCCCACGCTTATGCCGGCTAGGCTAAAGGAGACGGTGAAAATGAGAAATACTGTAAATGAAATGGTGGAATGAAGGAAGTGGGAGGAAACGGGAGAACCCGAGAAAACCCACGCACACGGTGTTTGTCCGCCACAAGGTCCACTTGGCGGGAGCAGGGTTTGGACCAGGAACCCCATGCACCAGAGGTGAACGATCTACCACTGAGCCACCGTGACCCCCAGAATTTTAAGATGTTCATGAGCAAGTAATCAAATCTCTTCTTACACCTTCGTTGTTTAAGAGTACAAAGGGCTAGTGCCTACTTCTGTTGCTCTTGTCAATTTATTTAATAAAATATAAAAATACGATATACGGTATTTTAACCGAAAAAGATAGTATCCTATTAGTTATACAACCTTTCGTCAAACAAAGTGTTGGAAACAACCAGGGAAACTAACAGTGATATACAAATATTCAGATCATGTCTTGCCCCCCCACTTTTAACGTCCAATCGCCGCCACTGGTGGCTCCTATGACTAAATTCTGCAAGTAATACATGTAATTAATACATTCACCTCGCGGGACACTCGGTCAAGTGATCATCAGACTGTTGGATGGCTCTTACTCTTGGCTTGTAAAATACTCACAATAATATTGTAATACATGTACATCCATGAACATAAACAAGGGAGCGTATAGCCTGTTGGCCTCTATCTAGAATTTGAGGGAGTGAATAGTTTGTATTAACAAACAAGCAATATTTTCTAAAGTTAATTCTGCAGTAGTTTCTTTATTTCTTTACGTTTCCAACTTCCGATGAAAAAATAGGCCTATTAAGTAATATGACACCTCCATGAATACCGGGATGATATAGTCTTAATGCGATTTCTTTACTTGTTTTTCTGGAACCGGGAGTCCCACAATAGTGTTCCCATTCGGGCCTGCATCTTTTAAGTCCATTAGATCACTTTTACCCCTTACTTTGAAGCAAGAAAACTTTAATTTTTTAACTTTGTGACTTCCCTCAGGAGCAACCACTACTTTTAATTATGTATTTGAAAGCATATTGTCCTGCTAAAATACATTAAATATGAATATTTCTTAATTTAGGCCAAGTTTAAGAGTATTAAAACTGAAAATTTGAAAGTATGCGTTGATTATAGCCTGTATTTTGTTAAAACAACACCAAAGAAAATTAGAAGTTAATAAAAGCTCAATAAAGATGTTTATGAATGAAATGTACGTCATAACATCAGTTTGAGTCGAAGTTATGTGTAATACTTTCGAAAATGGTAAGCATATTGTGGTTCTAGTTTTCAATTCATCTGTACATTTCCTTATGTATATTAAAAGCCGGTTCTTTAATGACGTAACATAACGGAAAAATAGAACTTATATAAAATAAGGTAATAATAAGAACTGCGTTAAAAGAGGAAATGTAATTATGTCAATTTACGAAGCTATCGTGAAATTTAGAATGTTTTGTGTTTGTTTGTTTGGAGCTTAATATTCTTTTTCATCAGTGAGGTTATATGAGATCTCGCTCGTCTGGAAGATGACAATACTTACCACTTATTTACAGTGAATCAATATGAATAAGTGCCTGGCAACCCTTAGATATTTCGTCAGGTATGTGCTAATATTCAAGGTAATAAGATTTGATAAGCCCGCAATGAAAATATTGTCAAACAACATCAAAATCGAGTTGTAACCAGGGGTAAAAATTGATCTGAAAAGTTTGGGGAACGCATGACGTCATGTCATCTCTTGTGCCTATCTTTGTCCACTATATTTTTTAGGAAGTGGAGGGACGCCATAGATATTTTTGGAAGTGGGAGATGACGTCCCCCATGTTTTCCTTCACCTTTAACTCTGGTTGCAACAAACGAC
The DNA here is from genome assembly GCF_964235325.1 of Thermobia domestica. Taxonomy (NCBI): domain Eukaryota; kingdom Metazoa; phylum Arthropoda; class Insecta; order Zygentoma; family Lepismatidae; genus Thermobia; species Thermobia domestica. Next base: position 278,500,260 of record NC_137458.1, on the reverse strand, counting down.
ACGCCATCGTTTCAGCAGGCACGTAGCCAGGATTTCGTAATAGGGGGGGTCGGAGACATGAAATACTGTGGTTGTCATACCAGAGTTCGATTATTCTATACTATTTTATTGGTAACATACATTGGTTCGTTTAGTCTGGATTTCGTAATGGGGGGGGGGACAGTGTGACATGAAATATTGTGGTTATCACACCAGGGGCTTGATCAATCTAAACTATTTTACTAGCAACACATATTGGTTCGTTAGGACAAGAAAATGAGGACATGTTAGTAAGTATTTTAGTAGCAAACTATGAAGAAATCTCGAATAAAACAATATTAAAAAGATTTTAAAAGATTTTACAATATCTACATCTCTTCTTCTGTTCATTTAAATATAACAATTTTCCTTTCATTATGACCTCAACTATTTTTAAAAAAGTAAGTATCCAATAATGTAAAATATTATATAATATCTGTGTTATTTTCTCTGTTGAATCAAATGTTAACAGAACATTCTGTCTACATAACTTTTTGTTTCTGTTATTCCGTCAATTATTGTCTGTTTCAAGTGACAAGTTAAAGGAGCAGTTGAAAACCGTTTCTGAAATAGCATGCTTGATCTACAAAGAAGCGATGATGAAAAATTTATTTTTATTTTTCGCTTTTTATTTTTAACGCTGATTTTTCTATTTCTCGTTTCTTTTGTTTCATCCTTCATTATTTTTTTTTTAATTTCTGGTCTTGAAGGGAGGGTTCGGACCCCCCGGACCCACCCCTTGGCTACGTGCCTGGTTTCAGGGTAGCTTTCGAAAAAAGACTTTAATGAAAGGAGGTGTTTTTTTTGGGGGGGGGATGTTGGATTGTTATCTTTCTTTCTTTTAATAGCCCATTATATGAGGAAGTATTTTTCTTTTAAATAGACGAGATTTTACTCATTCAATTTTACTGATTTCTTCTTCTGGCCTATTTAAGGGTTCCTTGCATTAAAAATATTCAATGTAATATTGTTTTAGTTTTTATTTATATATATTAAAATTACATAATACAGTGGTTAAATTTCGCATAGAATACATTTAAAGATCTCAAGAAGTAGTCAGTAAAATTAACTGGCTAAAATTCTTTGTTTCCTCATATAAATTAATGGACTGAATAACCATTATGATGCAAGTTATCAACATTCCCAAGAGCTACTCTTGTTTATTGGGACTTAAAGAAGCTATAATTAAATAATACATAATTATTTCGCTCGACTTTTCTATGAACGCACAGCTTCATTAGTTGTTAGTAAATAAATTTCCTACTTCGGAAGGTCAAGTAGTTTCCTTATTCTATGATCTCGCACACACACACACACACACACACACACACACACAAAGCTTGGGTCATGGAAGTTGTTACTAAAACAACAAAAACAAATAACTGCCTCAAATACCATCCTCTCATAATAGCCATGAAAAAGTCGGTTCTCTATCGAAAGGTGTTTGAAATCCTCTGGACAATAAAATGACAGCTCAGACCTCAAGAATGTGATTTTTCATTTTGTAAAGTTGTTTAATTCTTCCTTTACAATTCTGCACATGGAATGAATTTCCTATTTTTGTGACTCTAAAGCAAATTAGTCCACGTGAGTGTGAAGTGAGCGCGGGCTCGCACTCAACTGTGCTTGCACTCACTCGGGCTCGCGCTCATCTCTCTGGACTGGGCTCGCACTCACTCGCGCTCGCGCTCACCAGTCTCAACTGGACTCGCGATCACTAGCGCTCGCGATCACTTCTCCCAACTGGGCTCGCGCTCGCACTCACTAATCTTCTCTGGGCTCGCACTCACTCGCGCTCGCGCTCACTTCTCCCAACTGGGCTTGCAATCACTCGGGCTCGCGCTCACTTATTTCATTGGGGATCGGGCTCACTCGGGCTCGCGCTCAATTATTGAGCCCGAGCCCGGTTGAGCGTGAGTGCCGAGCTCACGAGCGTCGGGCTCGCGAGTTTGGACACCTATGCGTTGAACACCGAAATGTTTCTGAAATGAGAATCTACCTACAAGTTTACGGGGGATCCGAACCGCATAAGCTTCCATCGGGAATCAAACCCGGTCTCCTATGCTGAAGGTGCGTACGCTAACCGTATAACCATGAGGGAGTTTAATTTAATAGCTGATGTCTGTGTATTGTTTTCGAAGTTGAATGATCATTGTAATGTATGGTATGGTATTACCTTAATAGATGTCGGTACTCTCATTATTCTATCATATGAATATGGTAGAGAAACAGAATGGCCAGTGCATGCTTGACATTTGAGGATTTAGAATACACTGTAATGAGGTATTTTAATTTGAAGATATCACTGAAGTTCAATGTCAGTAGACGAGCGCTTGAAACAACTTCACACACACTTTACAATTATAAGGCTTCATAACAAGTTCGAGACGCATATTACTATTTGTGATAAACACAAGGAAAGATCGAAAGACGACATACAGTTACAAGTTCTGCTTCTCCGGCTATGGTTTCAGAAGTCAGCAAATACCTAGATCACCTTCAGTAACTGTGTAGGTGCAGGATAATTCTATTTTACTTTATTAAAGCGCGTATTAATTTTGAGATGTATAATTAAGTTTAGCTCTAAACACAATATAGTTTTCTTTCGTTAAAATGTGTGTACTCCCCCCCTCTACAGATTCTGTACATATGAAACACTGTACACTCACTGATTGATAGTTCCAACTTAGATCAACTACTAAAAAAACATCCTGTCTCTAGGTCTTCTCCAGATTCTCCTGTTTTCTTACACAATCTGTATTTCATCAGTTGGTCTTCCTTCTCCCACAGCTGCATCGAAATTACACATACAAAGCAAAAAAGTCCACATTAATAGATTATACAAATATCGATCAGAAAGTTCCGTACGTCGGTAACAGTAAGCACTAGAGCAGGGTTTCTCAACTTAGGGGTCGCGAGAGGGTTTCTTGGGGATCGTGAAAATAAGCAGAAGAGATAAATATAATTAGAATCTAAATATTTTTAAAACTATTCGCGGACAGTATTTTGAATTTTGTTCTAATATGCATATTTATTTTTTATTTTTATACATATTGCTAAGTACAACAAAAACTAGGTCTACTAAACATTTTCAACAGGTGCAGAGTTGTTTAAAAATCAATTTAGATGAAAAACGTAGGATACGAAACTAATGAGAACTGCACATTGAAATATCAGAAAAATACAAATGCAACAAAACTTACATATTGAAATACAATTAAAATTGAAAGCTAATGAGATACATGAGCATTGTGTGATTTCATTAATGCGGCCATGTTCGGTTCAATCTTCGTGACGCACATTATAAAGTCTTATAAAATACTCAATAACTTCTCTAACAACTGTTCAAGTTTTTTAAAACCGAAATTATAAATCACTTTATTTTTTATCATATGACCCAAAATTAAGGGAGTTATGAAGTTCTAAAATTTTCAAATGTATGACGGATCGGATTCGATATTTGTAATACGAATGAACTGACCAAATTCGGTTTTAACCCCTTCGCTTTTAGGAATGTTACTGCACCCACTATATACAAGAAATGGATTCTACTATTATAGAAATAGATGGGAATCGTTAGATCTTCGTAATAGGTATATTAAAAATCTCATACAAGCTTATTACAAACCACAAACTATATGGAGGTCGCTGGCAAGAGGATGTGACAAAATAGGGGTCGTAACAGAAATTACTTTTAAGAACTAAGAAGTTAAGTTCACATTGCTTGTAAATAGCGCCCGCAGCAGTGTTTTCGGCGCCCTAACCCCCCAGTGCTACTAGCCTCCCGGTGATTTAAGAAATATTTCTTCCCACAAGCATGCCTAATAAAATAAACATCGCGAATAGTTTGGTGTTTTGTGAATATATTGTCCGCATAACACAATATGTATATAGCCATTGCCTTTACGCCAATTTTGTAAATCTATACATGAGAGATACGAAATTATAAATATTTCCAGGTACAACGACCGATTTAAGGTTGCACATATTGTCAATTTGTACGATATTTTTATATTTAATGTAACCAGAAAATTATTAACCTTAAAAAAAAAAGTTCCATTTTTCACCACGCGAAATTCTCTTTTTCTTTGTTATCAATCTTTCATATTCTACCACAATGAGATGCTGGAACGAAGAACGGATCAAAAGTTAACCTGACGAAGTATACACTATCCACTCCAATTGTATATTTCAGGCTTGCATACTCAAAATTTACACTTTGCGCTTTTGGACACGGCCTAAGAAATATAATTAGATATATCATCTGCAGCATCTTTCAGACTCCGATCCAACTGTCACCAAATGTTATGCTTTAGATAGGAGCACCTTTGACACACGTCGACAAAATTCTCGTGTCAAAATAATAGTATAGGCTCACAGTAGATGCTAACTCAAAGAAGGAATGTTCAAAATTTTCTGAGCAGTACTGTATTTTAGGATAGAAGTATATAATACGTATCGATAAACATTTGCTATATTGTTTAATACAATCCTAGTTTAGATATGCTGAAAACAGGCTAATTGAATATTGTATAGCCACTGTTCCCTCGGTATGGTTTGTTTTCTTAGAACAAAATACAAGAACACAATATTTTCCCCTCCGATTTCTAAAAGACTATGCGTGATTAGTTCTGCACGAATGTCGACCTAACTTTAACTACACCTAGTCAATAACAACCCATTCACATAGTTGTCAAGTTACTTAGCACACGAACAGACAGAAGTCGCCACATTAACAACTCTTGATTTGTTTATGTTCAGTAAACGGTTCTTTTCCACACTGAGGTTATACGAGACGTTGATATAGCTTCAAATAGGGCCGATCCACGTGAGATTCCACTCGGTATCGAGTTCGGATCTCTCGCGCTACAAAAATTACTGAATGATACAGGTAAACTTCGTAGGGTGTACTAAAGGATAGTGAATGTCTAAGTTGACGCAAACATTTCATTATAACGATATAGTAGTTTTTGTCTTCAAAACTAGTACAGTATATATATTAGGGCGGAGAGAAAAATCACTTTTTTATAAATCGAAAACGCAATAGTGCGGAAAAGTTGTCAATTTATATTGGCAAAATACTGTAAAAATTTCGTCTCTGAAATCAAATATCTTCGGGTGGCGAATCGCCACAAAAGATTTTGTGTCTTTATAGGGTATGCAAACCCGCCGTACACTCTACTCTTTTGTGTTTTTACGGTAAATGAACAAAAGTATTACCTATATTTCTTAACGTAAGCAGTCTATAAAATTGAAGAAATAATTTCTAGATGATTTAGGCAGATTTGAAACCATAAAATAGCCCATTTTAACAAAACGAAGTATTGTATATCATATACTGTACTTGTGGTTTCATATAAAGTTCTAGCATTGAATATGTCGATAAATGTGTTCATTGTTCATTATAACTTTTCCTTTAATACTATTTTTCCTTTAAAAATTCTCGTGCTGCTTTATAGAGCTTACCTTCCTTCCTGCGTAAGAATTCAATTTGGACTAGTCCAATTGATAGCAGCAGTATAAAAAAGGAACAACTTTAGTATTCGATAACTTTGTTCGTGTATGGAAGACGATTTTTCAAGGTAATTTTGCGGTGTTAACAATGCGTTTCAGTATTTACTTCGTTGTATGTAGTTGGTAAGTGTATAACCAGTTTGTTTGTGTACTGTAAATTAAACTTTATGTAGTGTGTGTGAAATCTGTATTTTATATCAATATTAAAACTCTAAACATGCGGAAGATAAGAACAAAATTAAGAATGACTTACCCCGTGTTTGGACATTCAGCTGAGCTTCCAGGTGTACAGTTGTGCACAAAATCAGATGTAATGAAGTATTATTTTCAATTGGTAGAGCTTGAAAAGTGTGAGAAAGGGTATGATCCATCTGTAAAGAATGTGGCGAGAGACGTTGCTCAGTGTGTGAAATCTGTTTAGGACAAGGCTTCCATCCCTACTGTATCGTTAGAACGTATGGTTCAGCTTCTACTTGCCTTGCACGGAAAATATACAAGAAGTTTGTTAAATCTCAGAAGAAAACGAAACCTTCCGCTAGTTGCCTGAAAAAATGGATACATTTAAACAAGATTACACGAAGTTCTTTGATATATGTTCCTGTAAATGTCATGAACTTTCCATGTACTCATGTGAATCGAAAAAGAAAGTACCTAGGAAGGAGTGGCAAGATCAGAGAGCAACACGAGTAGGCAAAATAGAGGGAATTGTCTACGAGGAGACTTTCACACGCACTAAAAGTAAATCACGAGAGACCACCCGCCTACAATCTTCTTACATATCACAAACGAGTACTTCTAATGAACTCCAAACACAGGGCCGGATTTAGCATTTTAGCGCCCCTAGGCCCAATAATTTTTTCCGCCCCCTAGTCTGGCTAAAGTTATTTTCCTAAAAACCTTTATTAAAAATTATATCAGGCCTATATATTAATTGCTTAATCACCACTCCACGATGCAATTTTTTTTTTTTTTTTTTTTTTTTTTTTTTTTTGGAAAAATTTACTTGGTTCTGGGCTTAACAAAATACCGTTAATGTATTAACAAAAGATTGGTGAACTTTACCAACAATTATTTGTTCCAAAGAACTTCAAAATCAGAATGCTTTATTAGCCTGATTTTTTTTAATCAATTCAAAAAAATATGTTGTTATGGCTATTTATTTTTATTTCTAGTTATTTTTTTATTTTTTTTCTCTCGGCCGTGCGCCCCCTGGGAGCTTGCGCCCATAGGCCCGGGCCTACCGGGCCTATTCGGAAATCCGGCCCTGTCCAAACATCACCTTCTGATAGCGATGAGTCTAGTGTTGATGATTACTTTGCGAAACAGCAGGAAATTAGAGAAAAAGAAGCAAGCAGCAACGACATGTCCTTACACCTCTCGTTATGCTGGCAGACCGATTTGGAACATCTCATCGTGCAACTGCTTTGATAGCAACAGCTACATTGGAATATTTTGGGATAATTGATCCAAAAAATGCTGGACAGATGATAGACCGCTCAAAAATACGGCGAGAAAGGGAAAAGATACGACAAAAGGAAGTGCTAATGGCCAAAGGAAAGGTTCTTAGAGGCTTGTACTTTGATGGTCTTAAAGATCAAACTCTATGCAGGAAAGAGACTGGAGGTCGCTGCTTTTCAGTAAAAAGATACTCTAATTGTAAATATGGAGCTAAACACGTGTGGCTAATGAGAACTTCATGATATATACCACAAAAGGAGTGGCAATTGGTTCAAGAAATAGTTCAAAATAATTATTATGTCGCACACCCGAAGAATATATTGCTCTCTATGGTTGACAATGAAAGATTTCACATCAGAAAAAAGACATGGAGTAAGATAGTCAACTCAAGGAGAAAGGCTAGGAACGAGAAGAGTAGAGATAATGACAGTAGTAACAGTAGGAAGATGAAATAGGGAAGACCAGTTAAAGTAGACAATGAGTCACATGTAAAAAAAATGCTACCAAAGCTCAATTTCAAATGCAAACGATTACACATACCTTATTATTGCGGATTCAGTTGAAGTGACACATGCTCCACTGCTGTCTTGTTTTCCAACAAAGAACTTGAAGAACCATGAACATCCAGGCATAAAAAGAGCTTTGAAATATTCCTGTCACACCCAGAATTCAGAACTTGTAACAGAACCTTACACAGAAGTTTGTGGCAGAGATGGTTTTATCAGACGTAAACTAAAATCCCAATCTGTACACCAAAAAGTAGAAACAAAGGCAAACTATGCTCTGAAAAGAACCAAAAATCTAATTTTGAACATACGTATATGGATGGTAGGGTGGGCATGGGAGGGACCCGACCTGCATCCACGTCCTCGTCGTGGATCCTGGGTCGTTTCATTGAAACAAGCAGAGAGACGCAGAAAAAGTATATATTTTGTATTAAGTACATTATTTTGATTAAATAGGCTATTGTGTGATTCCAAATGCGCCTAAAAAATGCAGAAAATATTTCTTAAATTTTATATATTACTTAAGTTAAGAAATGTACGTAATACTTTTGTTTATTTACCGTAGAAACACAAGAGTAGTGTGTACGGCGGGTTTGCATAACCTATAAAGACACAAAATCTTTTTTGCCGATTCGCCATCCGAAGATATTCCATTTCAGCAATGAAAGTTTTACACTATTTTATAAACATCAATTGGCAACTTTTCCGCACTATTGCGTTTTCGATACATAAAAAAGCGATTTTTCGCTCCGCTCTAATATATATATATATATATATATATATATATATATATATATATATATATATATATATATACAGGCGCTGATCCAAGGGGGGCTATAGCCCCTCCCTTGACGCTCAGGTATACACTGAATAAAATGGGCTTCAATCCTGCTTTATACTGGGTAAAGCGGCAAACTATTTTTTTAGCCTCTCCCTTCATCATATTCTGGTTCCGTCACTATCTATCTATCTATCTATCTATCTATCTATATCTATATATATATATATATATATATATATATATATATATATATATATATATATATATATATAAACATACATGAAAACGCTTAGAAAGACACTTGTTAAAGTGAGTAGTATTAATACCCAATGAGCCACAGCTTTACAGCATTTCAGGAAACAATACTTATACTTTTAGTGCAATGAAATCGATAGTTATTGCGCAGTAAAGCGAAACGAGGTATAGTTCATTGAAATTTATACTGTCCAACGTTCCATTAGTGATGCAACAATACGTTCATGTCAGAAGGCATACTTTAAGTCATATATACTGGTACAAAACAGGCAAAAACCGATTCGCACAAGGTCTAAGGTATACGTTGGATGTGGTACGATTTCAAAACTACTGAAGTTCTTAAATTACTGGCGAATCACGTGAGACTTGTGATGTGACACGTTATCGAATTTCATGAGGGTTCTCTTAGTATATATTACTTGATTTAAAAAAATATTGCATGCTCCTTGTAGCTGGTCCAAATATATAGATAGATAGATAGATATCTAGTGGCGGATCCAGGATATAATCAAGGGAGGGGCTATAGTCCTTCCTTGGGTTCGCGCTTATATACAGTATATATATATATATATATATATATATATATATATATATATATATATATATATATATATATATATACCGGGTGCACCATTTATAATGTCCCACCTTTATAACAGAGGAACCAAGAGAGAGAGAGAAGCGAAACTTTGCACAAAGCAACTACAGGAAGGGGGACATCTATCGATGTATTGGGTAACATCACCAGGTGAACAGTGTTGCCAACCCAATATAAAGTTATGATTTTTTAAATGGAATGACCTAAATTTAATTTCATAATTCGAATCAGCAACGAAAACAAAGATGAAAGAGATGGCACTCGTAGATCAGTGTTGCATACTTTTTGAGAAATATTGTAAAACATATGTCAAATTTAAACGCCTTTAACACATACAAGAAATGAAGTAGTAACTATTTGTGCACATTAAAGGAAATACTGGGAAGAACTCTTCAAAATGACTTCAAGTTTAGAAGGATCAGTTAAACAGTGTTGCCACAACAGAAGAGAGAAAAGTTGAATTTGGAAATAATGCAATAACTTGAAAAAGGTCCCTAGTACAATATAATTTAAAATGTATAGAGCAAATCAGTATGTCATAAGGAGCATTGTCACGTTTATTTGAGATCGATAAGTCAAGTACTTACCAAGATATTCGGTACTCTGTAAAAGCTGAGAATTTTGTGCTGTACAAGATGGTAACGCTGTTTCAAAATTCCCTTTTTCCCCTCTGCGTGGGAGAAATAAAGTACTAATCTGTGACACAAGTTATATTCTGTGACATGCCGAATTAAAGTAAACTATTTAAAATAATTAAACAGAATATGTTTTCTGTTTCATGAATTTTGTAATATATGTTACGAATAATTGTTTCTTGATCATCATAAACATATATGTCTTTAATTTAATTTCTTTCTCCTGAATATAAGTTAGAAAAGACAATAAAACGTAGATATTAATAGTTGTAAATTTTGAATTGAAAATACATAGGCTAAGTTCTCTTAAATGGTAGCAAAAATTTTCAAATCATCCAATATTTATACGTACTATCCAATTTTATGGGACCATACACAACTTATTTTGTATTTCATTCACCACGAAATTAACTACAAATAATGTATAAATATTGCTTTTTAAGAAGTGAGTTGCATTTATGGATTCATAGGTGCCGATTCCCTTATGAGGACTCAAACGTGATGAGTAAAAGTACAGCACGTAGAAATATGCCATAAAAGCTATAGAGGAACAAATACCAAACAACCCCTGTTAAGTGGCCATCAATAACAAGAAATGTATGTGATTCGTTAAGAAAGGGAGAACCTGGTGGGACCATGAAAGGTTTGATCCGTACTGAGTTGACGAGTAAACGAATACAGTAGGTTCAATCTGTGCTGGATGGCCACAAAAAGCAAGGAAGTATTTAACCAAGTCAGGACAGGGCCAAAGTAATGGAAACTCAAGGTGTCTATAATGACCAGGCGCGTTAGCAAAGGTGGATAAGTTGTAAACAAAATAGTGTAAACATACTGTGTAAAGAATATTCCATAGTTCTTCTGCAAATTATATACGAGATCGTATTCCTTAGCGCAGGTTAACTTTCTGTATAACGTCCCACGTTTATGCCATTTAGGCTAAGGGGGACAATGATTAAGGCAAGTGACTGATGATAGAAGAATTAATGGGATGAGAATGTGAGAGAAAATGAGAGTACCCGACAACCCCATGGACACGATGTTATCCACCACAAACTTAGTGGATCGGAGATCGTATCAGGGACCACACGCACCAGAGGTAAGTGCTGTACCACTGAGCAACCGTGCCCTCGCAGTTTAAGAAGGCATAACCACACAATTTTCCTATTATAATTCAATCAAAATCTTTTGTTTTTTGTACAATGGTTCACAATAATTGAACATAGATTTATGATATACTGCAAAATGATATGTCTGAAAAGCGATTATTCTCGGAAAAATACGTACAAACCTCTGCATGGTGGTCACTAGAAATTATCATTTCATCTATTTGAACAGAACGAAGTTGGAAACTCACACGGGTTTTTGTTCATATAGAGGAGGCATGTCAGCGACAGTGTATATGCGCGTAAAGGACGACATGGGAGAAAGACAAGCACCATCCTCATGCTACGTGGGACTGTGTCCGTAGAAAACAAACACGTCACCAAAAGTAAAACCAAAATGCTTATTTTCGCTTTGTATTGCAAACCGTTACAAAATGAGAGGGTCCAGGTATAAATACGAGGGTCATTTCAAAAGTCTTGCACACAGGCTATGCACGACCGTTTGAGTGGTTTGATCAAGTTCACTTTTAGGTCAGTTGTGGGTCAGAGTTTGGGCTTGATGATTGTTTCTATGTTTTCTGGTTTGCTTAGCTGTGTTGTGAGAAATTCAGTGGTGAACCTGCTTGAAATTGGGTTACACATGATGATAAGCGTTCCTATATCAACATCGAAACTCTATATGGAAAGAATCCACCTGAAATTTACAATACTTTCCGGGAGTTTTGTCGAAATAGTGTAGTGGATCATAGCACTGTATTTCGGTGATCAGCTCGTTTCCGTGAAGGTCGTGTAAGCACTGCGGACACCCCAAGAAGTGAAAGACCATCAACTGCAACAGACTACACTCCTGAGATTATTGTGAATGACATTTTGAGAGAGGGTCGACGAAAACATGTAAGAAAATTGCATATGAGGCCAAAATATCTGTCACTTCACTTTACAGAATTATTACTGAGAAGCTGAAGATGAAGATGAGATGGGTTCCGCATGATCTTAGTAAAGAGCAGAAAGCATGTTGTAAAAGAATCGCAGAAAAATTGCTTCAACGTTATCAAACAGAAGGAGATCAGTTTTTCCAAACGACTGTTGCAATTGATGAAATCTGGATACGAGAGTTTGAACCAGAATTGAAGTTTCAGTCGTCACAATAAAACAGTTCAGACTCTTCACGCTCGAAGAAATTCCGCTAGCAACAATCAAACGTTTAACTCACGATTATCTTCGCGTATGATACGAATGGACAGATAGCTACAATAGAGTTACAGGGGACGTCTACACCAGGCGTATACTACAAGCTGTTTCTGCAAAATGTTTTGTGCCCGAAAAATATTGAAAGAAATCCCGACATGCTTGTATCTGGTGTCCTCATTCAGAACGCTAATGCAAGGCCGCATACTGCTCTACAAGCAAGGGTGACAATTAACAAGTATGGATGGGAAATACTTCCCTTCTCAATATAGTCCTTATTTGACCCCACCAGACTTTGATTTGTTTCCCAAATTAAAAGAACTACTCTGTGGAAAACGTTTAGATTAGATTGACGAAGCTTTCAGTGAGGTGACCCGAGTGATCAAACACCTCAACAATGAAGGTGCAATATCCAGAATACAGAATTTGCCAAATGTTGGGAAGCTGTCATAAACAAGTATGGAGATTGTATGACGGCCTGTAAAGGTATTTTGTACAATAAATTATTAGCTTGCATAACATCTTTTAGTGTGCAGAACTTTTGAAATGACTGCCGTACAATATATTGCAAAAAATATTCCGAACAGTTGCTAGGACATAATATTGTACGTAACGGTACATCTAAACACTAAATGCAAACATTAGAAGCTATTGGTACCAAATAACAGTCCATGTGCCACGCTAAATAACAGTATATGAGTCGAATTTCGTAATAATGTTCGCAAACGAACACAAACAATGTAATAAATAATTATAATTGCATACCGAGAATCGTAAAAAAAATCATACTTTACATTTCGTTAACACAATCCACTGCAGAATGAAGCCGTATGAAACATTTTAAGACATTCATTAATTACGACCTAGCAGTTGTGTATGTAAGAGAAAACTTGAACCTATGATTTTTGTGATATTAATGCACAATTCACAAATTTTTACGTTTGCTGCAGTATTATAGAAGGAGTTTACCAAATGTATACTAAACTAGGCTAACCAAAGCCAACCTACGTATCCTGACTCATATTTTATGTACAAAGAACAAAAAAGAAAAAAAAAAACACCTAAGTAAAATTTTAATGAACCCCATCAACACTATATTACAAAAGTCAAACATATCATGCATTGTTGTGCGTGAGCCAGCAAATAGTAGTTTACATCATTCTTACTACTTGCATTTTGGTCAACTTCATACTTTACCTTTGAATTTATAGTAAATATGGTGCTTTTTTACTTTTGGGGCACCAAATTTTGAAAGATTTAATGTAAAATTCCGTACTTCGCATGAAAAGACATAAAAAAAATTCTGCAAGCGATAAAGTTAAATACAAAGTAATACACCTGTATTTTATGTTTACATGTGTAGGTTACCATAGTCCGCGTCCCTCAATTGACGTTACTATACCTTCAGGGAGGAACCTAATCATTCATAATTGTCCACAAATACGAACAAAATGAATTATGAATAATTTGATTCCTCCCTGAAGGTTTAGTAACAGCGCACTGTGAGTTTATTGGTTGATGCCACACGCCGATTCGGATGACGCAGAGTATAGTGTAAAAGCTTCCGAGTACTTTACTACGGATAAAATAAGTGAGTGCATATAAATGATGGTTGTAATAGAAACTATTTTCCACCGGTGCTGTATTTGTGCACAGTGTACAGAAGTTGTATTTTATGTTTACAAGTGGAATGCTACAAGTATGAAACCGTGACAAGTATTATTGAAACTCATATCATTACCAAAACCCACTCATTTCACTATCTTTATTTTTGCATATACCAATCTTCGCTGACGCACCCCCTCTCTAGAGCTCGCGTCCTTCAGCTTCGCCCTGCTGTGACTCGGTGAGATAACATTCGTGCTTTTTAAGTGGCCTACTAGCACAAATTGTTTCTTGTTTTTTGCATTGCAGTTTTTATGCATACACCCGGACGCCGTATTTACGCGCAAATCTTAGAAGAATTTTAATTATTCAACAATTGATTATGATGGTCCCCTTGAAATTTAACAATTCCATTTGATAAGTTTCCATGTCGGCCAGCGCAAATCATTTAGTAAACAATAAGAAGGAATTTGTGAAATACTTGTAATTTTTGAACAATTATTTCGAGTTGTGCGGCTAAAGTAAAGCTGCACGAGAAAATTTCCTAAAAATGTACTTAAAATATTATGTCGAGCTTCATATGAAAGGCAGTAACGCGTTTCAAACTTATTCGATGATTTGTAACTATGCATTCAATAAATGAGCTGATAAATACAGAAGATAACGTACAGTTTGACAAGTTGGCGGCAAAGTAGAAATTTAAAAAAATACACGAATTTTATGGTACATATAATTAGGCATTTCCAGAAAAAATGCCTATTACATTGGTGAATATAGGCTACAACTCATACAGCTAACCTTTGTAGAGATTTAAGCTTATAGCAAAATAATAATAAATAAAAAAAATACTGAGTTAAGGCCAATGACTTTAAAATTTTAAGTTCCTAGGTGAGAGTACATGTGTACAAATAATACCACACAAAGAAATTTATTTTGTGACCTGATTGGTAATGCCAGAGACTTGGGGAACTATTCCGATATGGATTGCGTCAAGGCAAAGCAATATTTATCATTTTGTTAGTGATCATCGGCATAGCAGTTATAATGACTTCTTGCATTTCTTGTATGTACAATTTCTTGAACATTGCTTCCGAATGATCTCCTTAGACGTGCAAACTAAGAAAGTGAGTAATTATCATGGTTACACCGCTTGGCTACACCCACCAGCTACAAAACAGCCAAAGAAATTGTGCTTGCAAATCATCCTTTGTATTGCTTCTATTGGAACAAACTGTTACTTATTTCATTCATTCGTGTTTAAAAAAGAAGTAGTAACAAGTCGGTAATATTTACAGATAATATTGAATTGTTTCGATATTACTCCCCTAAAGTTGCACGAGAATAAGTATATTCATCGCACGAAATAGCTATTAGGTAACTCTCGTAAACGTATTTCTACCATCTTGTTGAAATGTGAATTCGTATTAATAACTCAAGAATAATTTATATCCACATTAAGTTTAATTAGTCCCTTCAAGAACTCAAATGGGTTTCATTTCATTGTATGTCCATTGATTAATGTTTTATTTCGTTTCAAACATTTCTTCACGATTTCTCTAACGCTGAGGGAAAAAAGGGAATTTTGAAACAGCGTTACCATCTTGTACAGCACAAAATTCTCAGCTTTTACAGAGTACCGAATATCTTGGTAAGTACTTGACTTATCGATCTCAAATAAACGTGACAATGCTCCTTAAGACATACTGGTTTGCTCTATGAATTTTAAACCATACTGTACTAGGGACCTTTTTCAAGTTATTGCATTATTTCAAAATTCAACTTTTCTCTCTTCTGTTGTGGCAACACTGTTTAACTGATCCTTCTAAACTTGAAGTCATTTTGAAGAGTTCTTCCCAGTATTTCCTTTAATGTGCACAAATAGTTACTACTTCATTTCTTGTATGTGTTAAAGGCGTTTAAATTTGACATATGTTTTACAATATTTCTCAAAAAGTATGCAACACTGATCTACGAGTGCCATCTCTTTCGTCTTTGTTTTCGTTGCGGATTCGAATTATGAAATTAAATTTAGGTCATTCCATTTAAAAAATCATAACTTTATATTGGGTTGGCAACACTGTTCACCTGGTGATGCTACCCAATACATCGATAGATGTCCCCCTTTCTGTAGTTGCTTTGTGCAAAGTTTCGCTTCTCTCTCTCTCTTGGTTCCTCTGTTATAAAGGTGGGACATTATAAATGGTGCACCCGGTATATATATATATATATATATATATATATATATATATATATATATATATATGGGGGTGGGGTGTACAATAGGAGGAATGTAAAGTATGTATAAAACATGTGAGAAATGTGCTTGACTTGCACCCTTGGAAGTTCCTGCACATTTTCGACACATTTTGTACACAAGTTGCAGTCCTGCTGCACGCATATAGCCTATACATGTAAAAGAAATGATCAAAAGTCGTTGCAGTTTACGTGTACAAAAAGTGTACGATTTTTTTATTGTTTATTAATTTTTTTACAGTTGCATTATTTGTAGTTGCTGTAGCATAATATATGTTTGCTGACAAATAAAAAATATTTTGAAAAGTATATATATATATATATATATATATATATATATATATATATATATATATATATATATATATATATATATATATTAGGGATGGCCAATTCCGGAATTTTTACTTTCCGGAATCCGAAAAGTAAAATCGGAAAATTCCGGAATTCGGAAAAATACCGGATTTCGGAAAAATTCCGGAATTCGGAAAAATTCCGGATTTCGGAAAAATTCCGGAATTCAGAAAAATTCCGGATTTCGGAAAAATTCCGGAATTCGGAAAAATTCCGGATTTCGGAAAAATTCCGGAATTCAGAGAAATTCCGGATTTCGGAAAAATTCCGGAATTCGGAAAAATTCCGGATTTCGGAAAAAATTCCGGAAATCAGAAAAATTCCGGATTTTAGAAAAAATCCGGAATTCGGAAAAATTCCGGAATTCGGAAAAAATCCGGATTTCGGAAAAATTCCGGAATTCGGAAAAATTATTTTTTCTTTTTGTAATCCTAAGAATTTTGTTCAAATGCAAACGAACAAATTTCCTTTTTGTAATCCTAAGAATGTACGATGCAAGTTAAGCTGAAACTTACATCCTAAAGTATACACTACTCAATCTTCCCATGGTTAATGAGATGTAGTCCAAAAGTACGATGCACTCCTAATATTTAATTTTTGTTTTACTGTGATATTGTCCAGAGGTAATACATATATCACACTGAGATAAACAACTTGACAGAATGAAGATATCATACGTAGTTTTCCAGAAAATCGTGAGAAACGAATTTTTATGAAGTTAAAATATGCGTCGCTTGTTGCCAGTGTGATGCAATTGATAACTTTTATGCTGGAATAGTCTTATTATTATTATTATTATTATTATTATTATTATTAATCGTTTGTGTACTGTAAAAGAAAAATATGAACCGTTAAGTAGTAGATTTTATCTGTTGTTTTTTGATATCTTCTAACAGTAATAACAAACTGCTTGTAAATACGCAATGATTATCAAGGACAATGGCATATTAATGTAAGGACTACTCTGCAGACTAGCAATAAACAATAAACAATAACAGATAAACAATAGTTCCAAAAAAAAGTAACTAACTTGGGCACGTCAGAATGTTCGCGAGAATATAGGGACCCATTGAGACTATACGTGGTGTAATTATTACTCAAAGGGCCGTACAATGGAGGCATTAACGTTAATGTTAATTGTACTAATGAGCACTTACTTGCTCTAACGGTTAACCTCATTTTTGAGATGATTCTTAGAAGTGGGCGTGTTGGCATGCAGTTAGAAGACATATCCATTATTTAAAAAGCACACGTTATCTGTGGAGTGCTAACGATTTGCGTCACTATCGAACACTAACATAGCACTAGCGACGTTTAAAGTCGAAATTGGAGTCTGACATAAGTGGCTTGTCAACTTCACGGACATTATATTTCCCTTGAATGCGAGAATTTTGCGCCCAGGAAATTTGCGCCCTACCACAAAAATAGGAAAAAATGCGCTCGCAATATATTTGCACTGGGATGTTTGCGCCCTACCGCAAAAAGAGGGGAAAATGCGCCGGCTATATATTTGCACTGGGATGTTAGCGCCCTACAATTCAACTTATTTTTGTACTGTGTAAAGTAACTTCCACTCACACTTGAACTAGGCTTGCCTCTCATCGTCTCAGTGAGTTACTCCATCTGTTATAATATTCCGAACAAATGAAAAAAAAAAAAAATACAATTTTAGTTCACTGAAGGGCAATCCATACAAATACAATTTTTCATTATACTACAAAATTTACAATAAAAGTATAAATGACTGATATATAATTATTTATTAATATAATCAAAGAGTATAATTTAATCTACAAAAGGCTGTTTGGCTCTACCCAGATATCTCTGTTCACAATCCTTGCGAGTTGTTTGGCTTTTTAGGACACAAAATATAGAAAAGAAAATGTAAAGTGAATGTAAAATCAGTTCAGTAATATACACTTTAAACACACAATTGCGTTCAGTCGTTCTTTCAGAAAAAATGTTCCGGGGGGCACACTTAGTATTCCGGAGGGGGTCACTGCTGGTACTATTCTATTTATTATTATATTATAGACGTATTATTTTGGTCTCCTCCGAGGGGGCACTTTGAGAGCTCTGGGGAGGCCAGTGTTCCCCCAAAATCATCTCTGGAAGAAGCAGTGATTGCGTTGATCCGTTGTGTTCTTTTGGCTTATATTGAAGTTTATTCTCCCCTTATATAGCCACAATGAAAATAAATCACAAATGGCATGGTTGTGGGGGGAGGATTGTTTATGCAGTAATGTCAGCCCTTCCGAGCAAATGCGTAAGTTCGAATAGGTTCTTTTATTTCGCAGGGCTCAAACTTCCCGGTGGAGGTACATTGCAGGCGCAATTTTCCTTGTTCTTGAGGTAGGGCGCAAATTTCCCAGACGCAAAATTCTCGACACCGTTCGAATGACCTCGGAAGACTATATCTTTTTCAATACTTTTTTATAATTTTTTACTCGAGATATCTTCATAGCTTCTTATTAAAATACTTACTAATATATCCTCATTTTATTGTCCTAACCAATCAATATGGGTATGTTGTCAGTAAAATATTTAGATTGATCGAGCCTCTGGTGTGTAACCACAGTATTTCATATCATCCCTCCATTAGAAATCTTGGCTAAACGAACCAATATATGTTGCCAATAAAATAATTTAGAATGATTGAGCCCCTGGTAAATAACCACAGTATTTCGTGACAGACCCCCCCTTCCTATTACCATATTCTAGCTACGTGCCTGACTCAGCTAATTCTCTACATTCTTTACCAAGCACACATTTTCTAAAGCGGAAAATGCTCTCTAAATACCTAAGCTCATTATTTTCAGCAGATGCACAAATTGGGTAACATTCCATCTACATGAATGTTATATATGTCGATTATTGGAAACCGTTTCTCGCTATCTATTACCATATTTACTATATAATGATTAACGTTAAAACCGGAAATGGTTGATTTGTACCGCTTCCGGTTTGAATATTACATTCATCAGGGAACTCGATTCTTAACTATTGACTCTGTACATCGTGGCCAAAATTGATGGTAATCCATCAGATAATACTTGAGACTGTTTGTTTCACTGACGGACAGAATGAATATATGGCTATAGAGTTTTGATAAACTAAATTCGTTAATGAGTGATGATGGAACAAATATAAGAAAGGGAACCAAGAGTAGGCCTACCACCGGAAAAATTTTCGAACACAAAATTAGCCATCGAAAACCCACATGTCCTGGGTTAGAATACCATAGATGAAAACTCTACCACTGAGTCATCAATCACCCGCTTATTAGTTTTATTAATTATTATATTAATATAAATTAATGAATGCCTGCTTATGTTAATTATTGAACAATTACATTGTATACTTCGTAAAGTCAAAAATTATAAATTTGTATTTACTGTACATACAGTGAGCGCAGAAAGTGTTCCTACACCTATGCTATTGAAACGAGAATGCTTGCGAAAAAGAAACAGAAAATTTAAGAAGTGTAATAACACACACAATATGAATAATGAAAACTAAGCTTTATGAATATACCAATAAAGAACAAAAAGACAAGTTTAATGGTCAGAAAGTAAATAAATTCCGTAGAAAGTGTATAGAGTAGACGCAAAAAGAGATCGTACACCTGACGTACGAATACGAAACAAAGATACCACAACTGGGGTTCACTAGTATTCACCTGATTATACACCTCTGTTTATAGCATGACGAATAACAGAATGAGTTTAGTTGTGAATAGGAGTGAAAAAACTGCACGGTGGGCTGTAAAACTGGGAAGCAACCGAACAGAAACAAATGAGGAAACAAGAAAAGTAATTATTAAATTGCATAAGAAGGGTAAATCTTTGAGAAAGATAGCAAACCTTGCAGACAGACCTCGTTCAACAGTACAAACAATAATTGCGATGTATAATGTTTCTATCACTGTGCGGAAAAAAAAAAAAAAAAAAAACTGGAAGACCAAGAGTGTTGAGTGAACAAGATAAACGTTACATTATTAGGGAAAGAAAAAAGGTTCCGAAAAGTAGTGCTGTCCAATTGGCAACGGATCTGGAAACACGCGGTGTTAAAGTATCAGCCAGTACAGTGCGGAATATTTGCAGGGTATCATGCTCGGATAGCCAGGAAAATGTTATGGGTGAACAAGACAAATCGTATAAAGAGACTAAAGTTTGAAAAAGAGTATAAAGATAAGGGATCAGGCTTCTTTCTGGAATAGGGTCATATTTTCGGACGAAAGTAAATTTAATCTTATCGAATCCAATGGGAGGCGTATGGTATGACGCAAGGTGAATACAGAGATGAATCCTCAAAATCTCGTCCCTAAAGTAAGACACGGAGGAGGGTCCGTGCTCGTCTGGGGTTGTATGAGTGCCTCAGGAGTGGGTCGTCTCCACTTTATCGATGGAGTGATGATCCACAAAGTGTATATTAACATATTAAAGGAAAATCTCCATACTAGTGCGCAGAAAACAATTTATTGTTCAGCAAGGCAACAACTCCAAACATACAGTGGAAAATACTCGATTGTGGCTACTCTATAATACCTTGAAACAGCTTCGCACACCTCCCCAATCCCCAGACATGAACCCCATAGAACATCTATGGTCTGTTCTGGTGACAAGAATCAGAAGGCACAGCTTCTCTACTAAAGAAGGCCTGAGAAAAGCTATTCAAGAAGAATGGGACATATTCAGTCCCGAAACTACTAACTAACTAACTAACTCTATGGCCTATGGAACCCGGAGGTTCAATGCCGCGTTCACAAAAGCTCTCCACTGACTTCTATAGTCCCGAAGCTACAGAACTACGAACTACTACAGGTGAAATCAATGCCACGAAGACTACAATCATTAACGCACAGGGTAATCCCACAAAATAATAAATAACGTAATATACTTTATAAGCATTAATTCAATCATAAGTGTACGGTGACTTTTTGCGTTTACAAAAAAGGAATTCTCTCTTTTCTTCTGAGCAAAACAGTGATTGTCTTTGTTTGGCCTTTCTCTTGTATATAGAAATAAAATGTATGAATGTGTAGTCTTAATTCTGGTTATATATATATTTTCCACCTCCCGTTCTCATGCTAGCTGTTTTCAATATAAAGTATGCATGGTGTACGAGCACTTTCTGCGCTCACTGTAGGTATGTTGACAATAAGCGAATGTTATTAGAATATTTATTGAGATTTCTTTTCCTTCACTGCCTTTCGCCTGATTAAAAAGTAGTTTGCAGTGCTTTGGAGCAGCTGCAGGTGGGAACGCGATAATGTTTGAGACATACCGGCGACTTTTTTGTGTGTGAAAATAAGACCTTCTCATAAAGCAGTAAATAACTGCAGTAGCAATTGTCTACGTAAGTGATAAAGACATATCCAACTACAAGAAACTAATACAGTATATATATTCATTATTGTGTTTCTCTTTTAACAGCTACTAGCTAGGGATGGCCAATTCCAGAATTTTTACTTTCCGGAATCCGGAAAGTAAAATCGGAAAAATTCCGGATCTCGGAAAAATTCCGATTTTTTCAAAATTCCGGATTTTTTCCGAATGTCGGAATTTTTCCGAAATCCGGATTTTTTCCGAATTCCGGATTTTTTCTGAATTCCGGAATTTTTCCGAAATCCGGAATTTTTCTGAATTCCGGAATTTTTCCGAAATCCGGATTTTTTCTGAATTCCGGAATTTTTCCGAAATCCGGAATTTTTCTGAATTCCGGAATTTTTCCGAATTCCGGATTTTTTCTGAATTCCGGATTTTTTCCGAATTCCGGAATTTTTCCGAAATCCGGAATTTTTCCGAATTCCGGAAAGTAAATTTTCCGATTCCGGAAAACAAAATTTCCGGAATCCGGATTCCGGAAAATTTTGGCCATCCCTAATATATGGGAAATTACTATGTCACTGTCACGACAACCAATCAACATATTACACGACCTACTTCATCTACACTCAATATACATTTCTTTATTTAATCTCCTGAGAAAATGAAACCTTATCCTTTTTTCTTACTTTGTTGCAATTGAAACATTTTTTCCCAAAGAAACTGCAACTTCTAAAGTCTTCATAAGTATAAACAGAATAAGACTATATAAGTATGAAGTATTAAAGAATGCATTAATATAATATAATATTAGTAAAAGCACGCGTAAACAAATTATTATAACATTTGGAAAATAGCTTGATCCCAAATGCTTGTGTGTGAGCTGTTTCGGTCTACTCTAGAATTTAACTACTACGACTACTAACAAAAACTTTACATGCTTCCTCAAATTTGTGGACGAATTCGTGGCTGTTGATAAATATTTCCCGCCGGGGGCACTTCAGACACTTTACTTTTAAATTCTGTTCACCATCATCCTCAGCTTTTAAGAAAAAGTATGTTTTCAAATATTCGAACAGTAAAATATTTTCGTTCTTCATCTTTATAAAAACAACAACAACCAAAGTAAACTAGAGTACTACTGCACTCGCAATTCACTCACTGAATGTATTGATTTGGATCTTCAGGTACTTGTAATTAGTACACGTGATTTCCCTGATGTTATACTCATCTTCCAGAAACCTAAGTGGCACTAAGATCTTATCTGTTTCTCTGTGCATCGGTGACTGTTGGTCACTGACAGTTCATGCTCCATTCTGAGAAATTTGCTTACAGGAAAGAAACATTTGTTTGCGAAAAAAATATAGCCTACATATATTATAGTTACTCATCCGAAATGTAACTTAAAAAAGTAACACAAACTAGGTATGTTACTTAAAAAGTAACGTGTTACTTCCGTTACGTTATTTTCCAAGACTGTTTTCTTTCCTTGGTTTGAAGCGATAAGAAATTATTTTTTATAGAAGTGACTTCCCTGCACACAAGCATACATGGATAGGACATACATAGTTTCACCACTCACAAAATGTGAACTTCTCTTCATTTCACATCTTAGCACCATTATCTGGTTAAAGCTATGGACTTCCCAGATTGGGATAATGAAGAAAAATTCTACTTTATGTGTTAATATTCTACACCAAAATATGTCATTTTAGGGATTTCGTAGCTATTTCCCCAATGAGTGGCACTGGGCCAAAAATTATGGTTTGAGAACCATGACCCCTACATTATTAGATACACTGAGTAAGTTATGAAACATTACATTTGCTCTGCTTCATGTTACATCTTAACGTTAATCATCGAAAGTACAGATAGTTATCAGAATAATGGGAAACCTGAAAAATGCAACTTACCAGTTTAATATTGCGTTGGACCACCTCTTTCAGAACAAATATGACGTAGAATGGAGTCGTAAAAAAATCGTGTATGGAATATTACGCCATTCTGCGTGCAGTGGATCACTCAGTTGCGTTAGAGAGTGTGGAGGTGAAGATCTACGTCGAATTCGTGTCTCCAAAACGGACCACATATGTTCAATTATGTTTAAGTCCGGGACTGGGTCACAGAAGGTGTTCAACTTTATCCAGATACTCCTAAAAGCATGCCGCAACACCTAAAGACGTATGAATAGGCGCATTATTATCCTGCAATACGGTGTCACTGCCTGGAAATACCATCTGAGCCATAGGATGCACATGTCGTAGAGAACTGTGATTGTCGAAATAGACTATGGGAGACACTCCTTGAGTTCCTCCGACACTTAAACTGTAGTCTCATGAAGTTCTGAAGGACAATCCGTTTTAATGTTTGACTGGATTTGTCATTGAGGGTTTTCTTCCGACTACTGTTCTTCGCCGAGGTGGTTTTCTAGTGAGTTTTGTGGGCTACCTTCACCTTGGACACTGGCTCCCGCGACAAACTCAACATACTTCCCACTTTCGTCACGCTCACACCACATAACCGACAACCCTTCTTCCCTTCTTTGGAAATCGGACATCACCCATTTTACACTACCACCGTCTGGTCAGTTCACGACACACTACTGCTCTACTGCTTCTCACGTATTACGGACCTGGTGCTGCTGTCGCCGCCTGACCGTTGCCAATGTTTCCATTATTCTTATAACAATCTGTATTTCTATGGAGACAGTACATGACGAAAATTTTGTTAGAGTTGTGAAAGCATTGCAGTGAGAAAAAAATACATTGTAAAGATGCCACAAAGTTTTACAGACACGTCTTCATTATTTAATTTTTAATTAATTACAAGTTTGAGCAGTAAGTCTTACAATATTCTGGTACACAACATACCTGTATTTATAACAGTATAACGAAAGTAGATTAACATTCAAAGTACAGCCTCTCGTGTCGGACTGTTTGCAGCCAACTTCATGCCAGTTTCTCGATTCTACGTCGACATCATGTCTTGTTCTCACAAGCATCGTGATTTTAGGAAGTGCGCCATAAACTGAAACAGGTACTAACCTGAAGGGGCAGGGGCAGGATTATAATGTCGGGTGTGGCATCAGTTCGATGCCCTCAAGTTCCTAAAAAAATTTTGTTGCGTCTTTGAAGTCGAATGTGGTTTTGCGTTAATATGATGCAGTGTTTTCGTTTCTCCAATGCAGGCTATTTTTGCATAGTGCAGTTACCATCCGCTCTAACTGTTCGGAATAAAGGTTGGCATTAATAGTACGAATGTTATGAATGAACTCGAAGTGAATTACCCCTCATAGTTCCACAACATGTAAAGCATGGCTTTATGCTCGATACAGTCCTGTATGACAACTAATTAGTTCTGGAAGCTAGTCACTGGCCAACCACTGTTTTTGCATATCTAGATTTTAAAAACATAAAATTTTCGTCGCATATGACAAACCGTTTCAGGAACGCACATCACACGGATTTTGCAGCACTTGGCAAACATCCACTTTTCTCTGGGCATAAGCTGATCTCAATTTATGTGGCACAATTTGGCATGTCCTGAGAGTTTTCCCGAGTTCGTGAAGGTGACGCACTACAGTGGACTGGGACATGTGGAGTTGGTTTCGTAATCATAGTGTACTGATGGGGAATTTTACTTAATGGTTTGTCGAATGATCTCAGATTCTCTTCCGCTGGGGCGGGCAGAACTTGGCTGATCTTTTGATATTTTTACAACCTGCACGAAATTTCTGGAACTAAGGAATTAATATGCTGTGGTTCACGACACCTTCTCCTTTCGTATGACAAATATTTTGGGTTATCACCGACTTCGAACTCATACAGTAACAGAACAGTTCATGTATCGGATGTTGTTGAGCACTCATTCTCGCTGCTACTACAAACTCATTAAAAATTCTGAGACAATGGCGATCTCTATATTAAATAGTCGGCTTGCCTCATTAACTCTTGGGCCAGTTTGGTCTTATACTTGCGATCGATCACAGTGTATACATGCATCCGCTGCTTCGGTTGCGGAAATATTGCAAAACTTATGACTCATCCACGTACTTTATATTAAATGTGCGACTTTACTCTAATTTCAAGGGCTTCATTAAACTTTAAAGTAATGACATATTGTTTGCATTCTTGTTGCAACTTGTTTGCATTATACACGAAATTAAAAAAAAAAAATGCTATGGGAGGAAGAGTTATGGAATACTTCATTTAGCAGGTATTTCATATTCTTGTAGAACTGCAAGATCAAAATGAAGAGAAAATATATCATTACACAGTAGTCCCAATCACCTAACAAAGTGAAGTGAACGACGCGGAAATACATTTTTAAAGCTTTTGGTGAAATGTGGGCACAGTATGTGGATTTTAGTTTAGTGTCTCTTTCAGCAGTACGGCTATACGAGATGTAGACCTACGGCTTAGCGTAGTATCCGAACCACATGTGTTCCCACCGGGAATCGAAGGAGCGTGCGCTGAAATACACATTTAATTATTTCAACTGAGAAATCCATATACCAAATTTCATGTCTTTTGAGACATGGACATTCTGTTATAAAATTGCTATTGTAATTTCTTCCCTTCCCCCTCCCCTCTACGTCAAATTTCCCGTAGTGGTATCTTAACGTCACTATTCGTATGCATATGCATTGTCCAGATTTTAAGTTTCTAGCTGAAAAAGTTTGGCCAAGGTGTTGATCAGTCACTCAGGACTAGTGTTATTTATGAAACGAGACGAGACAATTTTGATGAACTACGACACAGAAACAGGAATAATTTTCGAGAAGACAGAACTTTCTCGGGCAGCTTTTCGAGACGAGACAGACCCAAACCTGATTTAGATTTCTGAGCTTTCGGTATCTACGCCCATTTAGTCCATCACGTGTGAGAGATGACGTCCCTAGGCGAGCACACTATCCAAGGAAAGGGAAGGAAGAAAGGATTGGGGATGGAAGGAAGCGGCCTGGGACTTTTGTCAGGTACACTCAGACATTTGCCTGGTGTGAATGAGGAAAAGCCAGGAAAACCTCATTCAGGATGGCTGGCCTGGAAAAGCTTTTTACACTTTTTCGAACGAGTGCTCCCACCGGGAATCGAACCCGGGACCGCTCGCACAGAAGGCGAGAGCGTTAACGACTACGCTACACGGAGCAACAGACCTAAACGTAGGTAACACTAGTCAAGACATTTTTTTATACAGACAGGTCATTAAATTCCTCGTTAAGTCTTATACAAAATAGTAATCATTTCACATGAAAATCAGGTTATTTGTAAAAAACAAAATGATATTCCATAACCTTCTCATTTCTTCTAATTGTTCAAGTGCAAAATGGCTTCACAGATGTACTTGAAACTTCATTTGTTAATTAATTAATTAATTAATATTACGGTATATTATAATATTGCATTATTCTCCACCAAACGCCTTAATTCCTCTGCACATTTGTTGTATCGAATGTGTTCTGCAACTTGTATCTACCTCGAGCATTATAAAAGTGGAAACACCTTCTAGATATTGATTACCATTATTAGACGCATTTATCATTGCCAACCAGCTCAACAGAGCGAAGAATAACAACTACTACTTACCTTCCGCAAGTTGCGATTCCGTATGGACGGAAGCTTGGACAACTTTTATTTTACCCGTCGGTATGAATTCCCACTCACAAGCACCCATTGATATTCTGTATATGTCTTGTTACAATGCCAAACAAAACTGTCATCCTACAAATTCGCGCATTCAACGAAACTCGTGTTTTAATTGTTTATTTTGTTCAGAACATAGTCATTTGCTGGATCGCATAAAACACTAAATTCCTTTTGTGTGGCTAAAAATTACAACGACGCATAAAGCCATACAATACTTTATGATCAATTGCTGCCTTTAGATCTATTCTTTATGCAGAAATAATTAGAGACTAAAAGTAATAACAGTTCAACAATTTTAATGATCAACTTGTAATATACAGCATAAACGAACACCACGAATGACACACATCAAGGAGTGCTTCTTTGTTGAGTTCATTTCAAAAAGAAGTACAAACTAGGTCAGAACATTAAAGATAAATAGGTTGTAGAAAACTTTCACATATAGCCTATATTTAAGAACCTCCGGAAGGTGTTGTAATAAAAGTTTACAAACACAGACATTTGTTTGTGTATGTATAAAAATTTTAAGCAATTCAGATGTGCAATAATACCAAGATTGTGTAATAATATTAAGAAAGAACAGACGTCAGCTGTAGCATAACTTTTTCTTCAATGTAGAAATTCGTAGGCGACTTTCAAATCGTTTGAAGAACTTCGGCATTCATCAGGTACACTACAGCTATAGGTCGAAATATATATTTAAAATCTATGAATTATGTATTACAGTTTCATTTATAAAGCATTCTCAATAAGATCTCTGCTACGATAACTTTAGATTGACACATAGGAAACTAAAATTACGCTATAAACATCTGTCTCATAAAAAAAAAAAAAAAAAAAGTTTAAGATCAAATTAATTCGATCAGAACCTTGTTATTTTCGAATTAGCGTCGCTTTAAAACTTACGGCTGTATACGATGTGGACTTACATCTTATATAAAAACTACCTAAGTTCGCATTGCGTGTCGAACAAGGATCTCCCAAATCTTGCCTTCCGACAGTCCTTGAATAGAAGACTTAAAACATTAGTAGGTGGCACATTAGTCTTCAGAAACTCAACACAAAAGGACCACCACTATTATATGTAGGTTCTGGTTACGTCTAATAGCCAAAAGAAAGCCTTCACATACATCATTCCTTTTACTGGGTTCGACCTCCAGAGGACACACACACATTCATAGAGGATAAATGACCACTGGACGTGCCACATATTTTGAACATATGAACATATATGTTAAGCAATTAGAAGACTACTTACGAGGGTCATTTGATAAGTCTTTAGCCCACTTCGAAAGGAATTCAGTGAGATTAAAAAAAAATCATCATCGTGAAGCGCAATACTTCTGAGGAAGTTTCACGTACTTTGAGCCCGATCACTAGCCCCGTTAGTGGGGCGTCACAAAACGTCAGTCTAGATGGCATTTGACATCGTGCATGAAAGTGGAACATTGTGAACGCGCTGTGATCCTGTAACAGACCATTTTGTACATGGTCGTTACAGTTTTATTTTGTTTATCATGTAAATTCAGTTTGTCAACTCTTGCATTAACTGCTTATCTGAAACTTTGAAATAGTTTGTTTATTTCTTATTTAATTGATTTTATCATTTTGTCAAAGATTATTTATATCTCAATGTTCAATTTATTAGTAAATATGCAGACTCGGAATAATGAACTTCGTAATAAAATTTTTTTTTTATTTAAATATCCTTCAAAATTATGTAGCATAATAATTGTGCAGTTTTCAATATAATCTATTATAAATTGTAATCTAAGATTGTTTTCTGGTATGAAATTTAAAACTTATTTATAAATCTGTAAGAAAGAAGAAAAAAGTTGTAGTTACTAAAATTTACTGACATGAGTTTTTAAAATGTCATGAAGTTAATAACACAAAGTTGTAGTTACTACGAAACGTGCACTTTTTTTTTCTGAATTATACGGGGTGTTTCAAAACAACACCGACAACGTTTGGGAGATTATTTCTGACACCAAGATAAGACAAAAAGTATAGACCAACCTGGGTGAACAAATGCTTCCTTTCGGAGTTATAGGCTGCCGAAAACATGTAAAAATGAAGTTTAAAGGTCCATAGCTGCAATACTATGGGACCTTCCATAGTCGGGTCAAGACTTCATTTAAGAACTAGTATGTGCTCTGTCCAATTATCCATGTTTCAGAATCCTGCGGTACTTCTGCAAGTTTTTTTTTTTTTTTTTTTTTTTTTTTTTTTTACAGAGGTAGTTGGTGTATACTTTAAATTATATGCCCTTAGTCAAACTGCCTCTATAAAAATCGTTGGGTAAGTACCGCAGGATTCTGAAACATGTATTTTTGGATAAGGCACATATTAGTTCCTAAGTGAAGTCTTGACCCGACTACGGTAGATCCCATAGTTTTGGAGCTATGGACCTTTAAAGTTCATTTTTTCATGTGTCTGGCAGCCTATAACTCCGAAAGGAAGCATTTGTGCACCCAGGTTGGTCTATATTTTTTGTCTTATCTTGGTGTCAGGAGTCACCTCCCAAACGTTGTCGGTGTTGTTTTGAAACACCCTGTTTAATATAAATACAGAGATTATACTAGTTATTTGTATCCCATATTTAATGTTCTATATAAACATATAAGTTAAACCACGTATCTTTGTTTTTAATTTCAATACTGAATGGTAGATATGCTTGTTCTTAAAGCTAATACGGATACGAATACCATGTTCGAGTAGATAGTTGAAATCCCTGACCAAATCTAACAACTGATAATATCCCATTCCTCTTTCATGTTGTAGATGGAATTTAATTACCTATTCGTCAGGTGTATGAAAGAATGTCATGGTGAATGTATAAAATGGAGGCAATGCTGCAATATGTTGATTGATTGATTTTGAGTTTTACGTCCCGTTCAGCAGCGAGGCTATATGAGACGTGGACCTACTGATTAACGTGCAATCCGAACCACATGAGCCCCCCGCCGGGAAACGAATCCGGGTCTCCCGCGCCGAAGACGCGTACGCTAACCGCTTAGCCACGAAGGAGCTCTGCAATATGTTGATGGTGGTGCTGAAGAGCCCGCGTATGTTTAGTTACAGCGTATTCACGTCTGTGGCCCGTAGTTAAGAAGCTGATCGAAATAGGTAGCATATAATACGGTATCTCCTATTTAGCATCCTTATATTGAATTATCTTCTCCATTTTGTGCTGATCATCTCATGGCTGACATTCCAACTAGACGTATGGGTTTTACACATTACAAAGTTCACAGTACTTCTATAGAACAACGGACCACGACCAGGAAATTTGGCAGCGTATTTAGTGATAGTCAGGCCAAAACAAATATATTAATTTATTTGAAACCGTCTCATGTTGGCTTGGTGACGTCCAAAGGTGTGACCCAGCAAAGTGAAGGGGCGGCTACAATCCTCTACTTGTTTCTCAAGGACATGTCGACAAAGGAAATTTATATGGACAAGCTGCCAGCATTCTAATGGGGCAGGACATCTCGTGTGATGAAGCTCGTGCTCTCCCCCCACTCCGCAAACAGTGACAACAGATGAGTTTGTGATAATTGTGCATGATATCGTCCTGAATGATTGCCATGTGACTATCAAAGTCATATTCGAGCGTGTAGAAACATTAGCAACGCGTATTCATTCCATTATCTATGCCGTTCTGCAAATAACCAAGTTATACGCGCGGGGGTTGCACGAAATCTCACTATCAGAAGCAACACCGAGTTCAGCTTTCAGAAGTTCATTTGAATCGTATTCGTGCTGACGGAAACTTTTGTGAATCGTCTGATCACCTACGACGAGGCTTGAGTTAATCATTTCGAATCGAAAAACGAAGGAACAACTGACGCAATAGAAACATGGCACTCGTCACCCAAGAAATTTCATGTGTAGCCCTCAACAGGGAAGGTGATGGCATCCATTTTCTGGGATGCACAGGGGATGCTGTTGTGTGACTTCATTTAAAAAGGCCACATAATCAATGCGGGGTATTGCTGCAATCCCCTACGGAAGTTGCACTTTGCAATTGCCGAAAAGAGACCTAGCAAAATGGAAAATGGTATCACCTTCCACCTAGACAATACGCTATGGTAACTTCGAACTGTTACGGTACCCACTCTATTCACAGGACTGAGTACCCTATGGTTACCACTTGTTTCCCGCACTGAAAAAAAGAAAACATATCAAGGGGCATTTCCGTAATGTTATGCCGTCATGGAGATTGTGCGTGCGTAGTGTGAGGACTAATAGATCTTTTTTCGTCGGACATTGTTGGCAACACTGGAGAAACGCTGGGAGAAGTTACTGACACTACTAGCGGACTATGGAGAGAAATCATAAAATGACATACACCTTGAACATTCCTTCCTATATAGACTCAAGACTTATCAAACGTCCCTCGTAAATTAACACGTCGTGAGCTGTAGCTACTCTATCTATAAAGATAGGAATATAACAGATGGGAGCCAATGCGTTGATCACACAAACACTTAATAAGCCATCTGGCAATACACAATCCGTTGTGGGTGCAATAGATGAACTACCGGTACTGCTTATTCTCTAAATTCCATGTTTCACGTTAACGGAGAGACAAAGATCAATATCATAATAGTGGCCCATAAACTGATTTATTTTAACGTTCTTTTAGAAAAAATGTTACTGATTATTACTTAAGAAATCTGTTTACCATAAAATTATGGAGATACAAATGGAAATATACCCGATCACGACAAAATCTACATTTGGGCTACTAGTCTTCCCAAGGAAAAAGTAGTTTTATTTACTACTAAAATAAATATACAGGGTGTTCATTTATTATGTAGCCAAAATCCACTGGTGAAATCCTCACACCTAAACAATAAAAAAAATTCATATGAACATAGGGCGAAGAACTCTTTGTTTCAAAGTTATGAGATGCCGAAATCGAGAAAATTGTAACTTCCAGGCTGCCTAGCTCGAAAACTATGATATATATCAACGGCGGTTAAAGAAATATTACAGAAACTAATACACTGTCTGTCTAAATAACCATGTTTCAGAGTTGGGACGTATTGGCGCAACGGATTTTATAGGGGGAGCTGCGGTATAGGTCTCGCTCTTTCACCTCTCTCTCTAAAGTCATGTGCGCCGGTGCAATCCAACTCTGAATCATATGTATTTAGATAGAGAGTGTACTATTTTCTCTAATATTTCTTTAACTTCCTTTGATATCTATCATACTTTTTGAGCTAGCCAGCCTCGAAGTTACAATTTTCTCGATTTCGGCATCTCTTAATTTTGAAACAACGCGTTTATCGCCCTATGTTTATATGGACTTTTTTTTTTTTTTTTTTAGGTGTGAGGATTTCACCAGTGGATTTTGGCTACATAATAAATGAACACCCTATATATGAGGTACGGCAGAGTGAAGTAACGTTTTGCCCTATAATATTGGCTGTATTACGAGGAATAATTATTCATCGTAAAATATCAAATAAAAATTTCTTCTTAAGTTGTTGATTAGGATCAGGAAATAGATATCTAGGTTTTCAGTATCAATGGCCTTGTTAGCCCGTCATGTATGGGGGATGTCCCTACGCGAGCTTTTTAGGTTTAGATTCTATGGATAATTGTATATTACACAATGCGAAGTTCTCCCTTAAATTCGCTCAACGAGAAATTTGATTGCCTAATACATAATTATTAGGGATGCGCACGAGGTGAATCGAGACAGAATTTTCCTGACAAAATTCGAGTCGAGACACAGCTCTTCCAATAGAGAAGAATACATTTTTCGAGTCGAAACATAATTTTTACAGCACATTTTCGAGACGAGACAGCCTCAAACCTTGTCCCGTGCGCATCCCTAATAATTATCCACATAATTCTAGCTTAAATTTTATCAACATTACTTTCCTTTTACCCTCGTAAATCGAAATTACGGTAGAATCATTTTCCATTCAACGGTAAGTAATAAGGATATTCTCAAAAGTTCGGGGAATTGTCTTGTCACTACATAATATAGAGCTGACAACTAATATTTCTGTGTACAGCCCGCAGCAAAAAAAAAAGCAACATGAGCATGTAAGTTTATTGTAAAACTACGCCTAACAGCGCAGGGAATCAACATAATCACGCCAGAAGAAACCTCAGCGTCTTCCCCTGCACACTTATTTTGGAGCAAAAGACTTTGTCATTTCACACAAGTTGCAAGTTTTTTTTTTTTTTTTTTTTTTTGCTGCGGACTGTACAAATAAGTTATACCCTCTTTGTCCAATGATATTGGTTTAAGCCTTCCACTATGATTGGGTATCCTATTGCTTGGTTATTTATCATCAAAATGTCCGTTCTTACAATGCTTTAATCTCTCTGCGAGTATAGATATGTCTCTAAAGTATTAATTTCGAGAACATGGAAACAGGTTTATTACTGACAATCCTCAGAGCCATAAATTTCTTTCTGTGGAAAAACATTTTTAAAACAATCTGAAATTATTCAATTATTACAAAAAGTATTTGGTAAGCTTGCTGTGAAAACTCGAAGCGAAATCGAGGAACAAATATTCACGTAGTGCGATTATATGCCTTGGTACATGCCAGGTTCATGATATTTCGCGCACTCATTTGGGAGTTATATGGTTACAGATCGCTGAGTTCGTCATTCGTTGAGCCCGGAGGGGTAATTGCACAGGTCCGGTGTTTGCCACCAATTTCAATAGCAGTTTGCTTGTTACAGAGATTTACTCTGGCAAAACTTATTAACCATGGATCCCCTACTTCGGTCCGGTAACTAAAATTTAGTTAAAATCTAGTGCAGAACAGACCAAGGGCCTTCACTTAAAGCACATTGTCCCTTCTGTTGCTGACGCAATCCTTACAAATTTTGAAATTGTGACAGAATAATCTTGGTAGACCACAATTTATGTAGAACATTTTTCTGAACTTTTCTTTCCGCTTCAGTGCGACGAATACTAAACAAAAACCACCCTGGAAAACTAAATAACTGACCATTACTGCAATATGATAATGCAAAACAACATATTGCTCTCACGAAGAAAGTTCTAGAACTTAACCGGGACCAGGGTTTTTATAATGTTGCCACAAAGTCACGTGCCTTCCCAATTAATACGAGGAATTTGTTTTTAAATAGCAATTTTAATATTGGGTCTGCAAACCTGATTGGTATCCATAATAATTTGGTAAGATAGAGTAAGTCGCGATGATTAATGTAACATTCTGTATACCTTTTCTGGCTCGGCTCCATTTAGCATTCGCCTACCTCATAAAATAGTCCTTTAAACGCCATGCCATTTTCTGATGGACAAGATCATGTCTATGAGATTCATTCGCTCCTTGTGAAATACTCATTTTAGTAATTCTTTCATAGTCATTTATTTTCATTAACCATCCGCCTTCTTTAGTCTACAAGGTAAAAACGTAGAAAATCAAACTAAAGATAACATTAAAAATGATGTGGACTTATATGCACGTTTTCGCACTTTTTGTTTGTTTGGAGGTAAAAGTCCCCTCAGCACGGAAGCTCTATGCAACATGCATGTATAAAAATGAAATGAAATTTTTGAGTTTTACGTCCCACGCCGGCTAGGCTAAAGGAGACGGTGATTATGAGAAATGAATGAAATGAAGAAAGTGGGAGGAAACGGGAGAACCACGAGAAAACCCACGCAAACGGTGTTTGTCCACCACAAAGTTCACTTGGCGGGAGCAGGGTTTGAACCCGAGACTCCATGCATCAGAAGTGAATACTCTACCATTGAGCCACCGCGGCCCAACATACATGTATAGTTTAACAAAGAATCCAAACCATGAGCTCCTACTATCAATTGAACTGGGTATTCTACACATTTAATTGTTTATACACACGGGAATTTATTCACTACTTACCGCTCTAAACACAAAGCTGTGAAGGTATGACCAGGGAGTTAAAAAAAAAAAAAAAAAAGCGTCAGGTTGCAACGGAGACTGGTTTGACGTTTCTTTTCTAATTTTTATCTGCCAGTAATTCCAATCTTTATGTTCTTTGATGGATTAAAAACAAATTATAATAAATTCATCATGAAGTTCGAAGTTTTCAATTTATCTTGAATCTCAAATAAATATAATACCGTTGAATTCCGAATATTGTCTATCATATTGCTTTATTGCTTCCTTCTATACTGTTTCTGACAGTGTTTTTTCTTTATTTTTTTTAAAATTTAAATTTTAAAGTTAGCAAAATTTTGTTGCAATACCAAATTACCGTAACTACAAAACGTGCGGCATCAAATCCTCAAACGCAGAATTTGAAACAAATTTTGAGTAACGGAATTATTTTACAATGCCGATGGGAAAGACACATGTTCAAGTATTGAGTCAAACTAATGTGAAGTGAGGAATGGGTGATATTTCAGAATCGAACCATATTACTGCTCCAATTGCAGTATCGATATTTCAGAATCGAACCATATTACTGCTCCAATTGCAATTTTTATAGCAATAACTATAATTTAAGGTTAAAACATGTTGTAGGCCTATTTATCAAATTGGATTTGCATTATTGGGGTATTTGGCTTTCAGAACTGGCGCCTAGGTTAGAAGAAAAGTTTTTGAGCTCTGAATATGAAGTGTATTGAATGCAGATGGTCACTTATCAAAATAATGGTGAGAGTCACGGTGGCTCAGTGGTAGAGTGCCTTATGGGGGTCCCTGGTTCGATCTCCGGTCAAGTACATTTATGGCGGGTATCATGTTCGTGGATTTTCTTGAGGTACTCTCATTTCCTCCCACTTTCTCATTCCATCAATTTTTCCACCATCATTCACTTGCCTTAATCATCGTCTCCCTTGGCCTAAAGGGTGGAACGTTAAACTTAAAGATTTGATTTCATTTTCATTTCAAAATAATTGTAAGTTCTCATATCACGTTCACAAAAGTGAATCAGTTAAACAATTTTTGCTGGAGTCTTTCAATGCTTCAAAAATATAACTTCAGCTTAAGGTTCTGTCATTAGGTTATTAAAGGAGACAGATTATAACAGAAAACAAATTATATTAAAGAAGACAGATTATATAAAGGTATAAAACAGCTGTCGTAAGCGAAAGAAAAGTTTTAAAATTTCCATGTTGTCCACCTATCTATGGTTGAGGTGAACAAGAAGAGGATTATATCAGCAAGTGAATACAGGAGGGAATCGGTGGAACAAAGACAGTGAGAAGAAATGGAAGAATTTCTAGAAAATTCAAGACACATTACTATCCACCACAACTGGGATCGAGCCAGAGTCCAGATGAACTCTCTACCAATGAACAACAGCACCAGCTTGACAACTATTTATAAACAGTACGTATAACAGCTTAAGGAACTGAACTAATGCATAATTGCAAACATTAACTTTGACTAATCTTTATATACATTTATCATTTCACAAATACTGAAATTTTCAATGAGAACTTCAATCTTCTTCAGTTTTCTTAAAGCATCAACTGCAAACTTCTATTCATATCTTATGGCATCAATCGTTATGGTGTAGAAGTATCAAACAAAAACCTTTCTTCTAGAAATAACAATTGAATAAAATTTGCACTCGATGCTTTAAGACGCTACTGAGCAAGACTGTAGTTCCCACTAAAAATTCTGCAATTATTAAATGACAGAGGTATATTGAGGTAAGTTTAACATGTAAATTAAAACAGTACTTATACTACAGTTTACTTTAGTTTAACGTCCTTCTCAACATCGTTGCTATATGAGATGTAGACCTGTGTCTTGAAGCAGATTCCGAACCACATGAGCTCTCACTAAAAATCGAAACAAAATCTCCCGTAGGGGCGAGCACAAACTATTTAGCCACGAGAAAACTCATAGTTTATTCGGTTTCAAGTACGTGCAAATCGTTTATACAGGGTGTCCAATATACAATGCAACCCGGAGTTTGGAATAGTAGAACGTTTGAACCTGAAGCGATACACAAATAATGGTTATACGAAAATAAAGCTTTGTTCATGCATATATTTTTAAACTAGGAAGCAACGATTGAAGTACACTAGAAACCACACAGTGTTGCCAGATATAGCTTTTTTTTTTTTGCAAAACTTGTAAACTGACTCATAACTCATACGTATGGATGTTCTATTTTTAAATTTCAGTTTGTTTAGTTGGAGTAGCTTGGAAATTATGGAGCAGAAAAAAGAATTTTTCATTTACACCGATAACTAATTGGGTGAGGCCTCTCTAAGGAGGAACTAGGGAAATCGTTATTTTCATAAATTAACATTCTGAATTGACAACATGGCTGATGTTTCAGTGCATTAAAAGTTGTGTTAAGGTTCTGTCTACGGTATGCAATTCCTTAAAACAACAAAAAAGAAACTTTGAAATTTATCATGATAAAACTTTTATTTACATCCACCCAGCAACACTGCTATTCATTTCTATGGGGCTACTTAAAGCAAAAGAGATATAAAAACAATTATCGAACTATCAAGACCTGGAACCGAACATTCGCAGTGCCATTGAGAAT
Source organism: Thermobia domestica (assembly GCF_964235325.1). Classification (NCBI taxonomy): domain Eukaryota; kingdom Metazoa; phylum Arthropoda; class Insecta; order Zygentoma; family Lepismatidae; genus Thermobia; species Thermobia domestica. Next base: position 278,462,517 of record NC_137458.1, on the reverse strand, counting down.
ATTAACGCATCTACTTTTCGTAAAGCTGCTGCCAACATGGTTGAATCAAAACAGGGGATACTTCCAGCATCTGCTGTAGAGCTGATAACTCATTGCGTGGTAGTAGCAGTGTTGCCGGGTGCATTTAAGTAAGTTTTATCATGATAATTTCAAAGTTTCTTTTTCATTGTTATCAGGAATTGCATCATGTAGACAGACACTTAGCACCCTTTGATGCACTGAAACATCAGCAATGTTGTCAATTCAGTGTTAATTTATGAAAATAACGATTTTCCTAGTTCCTCCTTACAAAGGTCTCACCCGATTAGTTACCGGTGGAAATGAAAAATTCTTTTTTCTGTTCCATAGTTTCCAAGCTACTCCATCTAAACAAACTGAAAATTAACGACAGAACATCCATACGTACGAGTTATGAGTCAATTTACATGTTTTGCAAAAAAAAAAAAAAAAAAAAAAAAAAAAACTTTAGCTACATGTGGCAACACTGTGTGGTTCCTACTGTACTTCAATCGCTGCTTCCTAGTTTAAAATATATGCATGAACAAAGCTTTATTTTGGTATAACCATTATTTGTGTATCACTTCAGGTTCAAACGTTCTACTATCCCAAACTCCGGGTTGCATTGTATATTGGACACTCTGTATAATTACTCATTTTTAACGCCGGCATAAGTAAAAGGAACTTATGGTTGCACGCAAGGTGAATGTGGTGTATATATATATAATACTTTGTTTCTCGGTAACGACTAGCTAGATCTGAACGAAATTCGTTGCGCAGGTACCCTCTCATCTAGGGAATGTTATTTGGTATCCGGGCTCGACTCGCCTTGTATGTGGTATTTCATTTCTTTGTAACTCTAGCTGCATCTGAACCAAGTTTGGTATGTAAATAACCCATGGCCTAGGGAATAAGAATTGCCATATTTGGAATCAGCGTTCGGCTTGGTTCAACTCGTCTTGTATGTGGTACTCTATTTCTCGATAACTAATGGTCAGATCTGAACGAGATTCGGTGGACAATCACCCCATTATCTAAGGAATAAGGATCACTATATTCTGTAGCCGGAAACAGGCTTGGATCGCGAAACTCTGGCTCGGTATTCTCGGCCTGATATGAACGAAATTCGGTGAGGAAATAGCACATTGTTTAGGAAGTGTAAAAAAAGTTTTACGTCCTATGGTTTTGCCATGTAAGAGACTGTGATGATGAGAAATTAATGAAACGGTGGAATGAAGAAAGTGAGAGGAAACGGGAGATTTAAAACACTCACGCACATGGTGTTTGTCCACCATAAAGTCCACTTAGCGCGAGCTGGGATGGAACCAGGGACCCCACGCACAAGAGATAAACGCTCTACCACTGACCCACAGCAGTTCCACTTAGGAACTAAAGATCACTGTATTTGATGGTTAGGGACAAGTTCGACACGACAACAGAAGCTGTATTCTACAGCTCTGCACGCTGGGGAGCTTTTATATTCACTTCATCTCGCTTTTTTGAAAATATAACGTAGAATAAGCACATCAGTACACTGCGAGATAAACTTTATAAAGTACATTTTGCTTTAGAAAACGTGAAAATTTAATTTTACCTATCAACACTCAAGATAATTTATCATAGTTTAAAACGGAACTTTCACATGAGGCCGTATGCTGGGGAAATTCACAACAAAGTAAGATATAGTTAAGATCCAAAAAAGAAAGTACAAATCAAGAACTTCATGTAAATGAGTATTCAGAGAGCTTAAAATTCTCGCACTACATTGTCTGTACATATTATAAACAGCAATCCTCATAAATAAATATAACAAACTCAACATTTCAATGCAATAGTAACGTACATACTTGCAATACTAGAAATACAAGAGATTTTGCTATTCCTGTATGTAATAAAACTTTCCAGCAAAAAGAACTTAAGTATACAGGAATATTAATTTACAGCAAATTACCGAAGAATATGAGACTCAAAATCAGATAAAATTGCCAAACAAAGACTACCAAATTACCTGCTGGATCATTGTTTTTATTCTATTTCCGAATATTTTGAACACACAACAAGATAGAAAGAAACTTGCGAAGCTAGAAGCCAACGAAGTGCTAGAAATTATGAAGTTAACATTGAAGTTATTACAGTAGTAAATATATAAATCCTAATATGTATCAGTACTACTACAGTTAAGTCAGGGGTGCCCACAAGGAGGGGCTATGACGCAAAGTGCGTCATTGAAATATTGGGGGGGGGGTAAAAATCTGTATAAATATGTTTGAGGGAGTGTAAAAATTAATCGAAAAGAAGATTTTTTTCATGGAAGAACACCTACGGGTAGACAATTGGGGGGGGTAGGGTGCGTCATGGACATAAGGGGGGGGGCACCACTGGTTAAGTGGGTATAACTATATCTATAACGAGGTATGTAAAATCAACTGGGTATGTTACACGTAAATTCACTGACAGCCTTGGTAGCAATAAGGTGTATATAAAATATATTTGTTATTTTTACACAGAAATACTTCTGTATATTGACATATTGGCATGTCCTCTGCTGCATGTACAAATAATGTGGTCACTTAAATGTTAAATAAATACGACTTTCCTTACCTAAATCTTGACAATGCTGACAGCTGTCGCCAAACATTTAAGGTTTAATATAATTTCTTAAACAATCTCTAATAAAAGGGGCAAAGTGAATTCCTTTTGATTGTATTCATAATCTTGTTTTTTAAGCGGTTTACATGATACACAGGTGAACATATTTACCAATTTAGTTGGAATCTCAAGTGAACAGTCTTTGTGAAAGTTTGATCACGTTTATTTTCCTTCAGCTTAAGAAATCAAGGTATAAATATTTTCATCTGTATATAATGTATCAATGATTCACTCATTCCATTGGTATATATTTTTCAATCATCTCTTACAGATTCGCAACTACGCAATATAACGGAGTAAGCACGTTTAGTTTTTCATTCACACTGAAGACGTCAACGGTTGTTCGAAAAAAAAAAAAAGTTTGTAACTTTCTACTAACTTTTCGGATATTTCTAGCTATATAATACGCTTCCAATTTTATCTTTAAGCCATCATTCTTCAGTTACACATATACAAGTAGTTATTCCGTATATTAGAGTTTACGATGTATAACTGAACTTGAAACTTTTCCAATTTGTCGAGTCATGGCCAACTCAACTATAGCTTCAATAAAATCCTTTGGAAGTTCACATTAAACTACTATCTAAGCATGGTTTCTCATTTTACAAAACAGCTGATCTTACATTAGTTATATGAAGACAAACTGCCATTACTTCTAGGATTGAATTTTTTTATTCCTAATGATAGTGAAGTTCTGTTTTCTAATGCACAAGGCCGTAATAATGTATTCAGATAGTAGTACTTCTTAGGTTGTTTGAAATCGTATCTTGCGAATTCAAAAGGATTATTATAATACTAAGGGGGCGCGGTGGCTCAGTGGTAGAGCGTTCTCCTCTGGTGCTTGGGGTCCCGGGTTCGATCCCAGCCCCCGCCAAGTGAACTTTGTGGTGGACAAACACCGTGCTCGTGGGTTTTCTCGGGGTTCTCCCGTTTCCTCCCACATTCTTCATTCCACCATTTCACTCATCTCTCATAATCACCGTCTCCTTTAGCCTAACCGGCATAACCGTGGGACGTAAAACTCAAAGATTTCATTTCATTTCATTATAATACTAGCTGAACCTGCGCTCTTTACACAGCGCATCATTCATATATGAGCATGAATCTCCTAGTTATTCCTCACATCCGTACATGTCCCTTTGCAGACACAAGTGAAAGAAGTCTTGGTAAAAATCGGCAAGAGATACCGTAAAGGGAAGATTTTTTTCGATTACTTTTTCAATATCTCGTACCGTTTGCAAGATTTGAGCCTACTTCCGGTTACAGTTTTTAATTCATATATGATCTGTTTTTTCTTTCTTCTTGCATGTAGTATGTAATACGCAAATACATACACTAAATAACTCTATGGCCTATGGAACCCGGAGGTTCAATGCCGCGTTCACAAAAGCTCTCCACTGACTTCTATCCTTAGCCAATTGGATCCAATTTCTACTTTGTATTCCTATCTCTGTAAGATCCACCTTAATATTATCCTTCCATTTGCGCCTACGTCTTCCTAATGGTCGTTTTCCGGCTGGTCCTCCAGTTAAGATTTTGAAAGCGTTCGCTCCATCCTGGCTACATGACCTGCCCACCTGAGCCTCTTAGATTTGATGACCCTAACAATTTGGGTAAACCGTATAAATTATGTAGTTCCTCGCTATGAAGAGTCTGCCATTTCCTATTCTCGTTTCTCTTGGGTTCGAATATTCGTCTCAGGATCTTGTTCTCAAATACTTTCAATCTATGTTCTTCGTTCCGAGTAAGAGACCATATTTCGCAACCATACGGAACAATAGGCATGATTATCGTTTTATACATTTTAAAATAAGCTAATACATTACACATACAATCAATTATAATGTCAGTGATATATGGTGTTCATTGGGCAAAACACTCTAAACAATAAAGATTCAACTTAGACTGGAAAAATGGTTATCCCTCGTTTTTCATTATAATTTGGCCATGAAACAAACACCTGAGAGATATGCAGCTCCTATATACAATTATATGGTGTTGGAATGTATAATAGGTAGGATATGATGCTTTAGTTTTTTTTTTTTTTTTTTTAATTTCAACACTTCTAATGTACCCGTAAAAATGTAATAAATAAATAATGGCCATGTTTTTTTAAATATTGAGTTAGAACTGGACAATCTACGCAATATTTACAATCAATCAGTGAAAACGTCATCTTTGTAAAACCTGTAGTTTCCAAGATCTCACTGTCGAAAGATTTGCCACAAACATATAGTTTAAAAAACTCTAGAGATGGCAGCACAATTCAGATGCATTTATTTCGGAGAAGGCTTATTAAAATACAAAGGCTTTGAACAATGATTTAAAAGGATAAACTTTGTGAAAAAGATCTCTTTAAGTAATTAATTTAAAGTACACCTTTTTAAAAATATTTGCCTTTGTTATAAACGTGAAATCCCAAATAACCGTAAATCAAAGGGTTGAAAGCTAAAGTTGTAGGTTGGAGCTTAGTCACTCTTAATTGCTATTGTAGCATTTTTTATTATAATATAGTGAAAGATCCGTAGGCGATAATTTACTTTTAAAAATACAGAGGTAGAATCAGAATTAGACATTTGGTCTTCCGGCTGGTCTCTTGGCTAGTACGGCTCCCTTTGGTGCACGGGGCTTTGAGCTCGATTCCCAGTGGAAGTGCCTTGAAATTTGAACGCAAAGCTGTGGCTAGGATTGTACCTTAAACTGAAGGACCACATCTCATATACTCTCAGTGTGTTAAACTCCAACCAACTAGGTATAGTAATAGAAGAAAATTAAAATTTTACCTTCTTTGGCGTGGGAGACCTGGCTTTGATTCACGGCGGGAGCTCATGTGGTTCGGATTCCACGTTAATCAGTAGGTTCCGTCTCATACATAACCCCCTTCTTAAAAGGACGTTAAACTCAACTCAATTAAAACTTTACCTAATGCGTCTTTTTTTCCACCCAAATTTTCGGTAACTCCTGCCTGTTACCACCCTTTAATTAGAAACGATAAATTTCTACTTGGTTACATTCCTATTGCTTGCCTTTTTTTTTTTAAGTGAGAAATAGTGGCTGTTTTGTAGGTCAACTTCAGCATATACTTTTCTTTTTTTTTTATTTGTCACATATTATAGGAAACAAAAATTGAAGAAGAATTCGAAGGTGCACCCAAGACAAAATCTAAAAAGACAGGGAGGGAGCCACGAATTTTGGGAAACAATGTGAAGACAACAATAGGAGTGTAGCCTGGTGGAATCTCATTTCTTGTCGAAATTTTTCGTCCCGTCATTAAAGGTAACAGGCAAGAGTTGTTGTGAATTTGGGTGGAATCATAAAGAAGACGTACTATGGTAAAGTTTTTTTATTTTATTTTATTTTTTTCTGTTTCTTATTATACATTAATATACAAGTGTATAAACAAAAATGATTACATTAACGTTTTAACCAATTACATACCGTAAATGTTTAATAATAATCATATTAAAATAACGTGTTAAAATGTTTAAAAAGATTAATATAACGCATTAATTATACAGAAAGAAAGGGAACTAATTCTACTTTGTAGGTTATGGGAGTTAATATGAAGGTCTGTGTCAAGGCATGGCGCGGAGAAAATTGTTTCAGTACAATCTAACATAAAGCGCGAATTTCCTGTTTACAATTGGCGACCAAATGTTTTACTTTGGCGATAGGCATTTTATGAAGAAGTTACATTTTCCATACTTAATTTTATTACATATATATACATACATAGTACCTTAATTCGCTGTATGGCAACTAACACTCTGGCCTCTGGTATATTTTTCATTCTCTTTTTGAATGAGAATTCTGCGAGAAAAATGGTGGTCAAATTCTCTCATCTAACTAAGGGATTCAAACTTGAAATTTCGTGACCTGACCTAATCTAATCACAGAAACTTTTGAACGCATTTTTCTAGTGTCCATACAAAAGCAGATGATAACATACGAAACATCGTCATGACATATTCTAATATTTGGAAGAATTTGCTCTACAGTTAGTAGTAATAACAAGAATGTAAATTCGTTATATTTTGTGTGAAAACATACTTATGGTTCATTCCACGTCAATTAAAAAAAAAAGGGGGGGGGGGGAATTTAGCCCACTATCTCAGATTTGGATGAAATTTGGTAGTGTTATAAAACTTTTTATGCTAATTGCAAGTATGTAAATTTTATTGAAATAGCATCAGCGGTTTAGAAGTTGTTGCATTTCAAAAATGAGAAGAAAATCCACGTTTAACGGTCGCGCCATGATATTTTCCCGGCTTGGAAGAATACTAAAACAATCATAATTCGGTTCCTATTAATGCGAGAAACATGATTTAAAAAAAAAAAAAAAAATTCAGATTGTCTTGAAGTTGTTTACAATTGGAAAATTAAAACTTTCCTTAGAGCTGATAGAAAATTTATAAAGTCATTTGAAAGGTAACATTTTGAGAAAAAAAAAAAAAAAAAAAAAAACTAGAACGCAATTTTGTAAACTTCAAACCTTTATTTCTCAAAATCCCCATTATGGATTTCAATGAATTTGTTTTTGATTGAAAGCTTATTACATCTAGTTTCACATATACAAAAATTGTGGTGGGCCAGCCAAGCACTGAGGAGATATCCCAGTCAGTGTTGCCAACTGATTGCGAAATAAACATCTTCCAATAACTTCCATACGATTTAATATATCCACCCCAAAATTGGTATAAGTACTCTTCGGTATCCTAGAAACACGTCTGCGAGCATTACCACTCCTCCAAAGCAACCCAGTTGTCAGGGTTGCCAACCAATTTCAGGCTTGCCTGTCTCAGCATTAGACGTATCTGTGCCACATTTTGCAGTAACCTTATTACATCTATTTTCACTATACAAAAATTGTGATGGGCCATCCAAGCACGGAGGAGAAATAAGGAGTTTCCAAATTTATAGGTAAGGGAAAAATACAATAATCTGAACAGTAAATAGGCATTAGCATTTTTAAATGTTAATCAGAATAACTAGCAAAGGAGCAAATATAATAAATCTTCGGTTTTGCTGTAATTATATATTAACATCAAGTACTTTTTGTAAACGTTTGCCACGTTGAAGTAACTACTTGCAGAGACTTTGGAGATAACTGGTATGTTCTGCCAGTAGCAATTGTTATATCAACCTTATATAAGATGTGCGTAAACGGAACACAGCAAGAATCATTCTCAGCCCAATAAAATTACGAAAATAGACCATGGGGATGTAGGAAAATTACTAATGCATCACCTTCATCACTATTCACTAACTAAAATCTTCATCCAGACATGTACACTTCGCTCCAATCTTAATGGACCAATTTTTTCAAAGCAATGCACTATTTTCCCGGAATAGTTTCTGCTCTCAGAAATCTTCGTTGAAGTGTGGCACGAACAACAGCCACTTCTTCTTTGTACACAAAGAAAAACATGGTGCTAATGATGTTTTCTTCACAGAAATGAAACATAAGGGCACATGTATTTATTTGATCACACAATGGTCTCTGAAGGCTTGCTTTTGTCACAACCCGGTTAAAAGCCCCACCAATTCCATCGTATGGGGACTTTCCAAGGCTGGTAGCAAAAAAATTCCATTTTGCCACCATACCATGGAAATCACTTGCGTGAAAGTAAAAATTTAAGAAAGAAAAAGTTTTTGCAGTTTTTATATTGGGCTCTACACCCATCAGTGAAATATTCCACTTTTGTTACACGAGGAAAATTTTGTTTTAAATCCGACATTACCCCTTTCTATGTTCGAAAGACTTTGGTACGTCATGTTCCATATCATCTGAAAGAATGCAGTAACTTATTTGGAAATGACAGCAGAGTGAATACGGGTTTTGAGCCCGACGTACAAGTTAGTAGGGTGTCGAACAGTGTTCTGTATTAATTGAATATACAGCGGAGTCTCGTTAATTCGAACTTGGATAATTCGAACAGAAGTCCATTCCCCTTGAAAACTGTATTGAAAACAGTAGTAAAAATTCGTGGATAAATCGAACTTTTGAACCTATGTTTTGGATAATTCGAAGTAAATACAGTTGAAAATTCTTAATGTTGGACAGATGCAAACAGAAAAATACAGCTTTAACGTGTTTTCAGTTATCCAGATGCAGCCATAGGGAAGAGTAATACAGAAGATAAATAGAAAATCTATGTAATGAGATGAAAGTGGGGAAGAAGTAAAGATAGAGAACGTGTGCCAATCTCATCTTGTTTCAGAATTGGTTGAAAATTTAAGATGAATTATTGATAAAGTCAACCAAATGTTATTATTATCGCATTTCACGCAATACATGAAATTCAAGATTTATTGAACGTACAAAAACAATCAAATTCAATCAAATGAGGTTTACGACTTCTTAAAAGTGAGAACAGAATATTCAAATTGTTACTGGTGTTTAATTGTTTGGGCTATTCAATGTATGTTGTAGTGTTGTACGTGAATATATTTTTCATTGTACACGTAGCTTGAATTATGTGGAGTCAATGTCGTTTGTTAGTTTGCGATATTCGATCACGCAAATAATAAGCTGTTTTAAAGGTAAAGTCTACACCATATGAATATGTTTTTGATGCACAGTACTTTGGTTTCTTTGTTGTTATATATGTGAAAATGAATGTTGTTGGATAATTCGAAGTTTTTTCGTGTCCCCTCAGACTTCGAATTAAAAAGAGTCCACTGTATACATATATATATATATATATATATATATATATATATATATATATATATATATAGATAGATAGATAGATAGATATATTGCTTTTACGAAATTGGTAGTTCAGTAATTAGGGGTATTTGGTCCAAACGATTTCGTATATTTGTAATGTCGCACGTAATAATGCAAAGTGTGGGCACAGATACTCTAACGCTGTGACAGGCAATCCTGAAATTGGTTGGCAACCCTGATAACTGGGTTGCTTGGGAGGAGTGGTAATGCTTGCAAGCGTATTTCCAGGATACAGAAGAGTGATTACACCAATTATTTTTGGGCAGGCGGTATGTTAAATCGTATGGAAGTTATTGCAAAAAGTTTATTTCGCAATCAGTTGGAAACATTGACTGGGATATTTCCACAGTACTCGGATGGCCCATCACAATTTTTGTATAGTGAAAATAAATGTAATAAAGTTACTGCAAAATGTGGCACATATACGTCTAACGCTGTTAGAGGCAAGCCTGAAATTGGTTGGCAACCCTGACAGCTGGGTTGCTTGGGAGGAGTGATAATGCTCGCAGACGAGTTTCTAGGATACCGAAGAGTACTTATACCAATTTTGGGGTGGATATATTAAATCGTATGGAAGTTATTGGAAAATGTTTATTTCGCAATCAGTTGACAACACTGACTGGGATATCTCTTCAGTGCTTGGATGGCACACCACAATTTTTGTATATGTGAAACTAGATGTAATAAGCTTTTAATCAAAAACAAATTCATTGAAATCCATAATGGGGATTTTGAGAAATAAAGGTTTGAAGTTTACAAAATTGCGTTCTAGTTTTTTTTTTTTTTTTTTTTCTCAAAATGTTACCTTTCAAATGACTTTAAAGATTTTCTATCTGCTCTAAGGAAAGTTTCCATTTTTTTTAATGGTAAACAACTTCAAGACAATCTGAATAAAAGAAAATAATGTTTCTGGCATTAATAGGAACCGAAATATGATTGTTTTAGTATTCTTCCAAAACGGGGAAATATCGTGTCGCGACTGTTAAAAATGGATTTTCCTCATATTTTTGAAACGCAATAACCTCTGAACCACTGATGCTATTGCAATAAAATTTACACACTTGTAATCAGCACAAAAAGCTTTATAACACTACCAAATTTTATCCAAATCTGAGAGAGTGGGTTGCAAGCCTTGGTTGAACTGACGTGGAATGACCGTTATGCAAAGTATGCTCCTTCAGTATGCCAGTAACATTACTGGTTTAAATGTTTTTCTTTCTGTTTCTTCAATTTTAACTTGCCATTGTTCGAAGTCAGAGCACTACAACGTAACTAAAATGGGCATATGAAGTATGTTGCAGGGATTGGATTCCCGCTGGATCTGATATTCATCAAGGGCGCCGATTTCTCTGTAAATTTGGGGTGGGGGGGGCATTCAGATGCAGAAGGTATATATATATATGAGGATTTTAAGAAAAATTACATTAAAATTATGCCAAATATTGTATATTCATAAATACAATAGGGGGAGGGGCACATGAGCTTTCCCCCTTCCCCCAGGATCGTCGCCCTTGATATTCATTAATCTACACAGCATAAATCAAGTGATAGACAACACCGTAAGTGTGAGAATCCCGTCATAAAGGTATTAGAAATTTTCTGATACCATTTTTGGCTATGACTTTCTTTATTTTTAAAAATAAATTACGATGCAGGTCCAGAATGTGGGACGATAGACCAATGTATTACAGTAGAGTCCTGATTATCCGAGTTAATGTGGACCGGATCTAACTCGGATAAGCAAATATACGGTTAAAACGGACGTATTCACTAAGAAACTGTATAGTGTTTATTACTATTGTTTATTGATTATTTCTCTTTATTATTACTGTATTTATTATTTTCATTGGACATACAGTACAGTACCTACATACGTACGTAAGAAATTAGTCATTTTCTCCAGTCACAAAAGGTCACTTTACCAATCGCTTGCCACCTTTTTGACAGTTTCACCACGATCTAATCGTTTACTAGCTGTAAGCTTATCTTCTAATGATAAAACAACCAGTTTTCTTTCTCCAAAAATTCCTACAAATAGTCAAGGGAACTAGAAGAAACACCCACCGCCGCTTACACTGTTCTCTTATTAGACAAAATACGTCTTTTGTGACTTCGGCACAAAACTGATACTCAAGACGTGCAACATTTAAGCTTGCTGGCTTAAATGTGGCAACGTCGGGCGGGGGTCGTTACTTTTACACTAGCTTCATTTTCGATTTGTTGCTGAAACAAGGGCCTGCATACTACTTATTGTAACCAGATTAGTTTTTAAAATAAATAAATGAACACATATGTATTGAGTTGATTTTAGTTTAACATCCCTTTCAGTAGCGAGGCTATGTGAGACGTGGACCTACTGATTAACGTGGAATCCAAACCACATGAGCTGCTGCTAGGAATCGAACCCGGGTTTTCCACGCCACAGGCGCGTACGCTAACCGCTTAGCCACGAGGGAGCTATATATATATAGAAAGATATAGTGGCGGATCCAGGACATGATCAAGGGAGGGGCTTAACCATAGTTTGCAGCTTTATCCAGTGTAAAGCAGGATTGAAGCCCATTTTATCCCGTGTATGCCTGAGCGTAAAGGGATAGGGCTATAACCCCCCTTGGATCCGCGCCTATATCTATCTATCTATCCATGGGTTAAGCTCGGATAACAGGGAACCTAGGTTAATCTGGACTATACTGTATAAATTTACGTGTTTCTTCAGGTAATGTACTCTTAATACCTTTAAATATCCCTTATGGAAGGTGTTGCACTTCTAGCTGAACATTCACTTTAAGAGGGATTAACCGTTCTGAGTATAAATACAGCACTCAAACATATGCCACAATGACGACAGTGTAAGAAATACCAACTTGTGCCACATGGCCACTAAAAGCAAGAATTGTAGCTAACCGAGTCAAGCCAAGGCGAAATTGGTATGCTCGCGCAGGCGTGAGTCCGTAGGAAGAAGGCGCGTTACTGACGACGGGTATATGCGCAAAGACAATGTAAAAACAAAAATTACTTGTTGTCTAAAGCGCAATTGTTGTTACAAGCATACATTTTGCAACGCTTTCTTATGCATGTCACAGATTATATCCCCATATATTTTGATTATTTATATATTCCTTTCTTAAGCCAAACAGAATAACTTCTAACAACTTTACAATGCCCACTCCAGTTAGTACGCTTACACAGACACGAAAAAATTAAACTCGATCAATTTTAACAAAATTAATTTTAACTCTAAGGTAACCAGACGCTACCCTACACTACTCTACTATGTGCAGATTAAGAATATTCTACTATGCCCTTTTAAAGTGGTCCTATTTATCGATATGCAGCTAAAATGTGTATTGTATAGTTTACCCGTGTTGCATTCTGAAGATATATTTCAGGATTGCTATTATAGGACTTGCTTCTTCGTATTGTAACTCAGTCGGCATTACTCGAGCAGACGGTTCTACCAAATTTTGACATATTTCTTACACTTTCAGGTTAAATTAGAGCTTGTCTTTCTTTTAGTAGAGGATGAATTAAATGAGAAGCTCCATTACTACTTGCAGATTGACTTCAGAAGGGCTCAGTATAACTATAGTGTGGATGTATGGCATAAGAACTACACTGCATAAAACACAAACCAATTTGTGGTAGGTGGCCACTAAAAAGCACAAATGGTATCTAACCGAGTCAGGGCAGTAGCGCAGCATGGCGGCCCGAACAGTAGCGAGGAGGTGCGTCCGTAGGGAGCAGGCGTGTCAGCGACATAGGGTAAACTTATACGCATAAACGAGGATAATGGAAGAGAACACTTATGCATACAATACTTTCACTATCACTCAATATTCATTGCAATGTGCTGCGTATTGAGAGTAATCACTTACATTCACTTTCTCATTCCTTCACGAAAAATGTTTCACATCGTATTTTACCTATGAATGTTCTATTTGGTAGAACCATCTACTCGAGTGAAGCCACTCACTCATTCCTTTGCATGAAACAAAATGTCTACATGCATTAAAAGCAAACTAAAAATAGAAAACCAGCATTGGTAAAATAAACAGCTGTTGAGGTTTGAGGGCAAATTGAGAGTAAGGAATAAAATCAGATCGAAACCTAAGCTATAATGACCTTACTTTACACATCACATTTGCAAATGCCCACACCAAAGAAATGTAATACAAGGAAGTCCCTTTAATTTCCGTAAGTAGTTTCTTCTTGAACTCTGGAGGAAGACAATGGACGTGAGAGTGTCAAGTATACATTCATTGATTAGACGAATCGACAGGTTTCACCGGCGGAAATTGATCGAACATGTAAACAATTATTCCCTTAATAAAAAAGTTCAAAATTTTAGGAATAACTTCCAAACATAAGTAAAACTATTCACAACCAACAAATACGAGCATTGGCAATTACAAAAATACATCTTTATGTCAATATAAATCAATTTTATACATTTATTTTTATCTAAGCGCGTAAATCCAGGTTTCCAATTGTGTATCATTGTACTCTCGTCAACAAACTACAAAAATAAATCAAAGAAATATCAATTATATCTATTTAATTTATTTGTTCGGTGTATTTATGACATTATGCTTTACTCCCTTCGAAAGGCAATTTCAAATGTCCCACACACAATTCAAGAAGTAATAGGATTTAACTCACCAGGAATTTCAAACTCCTCCTCTTCCGCCATCTTGGCTCCAGCAGTGATACCAGCCGTAACTAGTTTACGATGAAATATTTACCTTTCATTCTTTAGCTAATAGAAGAATTTTAAATAAAACAATAAGTAGATGAGTTAATAATATTTACAAAATTTATAATTTTAGATACTCTTTCTTGAAACCATTTACATAAAATAATTTTAGTTTCAAGTAGAAGTATCTGGTATTCTTGGTGTGCGAAACAGACGACGAATACTTTATCATTGTATGAAAAATATTTTAGAACAAGCACGGAATGAAAATATAAACACTCATAACTACGGACTGTGCGAAAGCCTTTGAAAAGGAAAGAAAGACTGATAAAGAGCGTCGTTCTGTAACTGTTACGCCGATTATCGCAAACTAAAACGCATATTTGCGTGACACAGACCTTTACGGATTGATTTAAAAAAGAAACATTTTACATCTTGTTGCATTTTTCTCGGGATTTTCTGAAAAAGGTACAACTCCATTAAAGATGGTTATATGGACATATGGTCACTCTACTCTAAAACCATCTATCAAGTGAAATAAACTATTAAGCAAAATAGCTTTTGAACTAATTGTGATTGGTCTGATAATTACATTAATAATAATAATAATAATAATAATAATAATAATAATAATAATAATAATAATAATAATAATAATAATAATAATAATAATAAGTCAATATAAAATAATAAGCTATATCGTGTGAAAGAAGTAGAATCGCAAGCGTAGACAATGTATCTTGGGCGTTTAAATCCCCGTTGAGGAAGACATTCTGAGATAATAGACGTTTACTATATTAGGATATACATACAAGAATCACACTTGTCCTGAATGGATATGATTGAACCCCCCTTGATGAACTTCTGTGTGCACCATTGAGTAGAATAAATTATAAATTTCAGTGTTTCTTTTTTAGAAAAACAAATAAATGATATTTGGTTTGTGTAGATTCATAAACATAATCATTAGTATTCATGCACCATTGATATATCATTTCATCAAGCTTCTAGTAAATTTTTAATATAAGAATTTTCTTTCCAATATTAATTGAGTCTTATCCATTAATTGTAGTCTTCTTCTTCCTCTTCCTCTTTTACTTTCTACCACATCTCCAACCAAAATCTGATGAGGTAATTTCTTTTCAAATAATATTCAAATGAGACTTTTTACCTTTTAAACAAAACTAATTTCAGTATAGTTCCTCTTTCCTCAAGTTTTACTAATCTTTATCACTCATATTTTTGTTCCACCCAGTTGATTCTCTTTGTTCTCTCTCCAAAAGCTTCATTACGAACGGTTTGCGTCAATTGAACGCACCATAATTGGTATAATACTTATATTCCTTATTACATTTTTTGCGTTGTGCGTGATCAGTAGTAGACCTTGTTTATGGCTAGTCGAGTCAGCAAAAATCTTTGGATGGCCCAGGGTCAATGACCTTGTGGTCTGGCCCTGGGTCAATGATCTAGGGCTTCATAGAATCACCCTTCTAAATTTTTACAGGGGCATCTCGGACCACCTAAATTTCAGAAGAGATGCCTAGGATCACCCCACTAAATTGTGGAAATTGTCAAACTTGAAAATTTGGTATGGTAGCAAAGAACTGGGATATGTACCTCTGTAAGTTTTGGGGTACATTTCGTTACAGTTCTTGATTTAAAAATTACCAAATATGTGAATTTCTTAGGTTTTTCACCTATTTTATAATCTTTGATGAGGTCTTATTACCCTATATGGTTATATGAGTGTGTGAAGGGATTCATTCCCTTTCGTAAGGTAGGTACTGATGCTTCTAACTCAAATTTTGGGAGAGGTACGTAAGACCACCCTGTAAACGTGGGAATTGACAAAAAAAAAATAGCAGTTTGGGCGGTCCATCTCGTTCCCTTTCATGGTTAAAAATTTGCGAAAATTTAAATTCCAGAGGTTCTTGACGCCACGCACCCACGGGAAATTCGACATTGGCCCCGCTTCCTAAGTCACGTGGTATGATGTTTTGAGGCAGGGAGTAATCTACACCCCCAACACTCCCCTAACACCCCTCCAAATTTCTTTACACACACCCCTGGATGGAAAAGGAATACTAACCCAAATCCAATTGTATCAATCAGTATCATTTAGGTTATTTATTACATCAAGCTAAAAAAAAAAAAAAAAAAAAAGGTATAGCGTTTAGGAAGGAAGGCAATATTCTTTTTTAGTTATTTCAATTCAAAATACGAAGCGACCTCGTTCTCATGTACGGCTTCGAGAACCACATGACCTCATTGTTTCGGGCGATATTTCGATCAAAACAGTTGACAAAACTGACCGCGGATACCTACCCTCCTGGGCTCCGCGGTCGTTTCCGAGAAAAGAGATTTATGGACAAATGCAGATGACTGAAATTGGCAACGTCTTGAGCGGTCATTCACCTACCTTCTCCTCAATAAGGAAAAATGTGACAATATAGTAATAAGCCTATACCAGATTCAGTTGGTATATAAGTGCTACTCTGCAAGAGGCTCGCAACCAGAGGGGGGCAAGGAGGGCCTCGCCCTCCCTAAATTTTTCATGTCCCCTCCAGACCTCAATACAAAATGCACAATTTAGATATTTGTAAGAGAATTTTTAATGGCTTGGCCCCTTCTAACATATTCATGGACCCCAAAGCTCTGTGGCTGGTTTCGAGCCTGCTCTGCAAGTGGTGTATCAACAGACGGACCTTAGAAGGGTGTAGTCAAAACGTTTTTAGAAATGAAGAGATCGATCGAAGTAAGAATTATATTAATTTTTAGACTGAGTCTAGTTATGCAGAAACGCATTTGGCGCTAGCTTAATTTTTGTAAAGTATATTTTTATTTACGTAAATTCATTGAGCGGAACAGGGCTCATAGCGAGTCACTTTTTTTAACTAAAATTTACTTTTTTTCAAGTTGGTCACTAAAGTAATTTTTTAAAATTTTTTCACTAAAAGTTACTTTTTTTTAAGACGTAAAGTGACTTTTTCGTGTGATTTATGTTTCGCATTGGCAGTTTTTTAAGAAAAATATAAAAACAAATGGAAAAAAGGCAGAAATTTGTTACTCATTATTCTTCTGAAAGATTCAGTACTTGCTGCCATACGTGAAACAGTCAGCATTATTCTCACTTCGGCTTCTATTCTTTCTAAGGCACAGTGGACGGTTGGTGGATGCTCAAGCTCTCAAGGTGAGGTTGAGAACCCTTCTGTGTCTATTCTTTCTTCTATCATAATAATCTTTTAGTTTTCTCTTTTAATAGTTAACGCTCCGTTCAACGTTGTGTCTATGTGTTTGTGTGGTTCATCATGTTCATCTTGTGTTATGCTTCTTTTATGTTCCTCTTAAGAGTAGGTGATGAATTTGAATATTTCACGTTTTTGAGAACTCTTAATGTGAAGTTAAATATAATGTCTGGGATGAAGAAATTCGGAAATAGGCCAGAACTGGTTCTACTTACCTAGAATCTTTTTACTTCTGCTAAGTCTGCCTACCGTAACTACAAAGAATACTTTGAAAATCTAGGAAAGGAGGAAGCTCAAAAAGAAGTAAAGAAGAAACAAAAGAACAAACAAAGAAAGAGGTGATGGAGAAATTGACAAAGGAAAAAAGGGGCATGATGAGATTTTGGTCACTTTTCCGTGTGCTTTTGGCCATTTTTGGTCACTTTTCAACTATTTACAAGAGATCAGACCACTATGAGCCCTGGGATTATTAAAATTAGGGTATATTAAAGAAGACAAAACAGAAAGATACAACATATTTGTAAATTGAAAAACTGGATTTCTGGAAAACAACTAAATCAATGAATAATTTTCTTATGAAAGATATTCAGAGTCAATAACGTAGCCAGAAAGAGGCAGGAACTAGAGACCTGCACGGGCCGGGCCCAGACTGGGCACGCGAGCCGGGCTTGGGCGGGCCGACACTGATTTCTCTTTAGGTCGGGCCAGGCTGGGGTCGATTAATTGCAATTCTTCAATAATTATCGACTGTCGTTAAACGATAATTAGAATAAAGGCAAATGTTGAAGAAGTGTGCCCGTGAGAAATGTTACAAAATGAAACTTTTAAAATTTACCGGGTCAGGGCCAGGCTTGGGTCAAGAATTTTAAAAACTTATCGGGCCGGGCTGGGCTCGGGCCGAAAATCTCCGAAATTTTCGAGCCCGGGCTGGGCCGGGCCTGGGTACATTCGGGCTGGATTGGGCTCGGGCCGAAAAATTGGGCCCGTGCAGGTCTAGCAGGAACGGAGATCAAATTATATTACAACAATTAACGTTAATAACAGGGTTAGAATATTAAAATAATGAAATTGGAACTATGTACAGTATT
Organism: Thermobia domestica; assembly: GCF_964235325.1. Taxonomy (NCBI): domain Eukaryota; kingdom Metazoa; phylum Arthropoda; class Insecta; order Zygentoma; family Lepismatidae; genus Thermobia; species Thermobia domestica. Next base: position 278,444,112 of record NC_137458.1, on the reverse strand, counting down.
AATTACTAAACGAATGTGATTTCAGCATGGGACGAGGGATTTTTTCCCCCAATTAATATTTTGAAAAAAAAATCACCCACTAAAACTTGCTGGGGTGAATAAATTGAAATAATAGCAGAATTTTGCAAAATAATTAGACTACAATAATTCGTATGTAATCAATTCACATGTAATTACTGGGTAAAATAGTGGAGGATAATTCCTAAGTTTAATAATAATAATAATAAATTCTCAAATGTGTGAACTTACTTTATTGAACCTACCACTGCGAAGAGCTGATATTATTATTATTATTATTATTATTATTATTATTATTATTATTATTATTATTATTATTAGTAGTAGTAGTAGTAGTAGTAGTAGTAGTAGTAGTAGTAGTAGTAGTAGTAGTAGTATTGCAATAGTTGCGTAACAAAATATACTGTTTTCTTGTTTGAGTTGAGAGCACACACCCCCCTTTTATTTCGAACACCCCCCCAAGTAAAAATTTCTGGCGTACTTACTGTTTTGAGGTTACATGGTCTTAGGTCACACACCGAGGGAAATTCAAAATTAGCCTCGCTTCTGTCACGTACTATGACGCCATTAGCTCGGGATTTTTAAATCAGGATTCATAGTGCCTGGTTCGAGGACTGAAGGAGCTCCTTTAAATTTTTTGTCCATCTCGTTCCTTTTTATGTATAAAAAATTGCTAAAAATGTTAATTTGGGAGGTTTATCATCTAATTTACCTTCTATAATGAGGTTTTATTAGAACATATGGTTCTATGGATAAGTATATCATTTTCTTTTTTTTTCTTTCATAATACATCGGTGCACTCATGTCCAAAATTATTGTAGCATGTCTATAATAGGGATGGCCAGAGCCGGTTCCTGGTGGAACCGGTTTTCGGGTCTGAACGGATCCGGTTCTAGGAGATCCGGTTCCGGAACCGGTTTTTTGGATCCAGGTCTGGAACCGGTTCATCGGATCCAGGTCTAGAACCGGTTCTTCGGATCCAGGTCTGGAACCGGTTTTTCGGATCCAGGTCTAGAACCGGTTCTTCGGATCCAGGTCTGGAACCGGTTCTTCGGATCCAGGTCTGGAACCGGTTCTTCGGATCCAGGTCTGGAACCGGTTCCGCTGGAACCGAAACTTTGTGAACACTCCTACGCTAAACCCGAGCTGCTGGCAAGCTGTAAACAGTATGCTAGATGAAATAGTGGAAGCGACAGGCAGGCGCCCAGGCGGCGGCAGCTTGTCTCATTTGGCTAAATAAACTGGGTAACTGGCAAACTCATTGGTTTAACAGTGGCTAAACACCCACTGATGGACCAAAATTTTTTTTTCTGGGGACACAAGCGGGTATGGGTGGGGAAGGCACAAGCGCATGGTCCTCTTTGCATTATTTTTGAAGGTGAACTTTATGCCTCCTTTACGGGTCTTTGGGGCTTTCGGATCCAGGTCTGGAACCGGTTCCTAAGATCCGGTTCTGGAACCGGGTTTTCAGATCAAGATCTGGAACCGGTTCCTAAGATCCGGTTCTAGAACCGGGTTTTCAGATCCAGATCTGGAACCGGTTCTTAAGATCCGGTTCTGGAACCGGGTTTTCGGATCCAGGTCTGGAACCGGTCCCTAAGATCCGGTTCTGGAACCGGGTTTTCGGATCCAGGTCCGGAACCGGTTCCAGAACCGGTTCTGAAAACCGGATCTCCGAGAACCGGTTCCTCGTGGAACCGGCTCCGGCGGAACCGGAACTTTGTGGCCATCCCTAGTCTATAAATATGTTGTAGGAATATAATTTGCTAACGAATTCGCCCGGTATTTCTCATAATGTTAGTATGTGTATAATCGTCAAAGACAATTTCAAATTTCATGTCAAAAGAGTAGTAAATAAGAACAATAGAACGAAAATAAAACTTCCTTGTATATTTAGCAACATTTTGTTTTACTCACTCTAATTTTCGTATTTAAAATTCTTTTCCTATGAAATTTACCACAAATATACATTTCCCGCTTATACACATAGTATCAGTATTAAAAGTACCCTGCAAAATCATTAACATATTATATTGTTCCAAGAAGATAGTTATAGATGTGCGACAATCATTTTGGACATGAGTGTACATTGCGGGATATTTAAAAAGTTAACCACGCGCCTCGGGGTCATGTGGTATGATGTCATTCACGCTGGAGTTTTGAATTAGGAGTCATAGTCTCTGCTTTGTGTCCCTGGTGGGTCGTGGTCGTGTTCTTGGATGGTGGTATTTATAAGATTTGTGTACGTATCATGGGACCTTGGTACAGATCTCTGAACGTTTAGGTGGTCTCTTTTGTTCCAAAACGTTGCCAAAAATTCAAATTTGGGAGTTTTTTTAATACCTAATTTGTGTTCTACGATGAGACTTTATTACAAACTATGGTCTTACGGTTACGTAAATAAATTATTCCATTTTTTCATAGAATGTGGATAATCTTGAAACTCCCTATAAAATCTAATTTTGGTAACTTTTGAGATGAAAAGGTTTAGGTCCAATTTGTATTATTTGGCAGGAGGGTCTTGATCTAGTACTACCCCTCAAAATGTTGGCACTTGATCACCTTCTACTCTATTGAATAGGCATAGAATTCATTTTTTAAATACAAATTTGGTAAGTTTTTTTAAAAGGTAAGGCTTGATTATTCTATGGACAAATTTCGCAGGTTGTATGTCCAGGAAAAGATTTCTAGGAAGATGTATGAACTTGGTCTTTTCTGTGGTAAAGATCATAGTTATAACTCTTGGTTATAATTAGTGTATGAAGGCCCTGAGTTCGATTCCTGATGGAAGCATATATATATATATATATATATATATATATATATATATATATATATATATATATATATATATATATATATATATATATATATATATATACGGTTTAGATATTAAGTTAAAGATAGTATTTAGGTTTATATTTTACGAAGATCTTAAATGAGTATACAGTTTCATAGTATGTCTGTTTCTTGAGCTAAAGTCCAGTGAAATGTTATGTAGCAGGCTGTATGAATTTGGTCTTTTAGGTGTTAAAGGTTATGGTTATATCACAGTACACGCCATAAATAAATGTTTCATTACTAACTTGACAATGTGGCATAAATCATTTGTCCTGAAAAATTCCATATCGGGAAGTTTACTCTTAGGAATAAGTTTTTCGGTCGGTTACTTCAAAAAAGACTTAGCCGATTTTGTTCATATATTATAAATAACCTCCTGACATATTATCATAACACATTCGTCCTGAAAAAAAAAATCACAAGTGTACTTTGGAGAGGAGTTTTCTTCGGACGTTTTGCTTGAAAATGACTTAGGCAATTCTCTTCATATTACAGTAATAACCTATAACGTTCCGTAAATTACTCTTATGAAAACATTGACAAGAGGTAGTTTACATTTTCGAACGAAGTGTCTCGGAAACTCTTTATAGTTTTATTTCTATTTCATAAATAAAATCAGTAATAATTGCAACATAAAGTGATTTAGTTTGAGAAATTGGAAACAGGAAGCTGGTCCTAATTTTTATTTACTGTGCAACATCCTCCCTCATACAGAAGTCCACTGGGTATCCAGAGGGCGAATACTTGGTTGTGTGTTGCAGTTATTTAAGCAAGGAATTTGGTGATGCATTAAAAGACTGACTCTGTTGCGCAAAACTGCATTTCTTTTCTTATATGAGTGGTTCCGAAGAAGCTGGTAAGCCAATGGTAAGCGCCGCTTTCGGTGAAATTGATTTATTAGGTAGAATGGGTTAGGATAAAAGCACAGAACAGTATGTAGGTAGTTTAATTTCGAAAATATACTTGTAGGTGGTAGGGAAAGTTTGTTTGGTGTGTGTTATTGATTGGCTTTGCATGAGAACGCTGAACTTTCTTTTTCAGTTTTTCTTGAAAGGTAGAAAATGTGACTTACCATTGCTATCCCCTGATTCGATTGCCATATATTTGAAATAAGAAAATGACAAATCCTAATCCTCTAATTAAGAGTCAAAATCTCGTTACCGCAACAGACAACTCGTATATTACAGCATCAACAGATAAAGTCGATACATGGGTGAGAAAACAAAGGAATGTCATTTTGAAATGTTTCAACATTAGTAATGGGGCCTCATTCTGTATCAGTCGTTGCAAAATTAGCGGACTGCAACTAAACGCAAAAACATGCGAATAACGATTTGTGAGTTTAGCTTTCCTTTCAGCAGCGATGCTATATGAGACGTGAACTTATAATTTAACATGAGATTCGAACTACATGACCTTCCCTGAGAATCGAACCCGGGTCTCCCACGCCAATGAGAATAACAATTATAACTGCTAAGTTGACTATCGCAATATAGATCGTAAATTAGTGTTACGTTGACGATTACAGGAATTACAGGAATACATTCCTCCATTACAGGAATGAGGCTCTGGATGGATATTTCCCAACACTAAACATAAATAAGATCGATAATAACTTGTGGGCTGTTAGAGGTTGTTTAGGAACAAACAGGTAACTACACAGTAATTGGTATTGCATTAAACAAGTTTTCAGAAATCCTTCTTCCTAACTATATTGATATCTATTGTCTGCAGTGTCATATGAAGATATAATTATACAGTTTCGTACCTATCTATGCCGAATAAAGGTAGACGTCCACTGCAAGGATGCCCATGATGTGGACATATATATGAGTATATCTTACAATTGTAGAAAATGTTTATTGCTCCACATCTTGCTCAAGAATGGGGGTTACACCCCGAAATTCCTTGAACGCCACTGACTGATAAGTAAGGACAATATAACTCCACTACATTTAATAAGTGTTCTAATGGCTCGATGTGGTTAAAACGCATGGTTTTGGATCGAGTATAATAGTTCTGAGTTCGATTCCCAATTGAGACACATGTGATTTAGATTCCAATTTAAGCTTTAGCTCTGGTCTTCGATCGTTCTCAGTACATGTGTGCCGACTATGTGGGTGCTTCGGGGCTCTGGCACTCACAAGATTTTTAGTTTGGACCCGGGTTTTAACCCGTTTTTTCTACCGACTGAGCTAGGACAGCCCCAACTTATCCTTATAGTACCGGTATATTTTACTTTATCACAGCACAGCCCTTTACGACAGTGTTTATAAAAGATTTTAAACTTAACTAAAAATAAATCAATGAAATATTGAGACTTCCCTGAAAACATATACGTAGACTAATACGTCCCCCAACATTGATATGCACCCACATAAATTTTGGAAAGTCGGCGCCGTTGGTTCAGTATGGTTAGAAATATTTTTGCAGTACTACTTTTACCTCCTGTATATTGACCTCCATCCCCTGCGGGGCTCGGAAATAATCTGATATCCCCACTCGAAACAAACAAATGTTTTTCGTAGCTGAATGGTTAGAGTCCCGACTCAGGAGGAAACGCCGTGATTCGATTCCAGGCGGGAGTTCATTTGTTTTGAACCTCATATTAAGTCGTAGCTCCACGTCTAGTTCTGAAAGTGTTCAAGAACTCCAAACAAACAAAATATCTCCTCTTCGAAAACTTCCGCGTCAGGGTAATGATACCACTTGTTGATTTAGAATAAGTTTCTTGATTTTGTCGATAGATGTCAGCAGAGCACACTACATCGTAAGCAGCAGTTGTTAGATCCTGCCATCTACCTCGCGCGCATACAAGAAAACTTTTTCCTGTAAGCCTTTTGATCAATTCATACCCTCCTGATCCTTCTATTCTATTTTCTGGCAACCTCTCTTCAGGATGAATTAACTGGAAAAGTAGTAGTAAATTTCTCGGAGTAGGAATGACTTTTTTTTTTTTTTTTTATAAATTTTATCAAACACAATAAACGAAAGATATTTACTGAAAAAAAAAGGTGCGGGGATTTTTCTCGAGGAAGGAACTTCCCTTTAGTACACAATGGGAAAATATACTGTATACTAGATCTAAGTACTGCCAAAATAGTGTAATCTACATTCAGCAAATGCCCCGGAGGACGGGAACTGCATATATTGTAATGATTGATCTTGCATGATTATCAACATGAAATATATGCTGTTTTATGTCCAAATTGAATAATTTTTATCGAATATTTTTGATTGAATTGACAAATTTCGTGGATTTTTTTTGGTAAACTGTGAGGCTATAAAGGACGGTATCTACCAGTAACAAACACGACTGGAACTTGAATTTGGTGCAGTTTGAGGATGCTCAGACCATCAACTTTCACAGTATAGGTCTTTGTAGTGGACAAACACCATGTGAGTGGCTTTTCTCAAGGTTCTTCCGTTTCTCCCACTTTCTTCATTCCACCATTCCATTCATTTCTCATCATCACCATCTCCTGTAGCCCAGCCGGTATAGTCGAGGGACGTAAAACTCAAAGAATTCAATTGAAGATTTTTTACAGTACAGATCGTTCCCAGGCCCGTATCCAAGGGGGGTTTAGGGGTTCCACCCCCTAAATTTTTAAATGCCCCCTAAAATTTTCACGGTAGGCTTGCAAATGAACTATAATATGGTGATTATATATAATATGGTTGGATCGGGCCCCCAACTTGTACCGCCCCCCTACATTTTTTGGGCTGGCTACCGGTCTGGTCGTTCCCCATCATATTATCTCACCTTCAAGAGAGTTGGCTTACAGAAGCATGGATGGGGGTGTATACAGATATGAAAACCTCGCCATACTTTATGGAGTAATCTTGTACAGATGCAGATGTACTTTTGGTTTTTGTGGCGGATAAAATTGTAGATATTCGTGAAAAGATGAGAATTTCGTGATTATCTTCCTTTTAAACGCTAGTATTTTTTTTTTTAACGTTTTGTAATAAAGCTTGATTAACTTCTGACAAATTACCACCAGAGCAAAATAGTGTTTCATTGAATTTTTTCTTTGCTTTCAAAATACTTTAATAAATTTGAAATGCAATTGTGAGTTTGTTTTTGAAGTGGTCTATTCCTCTTTCTCAATGACAACTTATTTCCATTTCACCTTTTCCCCTTCTGAACAAAGACGTTCATATCGTATTCTAAATAACGATGAATATAGAGGAAGTGCGCCAAATGTGGAATATGTACTTAAAATGGAATACCTCGATATTTTCCTATTGAAGGGTGGCAACCCTGCTAACAGACATCACAAAGGAAGGGCAAGTAATACTTTGCTTCCACACATTCCCGCGTGAACGCAGTTGTTGGTGTAGCGGAGCTGTGAATGATTGATTGTTTTTGCGAATTGGAGTTTTTCACAGATATGTATTTGATTGTTAAATTGTCGTATATAATGTTGTAACAACTCCTCCCTCTGGTAGTAAGTAGAGGGATGATAAGATAAATGTGTTGTAGTCATTATATCCTCGATCTTCAGTACATGTCGTAATACCATGAAAAATAAAAATGGCCATGCGGTCTTAAAGTGGAATACTAGTATTTCACTTTGGGTACAAGTATTTCATATTGGGTACATCATCAGTTGGAAGCGGATTTATTTTGCAACCGTGATAATGATACTTCTTAGTTCTTACTGCAAAAATATGAATATTTAATGATAAAATTGAGAGGATATGCTAGAATATCCTAGTTTTCCAGACTGAATATCGTGCAAGTTGTAAGTATTATTGAGAAAGAAAACTTATTTACCGTACTACCAATCTATGAAAGATTCGTAATCATTTTGTAATATTTGCTTACTATCCTTATAATAATAGTAAATGTAATTGCAAAATATTTGAGACTATATGAAGAACAGCTAACCAGATCAAAAAGAACAACAAAAACACGGAAAAGGGTAGGAAATATTCTTTTGGATGAAAGTGATCCAGTCGAACCTAATCCTACATGGAGTGGTATGCCAAAGCAGGTGCATTCCTCGAAGAAAAGTCAATCAGGCTACAAGTGATTCTTCAGATTCTAGTGATGCAATTTGCTTCATGCACGACAGTGACGATTCTGTTTTATAATTTCCAAATGTGAGCAAACCAACTGACGACGAGGATGTGTTCTGCATATTCTGTGGTGGAAGTTTTAGTGACTATGTTCGAGGTGAACAATGGATTCAGTGTGTTGTCTGTAATTCTTGGGGTCACCTTGACTGCTCTGGATGCGAAAAATACGTGTACGTATGTGACTCCTGCAAATAATTATTTGATTATATGGTATATAACATTACTGAGATGACATCATGCATTCCATTTTAGGGACACTTTTTGCAAGCCCAAAAATTTGTATTGTTTTGCTTATCTCAGTATAGTTCAGGTATTTTCAAGAATATGTCACTTTCTTTTACTACACATAATAAAAGATACTCCATTCTTTCCATTTTACTCTTTTTTGTTTAAAATAACGACCATCACATGTGCAATATATAGTTAAAAAACAAAATGGTATTCCACATATGGCGCACTTCCTCTACATATATGGTACGTGACTAATGGTGCGTGACACACTGCTAGGTCCTAGATGGTACGTACGACTTCTGTAAAGTTGTGAGAAAATATTATCTCGCTTTTCTTTGTGAATGTGGATCTTTTCTCATGTATATCAGAGATAAGTAGGTACAGAAAGAAGGTGAATGCTGAACACGAACTAACAAGGAACGGACATGAACCTGTCATCCGGACATCCGAATCAAACCAAATCCAATCGATAAACATAACAAAGATATGTTCATGCACAAAAAATTAGGTGCTATGGACAATGGATTAAGTCCCTGGGGCCCATTAACCCTGTTAGTATAAAGAGAATCATAGACTTGCAGTGAAATAGCTATTGATTCACCACTGTTCATTGGAAAATCTTGCCTTAGAATTTATTCTCTTCAGCATGAAACAAACTTTCAAGAGACGCTATGTATTGGCGCCACAAGGCACCTGAACAGGGAAAATCGAGATAATAGGAAAATTCCCTCACAGCAACTTTGGCCTCGGAGTGGCCCCGGGAAAAAGCACACAATACCAATGTATCTTAAAAAAAAAAAAAAAAAACTATATTGATTAGAACGTGGGTGTACCAAGATTATTTTTGATAGGTGGAATAGGCATGTGGGGAAAGGTTGTATACCTATACGCTCTGTACATACAAACTCGAATCTATGACCTGACCTATAAAGATAACATAATATACAAAATATAAAACCAGTATTATTTATCCTGATATCAAGATTTATACCATATTCTCTGTGGAATGAAGCAAATCTTTCAAACAGCAACTGTGCTATAGTTGTATTGGGATAAACCCACGTTATCTATCAACACCCTCAGCCATACCCTTTTGTTCTCTATACCCTTCTTACTGTGTCATATTATACGAGGGTCATTCGGAAAGTAAAGAACGTTTTTGTATAAACACTTTAATAACTGATATACAAAGGCGAAATTTGTGTTACATACTATGTGATACTTAAGTTACTTTTCGACATAGTCGCGGTGTAAATTTAAACACTTGTCATACCGTGGTGCAAGTTTTTCTATGCCTTCGGCATACACAGTTGCCGCCAAACTGTTGAACCAAGTTCACCACTGACAATTTCGTACAACAAAGTTCTTGAAATTTCAGGAAAGAATTCGTGCAGCCCATCAATAGTGAATCGCCTATCCTCTTGAATTTTCCGCTCAATTCTTCCTTTGAGTTGGTCAGTCACAACAGAAGGCCGGCCCGAGCGTTCCTCATCGTGCAAATTCGGCCGTCCGTCATTAAACATAATGCACCACTTACGAACTGATGCTTCAATCATTACATTTCCATACACCTCAGTGATTTGTCTATAAATTTCTATCGGACGCACTTTTCGTGCATTCAAAACTCTTATCACACTACGAACCTCACACTTGGCAGGATCAGTAATTGTATCGCACATTCTACAGTCTCACAGCGAAGCAATAACGGACCGTACCGGATCGTAGCTGGTGCCAGACTGAGGCTAAAGCATGCCCAGGTCAATAACCCAGCGGCAGCGGGGGTGGGGGAACACGCGCACGCACTAGCGCAAAACGTTCTTTACTTTCCGAATGACCCTCGTATCTTCTCCCTTGTTTTGAGGATATACCTCGTATCCGTATACCTTCTAGTATTAATATTTTTGAAGGTATACTACGTTTTAATTGTGTACTCATTTACTAGTGTGCCACTTACTAAGGGAGATGACGGGATATCTTCTTCTGAAGAATTGGATGTCTCCCATAAGTTTTGAACTTCTCTGTGTAAAATTTCTCGGATGTGCACTAGTATATTTCCCCCGTAAAATGTCCTTTAATTCGCACACTGACTCCTACCGGCTCCATTGTCGCTTTAGATGACGCACAACTTCACAGTAGAGCTATTTTGGAAGACATTTTTGCGACTTATCCCCACGTACATATATGGTACGTGACTAATGGTGCGTGACACACTGCTAGGTCCTAGATGGTACGCACGACTTCTGTAAAGTTGTGTGAAAATATTATCTCGCTTTTCTTTGAGAACGTGGATCTTTTCTCATGTATATCAGAGATAAGTAGGTACAGAAAGAAGGTGAATGTTGAACACGAACTAACAAGGAACGAACATGAGTGTGTCATATCACCACGGAACAATATGAGTTAGTTAGTTAGTTAGATCGAATAGTTTCAATCGAAATCTGAATTGTCTCAGCAGTGCGAGCAGCTGTGTGTGAGCGGGCGTTGTTATCGATCAGAAGAATTCCAGAGCTTGTAGTTCCTCTCCGCCAATTTTAGATATCACTCGCAGATTATTCAGTGTTTGGCAATACATATCCACTATGATTGCTCATCCTGGTTCCAAGAGTTCCATTCATTCTAAGAATTATGGTTCCGAAACACGGTTGCCATGATTTTAGGCACTGTTGGTATTTGTTCGAATCTCTTTGCTTTAGGTGAACCAGAATATCGCCATTACACTGACTGCTGCTTCAACTTCCCAGTGGTGTATGATATTCAGGTTTTATCTCCTGTCACTATATGAGAAAAGAGTCCACCTCCATACTCCCACCCTGTGGGCGAAAAAGTCACGTGCTGCTGTCATCTTTGCCCTTTGTAAGTGTCTATCAGCATTTTTGGCACCTATGTCGAGATAATCCAGCTTATCAGTCACAGTTCAATGCCCTGTTTTCTCAGATGCCTTTGGAAACTCTTTGGTGAGTTCAGTTATTGTGAACCGGCGATTGGATTCATTTTTTGTCTGAACACCAGGCCTTCCTCTACGCTCATTGTCATGAACATCTGAACGTCCTTCTCGAAAATCTCTGTAACATTGCCTGACCTTCCCTTCGCTTATAAGTGTCTGTCCGTAAATGAAACTCAATTCCCGATGGGTTTCAGCTGCCTTCTGTCCTTTGGCGTTCAGAAATCGTATGGTAGATCTTACCTAACATTTAGTGGGATTTTGTATTACAGCAACCATATCACCTTACTGCTACTCGTACATATTTATACATCTCCACTAGGACGAATTTTTCTGTTTCAAACACAGGATACTAGGTTATGCTTCTGTGCCTGCTCAACTTCATCAATGTTGCCAACCTTGCCTCCTAAAAATCTACTTTTTGACATGTCCTCGTACCATAAACAAAAATATGTGTTCACTTACCGTTATTTTAATTTTTAAAAATTAACATTTTTAATTTATGTATTAAATAGTTGATTTTTCAATATACATCTACATTTAAAATAATAAAATTTTGTGTGACCCCTCAGCCATCCTGAATGAGGTTTTCTGGGTTTTCCTCATTCATACCAGGCAAATGCCGGGATGATACCTAATTTAGAGGTCAAGGACCGCTTCCTTCCTTCCCCAATCCTTTTTTCCCTCTTTTTCCCGAGGGTAGTGTGCTCGCCGAGGGACGCCATCCCTCATATGTGACGGGCTAAATGCCCATAGATGCCGAAAGCCCAGAAATCTAAATCCTAAATAAAATTTTGTCACTTAGTTATAGCTGGGGTAGGGCCTATCCGATTGCAATAATGTGAACAGATTTTGGAGAAGACGGCTGAAGTTCAGCTTAAATGTAAAAGAGACTGTGTAGAGTCTATATTTCAAAGGAAAATTGCCCTAAAATGGATGGAACATAGTCAAAAAGAACGAAGCATTAATTAGCATTAATGTAAATGGAAAATCAATGAAAAACAAATCATTCCTCCACTTATCACAAAACCAGAAAAGGGAGATGGCTGAAATTCAACTGAAATGTAGAAGAAACTATGTAGATTCTATATTCCGAAATCAAATTGTCCTAAAATGGATAGAACACAGTCAAAAAAGCACGAAACATCAACATTGAAGCCGATGGAAAATCAATGAAAAGAAATGAAGTCGTCCATGTATCTCGAAAACTATAATGAGATGATCAATTGAAATCTTATTGCAAAGACATAATGAAGAGCTTTAAAATGATGTATCGCACGCAAGGTAAATATGGATCAAACATTGTCAAAAGTCAAGTCGTTTTAGTAAAATCGATAATAATGATGATGCGAATTACTCAGGACGCCCCACGCGAAGGTTACGTGCTTGAAATATCTCTCATCTGGATTTGGAATATCCAGACTCGATTTAGCACGTAACCTGATTTATGACCTGATCACATGACACAATCTGGTCCTTACGGCAAACCAGATACTCTCTTTAGCCCCTTAGACAAAGAAATAATGATTTTCCAAAATAACTTTGGCTACTGACACATTAATATCCTCTGTATTAAATATGGTGGTATGCCAGTGAAAATGGTTGAGGAAACTCTGCCATAGATAATCATTCCGTTACATGCACGCGCAGATATATAAAATATAAATAACGCACCATGTAGCTATCCGTCAAATTTTATTATGCAAGGTTTTAATACTGGAATGAAATTAAGTATTATCTATAGGTAACTTATCTACTGTCTTCGTAACTGAGCAGTATACAATAATAAGAATTAGTGAAAATACCACAAACACTACATTTATATCTACTTGGGCAATATCACATCAGTTGCGTCTACCATTAACCCACTCACTATGATGAAAGCTAGGAAAAATAGTCCCGACATCATGCAAACACATATAAAACCAAAGAAGTCTGGTAATGTTGTGCGTGTGTGTAATGTTGATACTTAGAACCTGCCATTTTTGAAAGCTTAAAGAAGAAATATGAATCATAGGTTTCTTAGTTGATCTAAAGTGTGTTGATATTTATTACGTTTCTACAGAGAAAGAAGTTAAAAGCAACCATTTTATTTTATCATTCTGTGCCTTCGAAATTGTACGCAGTGACAAATATATTGCCATAATATAAAGAAGCTTTATGAAAGAATTCACACGTGGGCAGGGAAGAAAATGTACGCAAAGTTGTTACAAAGACACTTGGCGTCTGTAACCATGTGTTTGAGAGACAAGAGAATTCGTTTTTATGAAAGTTTACTTCACGAAAAAGTCAATGAACTTCAATTAATAGCAAAGATATTTTCTTGGATGCTTCCCAAAGCTAGAAAAGATTACTTACGTCTACACCGTGTAATCGTTTCAGCACATCATGCCTTCAAAATTTTTAGTGGATGAACAGTGTTGGCAGATACGCATGTCCTTTTCTTTTTCTTGTTTCAGTTGCGCACTCTTCTATTCACCTGGTAACTAACCATGAAAAGTGCGTTTGTGTTGTTATTAAACAAGGCACACACCCCAAAAAAGTTGACAAATATACCTTATTGACTTCAATAGAACTAGCTATCTCAGCACCGAAGAAAGTTACAAAAGTTACTTGTTAATTTGTACATACACGTATATGAAAAGTTTGACATAGTTTTAAAGATTCATCACTCAGGTTAATACACAGGGCAATTAGCTTGTATACAAGAAATCTTCAGATGTTCAAACAGAAAATGTAATAAAGCCTTTGTTACAGAGAAAATTAGGCTTCAAGAGTAAAATTTGACTTAAATCAAACTCTCTTATTCCATTTACACCTATAGTTTTGGCACTTATATTTGCAGTTATTGTTGGACCATTAATTACTTTTCAGTTTATGATGTGATTTTTTTGTTTTCTATCCAATGCGCTTGCTACATATTTTCTCCCCGTTCATAGTGGTGCCATTTTTCACGCCTCGCTTTTCAAGAACTTGTCCTGGACGCTGTCCAACGTATCAATCAGGTTAAAATCATGATAGAAAGAACGGTTAGCGAGTTGCATTAAAATAAAATAAACTGATGAAGAGTTTGAGTAATACGTCTTGCAACAAGTGTTCACATTTCGTAAACTACTCTTACGAACGTTTTATTTAGATGTTTCCAACATGTTGGAGCTTTCCGAAAGAGTTTAATACCTTCAACGTAATTTATAGTGGAATATCATCACAGATTTTTTTGTTTCTATTTTTATTTACAATGATTTTGTTGTATACTAAATACTTGCTTTAATGCCATCTTATGTGATGACTTTAGGAGTCGTAGAGTGATGACCTCTAAACAAGCTTTTGATTGTGTAAACTGCAAGAATAAATAGATAAAGTTGAGTCGAAGTAATAAGAAAAATACCACAAGTACCTTAACTAGTTGCGAAGCAAAATTCCATACTCCATAGCCTAACGCAACATCAAAAAGAATATTATTCCAATATTGTCCCGTATTCAAAGCAATTGTGCGAGCCACCATTTACAACTACGGTATACACGGATACGAAGGGTAGATAGGTATGTTTAAAGTCATTCCCTTTATATGAAGCGAAGTCTTTTCTCCGATAATATTGTAAGTCAGCATTCGTTTATCTTGCCAGGTTGGTAGTATTTTAACTTTGTTAGAAAATAAAATCCTTTCCAAAGTGAAATATTAGATCACAACTTTCTCACCTGTTTCAAGACGTACCTGTTTTTTTAGTTTTTCACACATTAACTTTTTAAGTACGGGTTTCGTAATCCCGTGCTTAGCGCGGTCGACTCACGTCCGGGCGGTTTCGGGTTCAATTCCTGGCCAATGCAGCCCAATTTTCGGCGTCCAACCAGTATAGTGAGGCAAACTAGGGAGTCACGTGAATAAAATAAAGACGTAACGGTCACTGGGTCCAAAACACCCCTGATACATCTGTTAGAGGCAAGGCAACACGACGGGCTGACCACGTGTTTTCTGCTAAGGTGGACGTAGTTTCGCCAGCCCTAACATATAGCATTAGACTCACGCTAGAGATTGACCGCCTTATCCAGAGTCGTTATGACGTATGATTAGCGCCATACTAAAAGCCTGACTACTGCAGGAAACATCTTTTAGTCTCCTCCCCTAGTACTCCTTAGTATGGTACAAATTACGTGTCAGAACGACTCTGCATAAGAACCTGAGTGTATAATTTAAATCAAGTGACACACACACACACAACATAATTCTCATATATATTTTTTGATTCAAAGATAGGTCCAAAGCTAGAGGTGAGCCATGACAACAGTGGACATAGAATACTTTGGCGACCGCCAGCTCCACAGTTCCTTATGTTTGGAATAAGGCGTGCTGCGATGTATTTTGTCACAGTATATTTCACGTATAAGCGTGAAACAAAATATTGCAGCAAGCGTTATTTCGAACACGAGGGACCGTGATCCTAGTGACCCCTAATACTTGTGACTTCCCACTGGAGCATTACATGTCCACTATTGTCAAGGACACCTTTATTTATTTTATACCCACTTTGGAATTAGAGCTTATCTGAGAATTCTCTTGAGAGCATGTCTGAGAATTACACCCTATGGGGAATCCCTTGCATGCTCATTGAACACTGATGAAATATGTATTTTGGATTGTTTATGTATGGCTTCCTTTACGCTGATATGCACCGCCACTCCACGGTTTCTCGAATTCGATATAGCATGTGTTGAAATTTAACTTTTTCACTATTTTGAACAGTCCTAGCTCTGAGGCTATGGAATTTTTCCTACAGGTCTATGGACATTTTCTATCTTGATGTCAGGAATCACTTCTTACAGTTTCTCAGTAATGTTCATTAACACCCTTTATACTTATGACATAAAGAAACATTACCTAGGCACTCCAGTCACTTACTTCACTCAAATAACGAAAATTAGTTCATTAATTAATAGTTATTATAACCGTTTTGAAAGATATAAATAATAGACATTTCTATAAAGCATGAGCATCAGCTTCAATGCCCTAAATTTCTCCTGGCACACTACTGTACTGAGGCAGTGGCGTATATATATATATATATATATATATATATATATATATATATATATATATATATATATATATATATATATATATATATATATATAAGCTAAGGTTATAAGGCCATTATTTCTGGAGTTTCATCTATGAAATGAAATGAAATTTTTGAGTTTTACCGCCCATTATTATGTCGGTTAGGCTAAAGGAGACGGTGATGGTGAGTAATGAATGAAATGGTGGAATGAAGTAAGTGGGAGGAAACGGGAGAACCCCGAGAAAAACCACGCACACGGTGTTTGTCCACCACAAAGTTCACTTGGCGGGGGCTGGAGTCGAACCCGGGACCCCAAGCACCAGAGGTGAACACTCTATCACTGAGCCACCGCGGCCCCAGGAGTTTCATCTATGTATGTGAATTCCTTGTAAATCAGAGGGTCTAGGTTCGATATTCTAGGAACGTAGGTTACACATTAATATTGTGGTAGGCCAATCTTGGATTTTATTTCAGTTAGAATGTATTTTCCAATTTTATAGATCCTATGGATGAATGCAGAAATTCGAAAAAGAATGTAATTGTGAATAGTTGTGTCTGAGAATTTGTCACAAAATGTAAAGAATTATTATATAATAGTTTCTGTGAATTCGCTCTATGCACTGATGATAGCATATATAATGAACGCTTTCATTATAGAATAACATATTTCTTTTCATTGTCAAAATTCCGAGCTTATTCTGGAACCCGTATTCTGGAGACGGGATCTAATCGCACGTGAATTTACGTCACAACAATGATCACTTAAGTTAACAATCTCAGCGAAAATCGTAGTAAAGCCTGGTATACACTATAAGTCCTAGGAAATATCTTAGGATTCATCTGAGGAAAAATGTCACGAAATATCTCGTAGGAAATCCTACTCTTTTGTGCCATACACGCAACTACACTGCACATCCTACTGATATTGATACCAGGCGTTATATTGTTAAATTGCATATCTCTAAAAAATAAATAAAAATAAAAATAAAAATATAAATTAGCAAAACATATCCCATCAATTCCTGGACCACGATTCATTTTGTTGAGTATTTTTGCTTTTTCATCCGCATACGGCTGGCGGGAAGAAGACAAATTTGTTTTCACTTTCTCTCACCTGATGTCACTTAAATCTAAATCTTACAGAATTTTCTTTCCGAAATAGAGCGTGCGCTAATCAAGAGAAATCTCGATCATTCAGAATGTAGGAAATGACATACAATCTGATGCCATGCACGTTGAGATTTTGACTCTATAAGAAAAATCGTAAGAGATATCCTATAGTGTATAGAGCGCCTAAACGTATAAAATATTAAGAAATTTCAGGATGGTAGATAGAATGACATGATCATTGATCTGCGTCGGCTTCACGTTGCTTATCACAAGACTATTGTCTGTGCTCTAAGTAGAAGTTCAACGCTGCTGACACAAGTTAGTGATCCGTCAACATATATGAATTAACAGTTATTTGGACTTAGAAATAAATAGCCTGAGATTAAAACAAAGCCATCTTGTACTTGATAGAAGTGCATGTGTGAATTTGCTGTCAAGACGCCTGATTACCACGAGCAGAGTTATACGGTTAAATCTTGTTTGGTGTTGAACAAGGGAACTTTGTCTGCCTATGAAAAACTCAGGAGAGCTTATGGTGAACTTCAATGTCTAATGATGGTACAAATTATTGTAAGATAACTGTGGCAGCTGTGAGCTGCTGGGTGAGAAGAAATTTAAGTTACAGCATTAACGGAAGGAACTATCAAGATTGGATTCATCATCACTTGATGCTTTCACGTCTTACTGTTCGATAGTTTGTATATATATTCGAAAAATAGATAGAAACTATTCATACATTTTTCCATGG
The DNA here is from genome assembly GCF_964235325.1 of Thermobia domestica. Classification (NCBI taxonomy): domain Eukaryota; kingdom Metazoa; phylum Arthropoda; class Insecta; order Zygentoma; family Lepismatidae; genus Thermobia; species Thermobia domestica. The sequence continues at coordinate 278,426,081 of NC_137458.1, read as the reverse complement.
CCCATGATTACTTCATAGAAGTACTGCATCTCATGTGGTAATTGAGTTCTCAAGCTCAAAAGACACTTCGATCCTCATCACCCTAACCTTTGTGATTTTTCTGTTCCCTATGACCTAGAAAGAATGTCGAATTGACGATGAAATCCGTACGATGAAAGCTTTCAAGGTAACTCTGAAGCAATGATTGGAGAGGATAAATTAGTTACTTTGCATGTTCCAGGAGTGGCAGACGGGATGGGCCCAGTTTCTCAGTTTCTTTTCAGATTCGAATATGTGAGTCAAGTTCCTTCTTTGATTTAGAATTTGGTGGGAAATGCTGAACAACACTTATATTAATACTTTTGTTTTGATCATCATATTGAAAGTTCCTTCTGGCGGAAAACTTCTTAAACCCACACGGTAATCGCTTCCACTATAAATAAATAAATATTATTCCCTTTAAAATAACTAAAACTTCTGCATTATTTTATATATTTAAAATTTGCTATTCTAGGTTATGGAAATTCAGGTCTGAATTCAGTAACCAGATCACAGAGTTTGATCGCAATTTATCTTCCCTACTTTAATACAAAAAAGTAAAGCCCAAATACCTATCGCCAAACTAAAACATCAGATTGTCAATGACGACCTGGTGACCGTGAATTTCGCGACCTGTGCTGTACTGAAAATATAATTCAACATAAAAGTTAGGTAAATTCACTCCATATTATGGATATAAACTAGGTGGTTGATAGTTGTGTGTGTATGAAATTTTGATACCTACCATTTTTGAAAACTTAAAGAAGAAATATTAATCATAGGCTTCTTAGTTGATCTAAAGTGTGTTGATATTTATTATGTTTCTACTGTGAAAGAAGTTAAAAGCAACCATTTTATGTTATCATTCTGTGTCTTCGAAATAGTATACAGTGACAAACTTATAATCACAATATAAAGAAGTTTTATGAAAGATTTGGGCAGGAAGGAAACGTATGTAAAGTTGTTACAAAGACACTTGGCGTCTACTGTATTCATGTGTTTGAAAGACAAGAGAATTCGTTTTCGTTTTCATGAAAGTTTACTTCACGGAAAAGTCAATGAATCTTCAGTTAATAGCAAAGTTATTTACTTGGATATTTCCCAAAGTTAGGAAAGATGACGTACGTCTATAATGTACAGTGATGTCAACACATCATGTCTTCAAACTTTGTAATAGATGAACAGTGCTGGCAGATTCATATGTTCATTTATTCTTCTCATTTCAGTTGCGCAAAGTAGTATTTTACCTGGCAACAAACCATGAAAAAGTTTCTTTGCGTTGTTATTAAATAAGGCGTACTAAACACGTAAATAAGAATGTTTTGTTTACTTCAGTAGATACATCTACCCTTTGAATTAATTTACCAAAGTTACCTCTTTTGAACTTGCAAATAAGAAAGTTTGTCATTTGTTTTTTTTTTTCATTTATTACTTTTAAGTAATAAACAAAACAATTTTCTTTCTGCATATTAGTGTGTAGGAGAAAAGAACGTGGTAAAGTTATTATTATTAGTTAAGTAAAAATAAAATTGGATTTCAATCAAAGCTTCTAGATATTATCACTGTACTTTATTTTGTACATTTGAAGCTGGCACAGGTCTTCACTTTCACGCTCGCAGATATTGTTGAATTTGCAACATCCTTTACTTTTCAGTTTGTATTATGATTTTGTGTGTTGTACCTAATGCGTTTATGTTAGCTTGCTTGTTTTTTTTTTTTTTTTTTTTTTTTTTTCCTTTCCATAGTAGGGTAGTCTTTCAATGCCTCAGTTTCCGAAATCTTGGTCTGAATAGCTGCCAACATATTAATCAGGTTAAGATGTTGATAAAAGGAGGGGATAAAGTGTTGGATTAAAACAGGTTCAACTGATGAACAGTTTCAGTAATACGTATGGAAACGAATATTCACATTTCACAAACTACACTTATCAACATTTTATTTAAATGTTTCCAACAATCAGAGCTCTCTGCAAGTGGTTAAAAAGTTTGAACGCAAGTTGAATTGTAATCGCCAACTAGTCTACATTCAACATCTATTGTTAGATATTTTGTGACTTCTTTACTGTAAAATGTAAACTTCACGGATAAATTTTCGAAAACAAGTGTGGCAATCCGTTTGTTAATCCACAATTTAAATAATTTTTACTTACTAAAAATTATAGAATAACATACACTTTTCATACTAAAATAATTATTATCAATTACCAGATTCACTATTAAATATTTTAGCTATATACATTAAATAGTAACATGTTTAAATAAATTAGAAATTACTTACATTTCAACTAATTCTTTTTCATCAACAATGTGCGTACTACACAAACAAATGCCATGTTTGCACAATTGCAAGAACAATTAATTGTCTTTAGTGCTTGTGTTTGTGTATCATTTATATACCATGAAAATATGCTAGAAGACAGACTACGCTTGTTTCAGACAGTGCCGTACTGCTTCCCAGGGGCCCACCGGAAAAGTACTTTCTAGGGGGCCCCACTCACAGGTACGTACTGCCCCCTCCCCCACAATAAAAGGAGTCGGGGAGTGCCACTCGGATCATGTATACTGAAGAGTCTTAAAATGCAGATTTAAAACATTTTTAAGGTAGTAATTTCTCCCCTACACTGACTGATCTGACGTAATGCCCAATCCTCCATTCTTCAACTGTACAATCACCTGCACAAGCTCGATTACTTCATATCTCCCCCTAAAATAACAATGCTACACTTGTGCCATAAACCTTTCATAGGCGCTCCTGGTGCATATACAAATACATATATGAGGCATCATAAGTAATTTATAATTTATACAAATGCAACACTTCTCCATTGTCTTCTATTAACAGCAGAATCGTAGCTAGCTGGGGTGGATGGGCGAGGCCCTGACCCCGGACGCTGATAACAAGAGGGTGCCGAACGAGCAAGAAAGAAAAAGTGTTGGAAATGAATATACGACGCGTCGCATAGTGGAGTATTTAGTCTTGAAACCCGGACAAAAAATATTTACCATTTAGTAGCATAAAATAATCTACTAAATTAAATTAATTTGTATTTACCTATAGTTTTAAAGATACATTATAGCCAAAACCTGGTCCTGCAGTTTTGAACAGTCATGAAAATCAGGGAAATTACATTATCTTGTATATTAATTATTTTTTCATTGCTTTAAACTGTCTATGGTAATACTTTGAAACATTTTACGAGAACATTCTTAGTTTTGCTATCGATTAACATTTACTACATCAAATAATAGATAAAAAAAGTAACATAAACATAAAACAGAAACTCCAATACACTTTTTTAGATATACTGTCCAGAATGTGGACAAAATTCTGGACCGGGCCAAATATTTGAGAAACTGTAAATGCAGTCGATCCGAAGTCAATTGGGATCAATGTGGGTGGTAAGGAGAAACATTATAACGTGGTTAAGGTTGTCGTCTGCCATCTTGGTGGCCGCCATATTGGAATGAATTTGTTTATTTTAAATAGCAATATGGTCATGTGACATACCAAAAAAACATCCCCATTCGAGAGAATATAACGGTAAAGTTATTTTTCCAAAATAAATACAAATATTATTTAAAAAGTAGTTAACAAGGAACATAGACAACATGATAAGTCATCAATTACCGTTGAGTTCATTTTTCTAGTCGTTGCCTTAACCTAGATTTTTGGGTAATTCAAATTCCGGTCACATTGTAATTTCTATGGATGGCTACATTGAAAATTCTTCCAATTCGTATTTTCTTGTGTAGTATAACAGTATCTATTAGTGCGTTTGCACACGGCAACGATAATATCGGCGGAAGCACCGATAATGTCAGCGGTGAAATCGACTTCAATGTACTCAAATCGTAGCTTGCACACGCCACCGATATTATCGGCCAATCCTCCGACACGCAGATGCTGTCGGCCAAGCCCCCGATATTGTCGGCGGTATCGCCGACACCGATTTTGTCGGGGGTAATGTTTTCTTATGATTGGATGCACATGCGGCCGATAATGTCGACCGACCAGTGGGTTAGATGAAGAGAGTGAGTGACAAGGCGCTGTGTATTTTTGTTTCGTTTCTTGTATTTGGAATTTTCTTGTTTTTATTTTTTCTATCACAATTGTATGATAATATTATTATTATCTTGTCCTATAAACGACTTCGGATCAGCTTATTATTGTTTTATAGTCTCTGTTTTGGAGTAGCTAATTCCCTTTATTAAATAAGTATAAAATGTGGGAAGTCTGAAGAGTACTGGTTTCCCTCTAAATAGCTATTACCAAATAGAATATAGGAAATTTAGTTAACCAATTTCTTGATTATTTTCCACTCCTTTTTTATTTTTGTTCTTTCTCTCTCTCACATACACACACTCTTTGATGGTATATTTTTTAATCTATTAATGCATTTAAATTATAATACATTCTGGAAATTAATTTAAGCATAATTTTCAAAGTTTGATACACTGTGAACATAAGCATGTGGCAAAAATCCTTACTTCCTTTTATTTTCATCAGAATTGTGTGCAGATCACTTTTCCCGGTCCCACTCAATAAGCAATGATTGAATAGAATATTTGTTAACAAGTCAAAGTAAGTAGAATTATTATTATTTTGAAACGAAACCAGCACAATCAAACATTCTTTCCAAAGCTCCAAGGACAAGTTACTCATTTGGCATTTTCTTGATTGTGATCTCAACAATAGGGATGTGACTTCATGCTTCACTTGTTGCAGATTTTTTCTCTCACTTCCAAAACTATCCCAGATCCCCCCATTTTTAAAAATAATTTGTGGAATGGCAATTGAAAACAAAGACCAAAGCTATGTATCCAAGTTTTCCATCTCCTCTTTGTACCGGGATCGATCCCCTGATAGAGTTCTGCAGTTTATCTACAGTGACTGGATGAAAAGGTAGTATATTATTGCATTCTTACCTTTCTAGTTTTGCTTAGATTTTTAGAGATGGCAGGAATTTTTCCATTCGATATTTTAACCCTTATTGAACTTGTGGAATATAGAGCTTGCATATGGGATAAGATAACAGACTCTTTCAAGGACAGAATTGGAAAGCAAAAAGTATGGCGAGAAGTTTATACAAGCCTTGTCCAGGATTTTGAGTTCATGGACAAAAAGAAACGAGAAACGACAGGTATATATGCAACAGCGCAAATCTGTCTTCAACATTGGGGGGACGGGTAAGATCGTTCCCATATTATATAGGATCAGGGGAGCAGAGTTGTCTTGAACATTGGGAGGCAGGCAGATTTGAAGCTTATTCTGAGTGGATATTAATTTCATCTCACTTTCCTTTCTGGCGATCGGACACAAATAATCAAATATCTCTCCCCAAAAAATACATTTCAAATCGGATTATTGGGGGGGACAATCTCCCTAGTTCCAAGATTGGAGGGGACATGTCCCCTTCATTCCGCTGGGATTTGCGCCAGTGTATGTATGGAGCAATATAAAACAGAATTACTAATTCGAATCTTATCATTTAATCTACTATGACATTAGTGTTAATTGCATGGAAAACAAAATAATATACATACAATATGTAACAGTGTTCCTACAAAAATTAAAACTAATATAGTTTGCAATGTACCGCAGCATCAATTCTCTTCGGAACGAAAATAATACGTTTACGGCATCTATTTAAAACAGCACTGTTAAATCTAAACATGTTTAGGCATAGGCCTATTTTTTTTCTAAGTTTTGTACCATTCTCCACACCTCTTCAGAACAGTTTTTGTAATCCTTGTTTTTAAAAATAATTTTCCCAATTATTATTATTTTTTATTTGTTTTTATATATGGAGAAGATTTTTGTATGTGTGTCGCTTACTTTGCTCATCACCGGCAACGATATTGTTGGCGACGTGTGCAAAGTATTGCCGACACCGACACCGATATTATCGGGGCTTCCTCCGATTTTGTCGGTAGCGTGTGTCGGGTGTGTCGGTATCGTGTCGGTATCGTATTGTGGTAAGTTACATTTCATTATCTTTTTTCACTTACGAAAAACCGGCAAAAGAAAAATTGTTAGCTTTTGAAAAATATTTAGTAATCTATCCCCTTAATTCGAACATTGCTTATAGCAAGAGTATTCTCTTTTCGTGTGCATGTTGAGAGAAGGAAATCTCGGATACAAACCCGAATCTCAGTTTGGATCAGATTTGAATATTATCTCTTGTCCTCAATAACTTCATTGTTGCATAAAGTCATACAGTACAATAACCCAAATTACGATGTTCAAAACTTCACTTTTATTTATTTTGCATCCAACATCACTGGCCTTTATGCTAAGGCATGCTATGAAAACTGAATGTTGATAGGTAAATAAATGAAAAAAGGATATATGTACAGGCGTATACACAACTCCAACGACATGAGTAGGATTGGAGTCCACAACAGACCGGTTCTGCGATCCCTTACTTAAACTACCAGCGAGAGAACTGTACAGAAATTAAATTCTCAATTATAAGGACAAAACTTAAATATTCTTTTTATCTTTCTTAATGATCCTGGTGATTCTGATAATTCTTTCTTGATCATTATAAATATCTGGAAAATAATTTTACATTTTAAATTCAATCATGGAATCAATTACTGTAAATCGGCATTCTTGTTAATAAATAGTCATGAATTTTCATTTTAATCAAGAACCTAACGGATTTCATGAAATAGGGGTTTGACTTGTACAACAGGAACACAATGATACTTACTTGCTAGGATTTTATATAACTATTTACTACAATAACAAGTGTTACACTTACATATTCACTTGTGGTTTCGTAGGCTGACATTCACAGTAACATTTCTGAGGTAAATCAATTTGAAATACAATGCATGAATTATTCATTTGTTCTCTTAATGCTTAAGAAAAGAAGGTTACGTAAACATACATAGGATGATATTAATTTCCGTAATTGTAAAGTGCTTAAAACAGTGTATTTCACTTTTTCTCTCACTATAATTTGTATATGTATGTCGCAAAGCAGCAAAACTAATCCTTCGAAAATCCAGTGGTTCTTTCTCTCGCTTCCAAGCGAGCTGTGATATAAATTAACCTTATGTATATTAAATTTTATGTTCTTGCCGTAAATGTATATTTTTGTATTTGAAAAGGAAAACAGCCAAGCTCGTTTTCTAGAAAGCCAGAGAAACAGAACAAGAGTGAAAGTATCAAGATAGTATACGAAATTTGAAAACAAACATTTGAAAACCAAAAACCGAGGTGTATATAAACTGTTGTCGACATGAACAAAGGATAAGGATTATTCTTCTTCGATCAGTCGGACATTCGGTCTTTTCTTTTCAATATCATCTGACGTTAGACAGTAGTACATCAATAGAACCTTAAGGCTTGGAACGAACAAGATGGCATTCAATTACCTGGGATCAACATCCTTAACCATACGTTATACTTTTGCTATTGTTGTGTTAAAACAAGAAGTTCTGAAAATGCGAAGGTCTTCCGCCGACAACGCAATACTCTGATTTAATCTCAAATTTCATAAATTTCATGTTGGTTAAAAATTGTGTATCACACTTACAATTGTAAGATGTCATTAAAACTATTTGTGTAGGTATATTTTATTCGTTTGTATTTGCTTTAATAAGAATCCATAGAAGACGGATCAGAATTCTAAGATTTCACTATGCTATTTTAAATAACAGTCTATATTTAAATGAACCATTAGGTAAATTAAATAAACATCAAGACATCTCCATTATCTATATTCACCGAAACATATAACATCAAAACATCTTCATTATCTATTTTCACCGGAACATATAACATCAAAACATCTCCATTATCTATTTTCACCGAAACATATAACATCAAAACATTTCCATTACCTATTTTTGCTGGGACATATAACATCAAAACATCTCCATTATCTATTTTCACTGGGGCATATAACATCAAAACATCTCCATTATCTATTTTCACTGGAGCATATAACATCAAAACATCTTCATTATCTATTTTCACCGGAACATATAACATCAAAGTATCTCCATTATCTATTTTCACTGGAACATATAACATCAAAGCATCTCCATTATCTATTTTCACTGGAACATATAACATCAAAACATCTTCATTTATCTTTAATTTACCGAAACAGAGCAGCAGGAGACCCGACTTGATATTGGAACAATATGAGTTAACCCAACCACCATTACGTGTATCAGCAACAGTAGATTTACTTTCTTTCTTTCTTTTTTTAAAAATGCTTTTCAGTCTATTTGCCAGAACATTCATCTTCAGAGATAATGTAGAGAGAAGAGAAAGAAACAGATATACGTCTATAAGGTTATTTAATTCACTAATAACACATGATTTAACAACTACAAGAATTCAAATACTTGCTGTAAAAAAAGACAGACAAAGAAGTGGGACGGAGATGTCAAAATCTAAAGTTTTAAACACGGCCTAGAGAGGCGCAAATATGATTAAAATTGCCAATTTAATATGATAATTTTCTCTCTCTCTTCTTATATTTTAGTAATCTGAAATAGTATTGCATTGATGCTGCAAATCTGGGCCTTAATAGACTTAGTCTTTAATTCTCCAGTTTTTTTTAAAAAAAACAACTTTATCACAGATTATGCAATTTGCCCTTCCTTTGAGTAAATCACGGTCGCATACTCTGCAGGAGTGATGGACACGTATTTTGTTAATAACTCTATGACATGAGTTCGCTTACATTTTGTACCAAACGTAATAACAATAATAAATGAACATCTTAAATACAACTGAAGAAATAACCCTAATATCACTTTAGGGACAAATCTTTTTCTACAGAAGTAATAAATACATAACGTATTTAACGGGCGATTTGATTTAAAATCCTTGTTAAGAATGTGTATAAAATATATAAACTAAAATTAAAGTCATGGAATGTAATCATTTTACTAGTATTAATATTATTACTATTAGTACTTGCCTTGGTAGTAGAACGAAGATAAAGTAAAACAAAAAATATCATAAATTACAGAGAATGATAACTTACCAGGTTTGTGACTATCCTTTATTGCGATCTAACGCATAGTGTAATAGTGAAAGAATATTTCAACAAGAAATACAACCACGGAAACTCCGCTTCCAAACAAAAGAAGATAGAGAGCTCCGAGCACTTCTCTCGTTGATAGTGGTAAAGGAGATTCATTTCCATAGTTAGATCCACCTGATGTGGAATACTGTTTGCGAATATATTCCTCGTACGCGTAGTTGTAAAGCCCTGAACTTAGTAGCCTCTCAAAAAACTCATTAAATACATCTACTACTGGCGAACATCTATGAAACATATATACTACAATATACGACAAAATAATTTCTCTCCCTAAATGTGATGAGGTGTAAGTGCTCTTGTTTCGATAATATTCGTAGTGATTGTAGCCTGAAGAATACTGTAAAACAAGAGTAGCAAAAGGTTTCTTCGTATTAAGATGATTATCTTCATTTTTGATAACAATCTTCTTCGTAATTTCATTAACTAACGGATCCTTTGATAATCTGAATGCATTCTTCCATTCGTCGTACGAAACCCTTAATTCCAAATCAGAATCCACAAACTGTTGCAGTGTGTTAATAGGTGTTTCGTAGAAAGGACATGTTAAGTGAGACAAAAGATTACAGTTATAAGAGGTGATAAGTAATGTCGAAGTAATAAGAAAACATACCACTAGTATCTTAACTGGTGGTGAAACAAAATTAGGCACTCCATAGCCTAAAGCAACGCCAAAAGAATATAGAAGAGAATAAGCCAGTTGTCGAAATTTATTGTTATATTTCAGTGGTGAAACAACATCCTGAAGAATTGAACCCAAACACAACAGAAGTGAACTCAGAAAAATGAACATAACAATTGAAATCCAAACTTCAGTTGAAAGTGAATTAAATATTGACCACAGAAATGTTTTACGTACAGGAAGAGGTGTCAGAAGTTTTATATATACATCACCAACTGAAATTGACAGACTATATCTTCGACTAAATTCTGTGTCAAGAAATCCTCTTATAGCTCCAACCAGTTTGCCAGTTTTTAAAGATGCGAAGTACGATTTGTATGACACATTACCTATTATTGATCCAAGTTCATCCATAACTTTTGTAATCCAAGTGATATTATGCCTTTTCCCAAATTCTAACATTATACCGTATTCGATACCACTATATGAATCACCACTAATAATTATCCATGGGTACAATGGACAGATAGGTAAGGTTAAAGAAACTCCATTAATATTAAGAAAATATTTTTCTCTGGATTCACTGTAAGTTAACATTTGTTTATTTCTCCATGAAGATAATATCTTAATTTTGTTAGGAATTAAATTTCTTCCTAAAGTATGAGATAGCAGGTCGCAACCTTCTTCCTCGCCTGAACTGGTGTAAAGTGTTTTCAAGACGTAAGTGAACGGAAAGAATTTAAGCAGTTTACATTTAAGATATTCATTTTCATTGAAATGTCTATTCAATGGGAGTATTATATACTTCCTGATATTCCTTTGTACAGATAATTTGTAAGCTTTATAGACAGAATAAATTGTTTTGCAAAACTTTATTGTTTGTATAATCATCGTTGAACATCCAAAATCCATTAAAGTGGCCATACTCTTGGTACATGATTTGTTTCCAGTGAAACTTGCCTGAATAACTGAGAAATAATCTTCATCTGATCTTTTCGCTTCCAGGGAGATAGGAATGTGTTTTTCTTCATTTACGATTACTACACATGATTCTATACGAAATCCATGATGGAACATGTATTCTGCCATTGAGATACAAGGAACATTTTTATTATCTGATGGAATTATATTTCCAAGTAGAAGTCCCCATAGACAGAAAATTAATACGATTATCTTCTTAGACTGGTTCATAATCTGGAAGTAAATAACAGTTAAACGTTTAACTGAAAATATAATATATTAATAGTGCTTTGGTATTTATATTAATAAATAGTAATGCCACAAAGAATGGATTGAATAAGTAACCATTAACATAGTATTGAAATAATGTTAGACTCGCCATTCGGTACTGTAATTTCTAGTTCCACGACATTTTAGATCCAACCGTCTCTATCATCAGGTAAAAGGCTTAAAAGAAAGATTAAAATATTGGCAAAAACATATAGAACACTTGTAATGCACTCTCACTAAGCCCTCCATGCCCAGACGTCATCAATAGTTCCAGTGTTGTCTTGCTCTTGATGACTTTAAAGATGTTGTATCAGGATTCTTTACTGCTTCAACAAGACAGACAACACAGAACAGCATCTAACGTGCAATGAATTAGGCGCTAGCATGAAAAAATATAGACACAGAATCCTCTAAGAGAAACTGTTCCATTCTCACACTAAGATCTGAGCCTATGGCCCAGTAACGGAGTCGCCGATGTTCCCCTTCTCTATCCGAGGAAAACTATAGGTCCGTGGTAGAGGTGGATGTTACATACCGGGAATCTAAAATGCACAACGTCTGGCAAATGGATTTAAATGTTCCAGAACGTAATTAAAATGAACTGGTTGTACCAAAATCCTACAATGTTAACTAAACTTACTTTCTAAGAACTTTCCAGTGATTACGTATACGTTATATGGTGTTGCAACGTATATTTTATGAAACTAAAAACGTAAATACAGTAATAATCACATTATAAATATAATTCCATACTATTAAGATTTGTCGAGTAATTTTTGTAGTTATGCATGTGCTTGCATGTACTAAAATTATTATTTTGGTCAGGTTAGTTTTCTTTCAATAGCATGCGGTTCTTGTTCGGAGATTAGAAAGATGTGTTAATTGCAATAATAGGTACCAGATAATTGCAATGTAAAATTGTTGTTAAAAGAAGAAGAAGAATGATATATAATGTACTTGTTTATATTGTAGTTTTTGAAGCTTTTACAGAATTATAAAATGTATTGGTTCTAATATCTAAATTTTATATATATGTTTAATTTATATCAGTATATGTGGGAATACAAAATGATATTAAAGTGCACGTCTGGTATTAGCTAAGTGGTGTTAAATTATTTGGTGCTCATTACTTATACAGGATAAATTTTGGGTGTCGTCAGGCTTAAAAAATAAGCCTACTACCAGTATCCGCCATCTTGACTCATTATATCAAACAACAGCTGTATATGTTTGTTGATATGCTATTTGAGTTCGCAAAGGGATCAAGTCATTTGACATGTTCCCATTCTGCATTCAACAAAATTTCATTCGCGAACTACTTTTGACTGGTGAATCTAACATGGTCCCTTTTACCACCATTTGATGCGCCTTGAAATGTACTTTCCAACGATATAACAAAGTCCTACACCGTCAAAAAGGTGACATGACCCTTTTTTGCATTCAATTCCTCAATTGTCGTTGAAAGGGAAGAGATTTGACTCAATTGAGGACATTCAAGCAAATACGGAGAGAGTGCTTCACACCATCACGGAAAATAATTTTCAGGAATGCTTCCAGAAATGGAAACACCGTTGGAATCGGTGTGTTCATTCAGAAGGGGACTACTTTGAAGGAGATCCATCACAATAGCCTATAAGTACTTCCATTTTTAAATTATAAGCCTAATCTTAAAACTTTGCAATCATACCTCGTATCACGCTCGCTACTCTGTTGTGAACGTGGTGTGATGATGGGATGCATATACGCAAGGGGTAAAGCAAGCTGAGAATAGAAACGAAACGACAATATAATAATATTCTAAATACAGTGAAACCTCTCTAAAGCGGACAGCCGCGGGGAATCAAAAATTGTCCGCTATAGAGAGGTGTCCGTCTTAGAGAGGTTTCAATATTTTCTTACGTAAATTAATAAACAAGGTAATATGCAATTAGAAAAAAAATTGCATGAATCACGTATTTATGAATATTACCAAAATGTCACTGTACCTGCATTATCTTGCGCCATGCAATTCGAGGCACGACATGGGAATAAGATGTTATAGTTCTCTGCCCTTTACACTTATCGCTACTTACTACGTTTTCGGTGTGTTGCTTTAATTTGTGAGTTAATTGCAGTCCAGCAATGACTTTTTTAAGAAGACAATATGCGTACCCGTGGTCAAAAATACAAAACTTGTCTTCTGTTTGGTTAGAGATTCCAGCGGGACAGTAGAATGATGTGTCATTCCAAACAGTGGGCAACTGTCAATCACTTTTGTTTCTGAAGCGGGTTGGGTGGGAGTGGAATGCAAGCAAAGGATATAAGGGTGTTGTGAAACAGAGATCCTTCCTCTGGATTGCTGAACAGACAGTTGAGGAGGCAAAATGTCACCCCCACATGTTCTTCCTTGGTGACATACGTATGAATTACTAAAAGTGTATTTTTACTGCACTTTCCAACTTGTTTCTAGAGAAAGTGTCCGTAATACGTAGGTAAATAATACCTATACCAGACAAGAAAGACTCTCCGTGTCCGTACTAGAGAGTGCCCACTTTAGAGAGGTTTGCCAATATGTTTTTTCCTATTATAGTATTTGGGGATTACAAAATATGTCCGTTATGGGAGGTGTCCACTTTATAGAGGTGTCCGTTAGTAGAGGTTTCACTGTATTATTAAATATCTTAAGAAGCAACAAAGAGCGCACGATATTTGGTGGTTCACGTGCTCTTGCAAATTGTACAAGGCGACGCCACTGATGTAATGACTCGAGAATGAAGCTTATCTAGTTTCGTTATGTTCCGTAGAAGACTACAGCACAAAAGTATGCTTAAAATATGAAGTTCTGACAACAAAACGTATTTGTTTTCACCAAATGTTTCTTTCAGTTAACAAAAACACATATTTATAAACTATTTGATAAACGTAGAAGATTGGAAGTTACGTGTAATTTACTTGTATATTGAATAAAGTAAGTGACAAACAGAACTTTCATTTTCCAAGTTTTGAATTTTTGGAATTAAGTTAGTGTAGCATATGAAATTGAAGAACAAAATGGGAATTTCTTCCTCTCGAGACTGGATTTTGTAACGTTTCAGGTTGACATCACTGGGAGGTCGTTTTCTTAGGTTTTAAATATGTGTACAGGATTTTCCATACTGTTTAGGTCTAGAAATGTATTTCAATCTTTGATTAAATCACCAAAGTAGAAAGGATACCGCACTTTTCTTGGGAAAAGGGAGTTTCGGTTAAATTTGCTTAAATATGTAATATTTCCATTCTTCATATCTTTCATAACATAATTTATAATGGGCATATCCCCAGAAAGCCTTAAAGCCCTTATTAAGGTCTTAAACAGGATTTCGCACCAATCACTCTCTTTACCTTCAATATGGTCTTTTCTAATTAAATGTTACTTTCGTTTGACAAATCATTAAAAATCGAAATTGTTTAAGATGCTTAACTAATCAAAAGTTAGGTAATTAGATTATTGAGTATTGAACTTAGGACCATACAGTTTTGTGCCATATAGGTGCTACATCGCAAAATAATGCCCTTAAGAGAAAAAAAATGAAAATGTTACGGAGTGGCTGTGTTTTTTACTGGCAAAATGACTTACATCCGGATATTAGATATCGTAATGTGGTTCTTTAAATAATAAATAAATAAATAAAAGAAGAATGGCCCAAGCTTTCATTATTTAGCAATCTTTCAAAATACTAAATAAACAACAATATTGTAAGTTATTGTAACCTTTCCCCCCTTCACATTGACAAAATAATAAGCTAAAATGAAAATTAAGTTTTAAGTAGTCGTAACCCCCACTACACTATATTACAGGTCTTAGTAAAGGCTTTCCGCGGACTGCTCCCAATATCAATTAAATTCTATGAACCTGACTTTAATTTAATTTAATTTATGACTGTAGTTCAAATACAATGAAAGTGACATTGCATTAAAAGGACTATAGTGAAGTTAAAGGGATTGGTTAATAAGAAATCCTTCTTCAGACCTTGGTATAGTTAGAATTTTTCTGGGAAAATTATGATGATTTTTTTCGATTTTAATGTTATTCGTAAGTTTTCTATGTTTCGTCATGTTGGCCAATGCATTTTAAATGTTGGGATAGTTCTGAGAGGATGAGTTTTCACTCCTGGCTTTTGGGGTTTCTTTAAACCTTAGGAACGACTCAGGAATTTTACGATCTGAAACGGTTTATATATATATATATATATATATATATGTAGCATTTTTAGGGTAATGTAAGGAAATTATTAATGAAAACGTTTCACTTTTCTACTGATGACTACAAACATTAGCAGTTTGGAAACACAGAACACCACTACGTTGCTTTGTCAAGATTCTACGGAACTGTTTGAATGTCAGAACAAATGATTAGTAGAACATTTGTGAATAAACACCATAGGTGAGCGCTCTGTCACTAAGCACTGTGCCCCACTTCATACAATTATATTAAATACTGTAGTTCTAAAAAGTACAGTACCATAGTTCATAAAGTTTTCCTTAATCTACATATTTAAAATGTATGTATGTGTGTATGTGTGATTGTTAAGAGTGTCTGCGTCACTGTTTAGAGCAGTGATCGCCAAACTTAAGAAGCTTCAGAGCTATTGTACCGTTTTTAAATCCTGCTGTGAGCTACCAACCAAAAGAATTACCAACTTAAAAAAAAATAATCTTACATTACTTTATTGCCTATAAACCTTCATTTCTAGTCAATATGAAATCAAACTATAAAGGTAACCAAGAAAGTTCTGTCGCTTTTTATGGAGGTTTGTGTTCAATTGGCCCTCACACCGTGAGTTGAATGCGAATGGAGATAAGGCGAAGGTCAGTTGTTGGTGTGGGTATATAAAACATACTACCTGGTTGTGGCAGTTCAGTTAGATCGTGAACTTGCGTAAGAACAGAGTGAACATGGGACCTCCACATAGCGTCATAGGAGCGTATATGCTGTACATGTTTAAACTGGGGCCAAACGCTGCTGTAGTGCGGCAAAAGATATGCCAGGCCTTTGGTCAGGGTGTTGTGACTACGCGGATAGTGCAGCGGTGGTTTAACAAGTCTACACACAGAGCCCGAAACGACTCAAAACGACACAAAAATTCATGTCTTCAAATTTGGACATTCTTTAATGTGTACAAATGAATTGCCTTCTAATGGTGGACATAAGGAAATATGTCGATTTTTTGACATTACGGATATGTCCCCCATGAACATAAAAAATGTGAGCAACTATAGCATGTCAAAATGATCTACTGCCTTGTTTTCATTAGTTTTGACGGATTAGTATGCTTTTTTTTTTCACTAGGGCAATGTTTGAGATGATATAATTGTACGCAAAAATTTATACACATGCGCGGAAACGTGAAGCGGTTGTCGTTTGTTTCTTGTTATCAGTGTTACCAATGTAGCGCTTTGTCGCTTGATCTAGAAATTTTTATCAAAAACAATTGCTTCATTCATATTGTTAGAATAGAAATTTAGCACCTTTTAAATGTTGTCTAGTGACTAAACTAGCATTATTTCCACTAAAATTAACGTTTCTAGCATCTTCTTGCAGTGTTTTTAGTGACAATATTATTCACGTTGTTGGCAGTGTGTTTAGTATCATTACGACATATGTGTGTGCCCTATTACGGACAGGTTTGACATATATTTTTATGCCATACCTTGTCCTTCGGGCTCTGTGTGTAAGGACGGTCACGAAACACTTGAAGATGCACCCGTGCCGGATGACCAACACATGTATAAAATAAAGATCTTTAGGCAGCAATTGAGGGGAACAGTGGACAGAAATATGAGGAACTGGGACTACAATTCAGTGTGAGTCGAGAAACCATTTGGCAGCACCTCCATCAACTTGGGAAGCACGACAAGTTGGGTCGATGGGTCCCACATGATTTGACTCCGGGAGAGGAGGCAATGCGACCAGATACCTGTGTTTCTTTGCTGTCTTGTCTGAGGAAAGAGCATTTTCTGGACAGGGTATTGACGTGTGATGAGAAATGGGTCCTATACGAAGCTCCACGGCGCCGTCAATCATTGGTTAGCATCCCATGAACTGGTTCCGAAACAGCCAAAACCAGCACTGCATTAGAAGGTCGTCTTATGTTTTTGGTGGACTGCTAACGGGATCGTGCATCGAGAACTGCTACCAGCTAGTCAGAGCATCAATGCAACTGTGTACTGCCAGCAGTTGAGCCGTGTTTAAGAAAAACTCAAAGCTCTGGAGCCAGCACTTCTGAATCGCCAAGAGATCTTCCTACTACAGGACAATGCTAATCCCCACGTGGATAGGATGACCCGGGACACCATTGTACACCTTGGGTGGGAAACACTATTGCATCTACCGTACTCCCCGGACATTGCGCCGTTCGATTCTCACTTGTCCCATTCCTTGGAAAATCACCTTAGTGGACACCAGTTCAAAACCTTAGTTGACGTGCGAAATGCACTTGATACCTTCTTCAGTTCACGGCTCAAGTTCTACCGCGATGGAATCCATTGTCTTCCAGAACGTTGGCAGAAGGTTGTCGATGCTGTTGGGAACTATTTTTGATATTCCAGGAACATCCTAGGTGACATATCGATGTTCGAAGATAGTAAGTGGAAAAGCGACAGAACTTTCTTGGTTACCTTTATATCCAAGTTAGCAAATGTCTAATATACACACGAAAAAGATAACGTGCACAAGCTTATGCGTAAACAATCAACTGTGAATTGAGGATGGCAATGGTAGTTGCGCGGGAGAAACAAGCAGTTGCTGTCGTCAGTGCCCCTTGTCGTTAGCGCCATCTCAGTTTAGAAATCAAGTTTAGCCAACCGGAGCATTAACGCGATCTACTGAAAATTTCTCAACGAGCTACTAGTTTGGAGATCACTCGTTTAGAGTATGAGTGTCGCCGTTAGGAGATACAATTGGCTACAGTAAATAAATAAATAAACAATAGTTTCTAGAGAATAAAAACTATCAAGTGCATGAGATTGACAACTAACAACATTTCTTTCTTTAAAGCCATGGAAGTTCGTTTTTTTTATTTACTCAAAATCTACAAATGAGGATTTAACCACAAGCATGCCAAGCTTCATCAGATTGAAATAGCATTAAATTAAATCTTGGAGACGGACGATTAAGACAAGTGAATGATGATGAAAAAATTGATGGAATAAGAATATGGGAGGTAACTTCAAGAAAACCTACACAGACACGATGTTGTCTATCACAAACTTACTTAACCGGAGATTTATTGAACTTGATTCCAGCTATCGATTCTCATATGTATCAAGTTTGAACATTGTTTTAGGTAATCAGAAATTTAAGTTTAAGAGTTGATGATAATTTAGGGCTATATTTCATTAACCATACTATATACTGTCATTTCGTTTATGTCATAATGAAAGTTTGATTATGGTGTTAAGCTGATAAAAAGTTGGAAGAGTTAATGATGATTCAGGGTTATATATCATTAACCATGCTATATACTGTCATTTCGTTAATGCCATAATGAAAAGCTTGATTATTGTGTTAAGCTGATAAAAAGTTTAAGAGTTAATGATAATTTAGGGGTATATCTCATTAACCATACTATATACTGTCACTTCGTTAATGTCATAATGAAAAGATTGATTATTGTATTAAGCTGATAAAAAGTTGAAGAGTTAATGATGATTCAGGGTTATATATAATTAACCATGCTATATACTGTAATTTCGTTAATGTCATAATGAAAAGTTTGATTATTGTGTTAAGCTGATAAAAAGTTTAAGAGTTAATGATAATTTAGGGCTCTTTATCTCATTAACCGTACTATATACTGTCATTTCGTTTATGTCATAATGAAAGTTTGATTATGGTGTTAAGCTGATAAAAAGCTTAAGAGTTAATGATAATTTCGGGCAATGTCTCAGTAACCGTATTGTTTATGTAATGATGAAAGCTTGAAGAGGGTATATTTTGGCATTTGTTTCAACTCAATTAGTAGCGATGTTCTCGTACAACTTTAATTTTTGAGGTTTACAAACTAATTGGTGTTTCTGCATTTTCTCGAAAGCTGTGCATGAACTCACCCATATCGTTTTGTTAAACTCAATAAGATTTATTAATAAATATAAAAAGTGTCCCGTAAAGAACGCTGCATAGACAGTTCGTAATCTCCGTGGTATGTTTAGTCAACGTAATGCATCCAATAAGTCAACTGTGATGATACTGATTGGTAAATTTGAGAAAATCGGTTTGGCTGCAGAAATTAAACCCTCGGGTCGTCCTTGTGTTAGTCGTTCTGAGGAAAACATTGTCATCGTGAGTGATAATGTTGCTGAAACCTGAAAGTCCCGTGAAATATATTCGCCAGTGTTGAATATTTTCAGAACCAGCATGCAACGAATTCTGAGAAAAAGAACAGATGCAAATCGTGTAACGTTCAGTGCTACCAACTAATTTGAACAAAAATGGTAGGCATTTCAAAAGTTGTGTTCATTATGGAACACCCTTTATATTCTTACCTTTGGACCAATTTTTTTAATGCTATTAATAGTGTAAAATTGTATATACTTTTTTGGAAACACAATACGTAACACATTTTATCTATTATTTTATTATTATTATTATTATTATTATTATTATTATTATTATTATTATTATTATTATTATTATTATTATTATTATTATTATTATTATTATTATTTTGTTGCTTCCAACGTTGACGCGCATACTACATGTAAGGAAGGCAAACTAGATAAAATCGTGCACAAGAAGTTTAAGAAAATTAACAACGGATCAAAAGATTGTGATCTTGGCCAATAATTAATTTTTTGAACAGGGACCACAACATTTTTGAAGGGCCCCTAAATCGAGTTTTCGTATTTTCTACGAATAAGCACATGATCAGTTAAGCAGGTGAGTTAACTGATAGTTTAGGTTTGGCTACACTATATGTAGTTCTCCAGATATAAGACCTACTTGAAGAATTTTGTTGAAATATATTGGATCAGGGAACACAAAATTTTTGAACGGCCCCTAAATCGAAATTTCGTATTTTATACAGAATAAGCACATCTGAGTTAACTAATAATTTGTGTTTGTTCAGATATAAGGCCTAAAAGAGAATGTTTGATTGAAATATATTGGATCTGGTGTCACAACATTTTTGAACGGCCCCTAAATTCAGTTTTCGTATTTTCTACGACAGACATGAAAATAACCACTAGCCCGCTCGCCCAGGGCAAGTGGTTCAACGGTGCGGGCGAGTTTTTAATATTACTATTATTTATTTCAAAGGTAAGTAAATGATTTCGATTGTGTGATGTGTGCTAGTAGTTTTCTTTTGTGTGTGTGTGTTTGTAAAATTTTGTTGCCTATTTGCATCCCTGATCAACGATATAAGCACATTATGCTGAATTAACTGATAGTTTGGGATCGTTTCTTACAAAAAAAATTCTTGTGACCTTATATCTGGAGAACTATATATATTGTAGCCAAACCCAAACTATCAGTTAGCTCAGTATGATGTGCTTATTCCGTAGAAAATAGGAAAACTCGATTTAGGGGCCCTTCAAAAATTTTATGGCCCCCTGATCCTAAAACTAATTATTGACCAAGATCTCAATCTTTTGATCCATTTTTGGCTTTCCTAAAATTCTTGTTAAGCTGAATAAAATTTAACGGTAGTAAACCGAAACTTACATTCTTAAAGTTGAGAAATTGAGCAGTAACTATCTTCAGCGTCAACTGTTCACTTTTTACTATAATGAACGAAGTTTGTTTGTGATCATTCATAGCTAATAAGCACTGACTGATCATTATTTCTGACAGATATAAATTAATCTGCTTTTAATACAAGCACATAAAAGGTTACTTTACAACGCTAATGGGCTTGCTTTTATATAATATTAAAATAAATGTTCTGTTGTTCAATATAATCCCTAATGTCTATCAAACATATATATTTTTTTTTTTCGTTAATCAAAAAGATAAGCAAAATTACAAATATGCGTTTTGGGCATCAAAACATTCTACTCTAACTAACTTCAATCTTTGTTATCAGGTGGTTCCATTAATGAACATTCTTGATAGTCATATATACATATATATATATTTCTTAATTATAATGACATAAGATTAAGCTCTTAATTGTTGTGTGTTATATATATCTTCCGTGAAAGATTATTGAATACAAATTCAGCACGCACACGTCAGGGGCAGATCCAGAACTTTCTTGATTGGATGACACAGATCTGGGAATAAATATGTTTTCGATATTTCCTGATTTAATGGCTAGTCTGGGAATTTATTTATTTATGTACTTTAACGTTCCATGACTATATGCACCGAGGTTGAGAGACAACGATGATGAGATGGATAATAATGGTGGAATGGAAAAAATGAAATCTTTAAGTTTTACGTTCCACGATTATGCCGGCTAGGCTAAAGGAGACGGTGATGATGAGAAGTGAATGAAATGGCGGAATGAAGAAAGTGGGAGGAAACAGGAGAACCCCGACGAAACCCGCGCACACGGTATTTGTCCACCACAAAGTTCACTTGGCCAGAGCAGGGTTTGAACCCGGGACCCCATGCACCAGAAGTGAACGCTCTACCACTGAGCCACCGCGGCCCTATGGTGGAATGGAATAGTAGAAGACGGGAGAACCTCTGGAAAGCCCACACACATGATGTTTGTGTACCACAAAGTTCACTTGATGAGGGCTGGAATCGAACCATTGGCCCCACACATCAGAGGTGAACACTCCACCCCTGAGCCATCGCAATCCCTTAGGAAGTTTCATGCTCATTCACTTAGATACCGATGATGACAGGATGCATCATCACAGTAAAACGTCTCGCATTATTCTTATATTTTTTCCACACAAGTTAGACTTTTAGTCTCTGAAAGTTTATATAGATAAGTTTCTACTTGCGCAAAAGAATGCAAAGATAGGAGAAGGCGCATAATGAATTAGTCCCAGAAGCGACAGTCCTATTAGCGACAGGAACAGTTATCTGTCCTATGAGCGACCGATTCATGTACATTGATATGATGGAAGATGATATGATTCCATCTCTTGAAATATGTTTGCCTCTGGCGTTATTAGCGCCCGAACAACCTTGCTACGAAAAATGTACGTGCCAGTAATACAGTTCATCAAATATATTTTCCCTCTACAGTGAGTGCAAATAAAACTTATTTTAATTTTGATTTAGATTTGACATAAAACATATCAAATACCTTAACGAGACAACAGGGACATTTCCATGAAAAGTATATTCTTATTTAATTATTGAAAATCCAGTTGTAATATCCCCTTTCTTGGAAAGCTCTGTTTTCTGTACTTAATTTGATTCAAATCTAATTACTCACTAAGCACAGTAATATATTTTATTTTGAAAAACTTAAACATGTAACAGTTTCGCTAACTATCTACTTTTTAGACTTCCAAAGACACTGAATAAAATTTAAAAAAAAAGTCAATGACAAAAGACAGCTTTTGAGATCCTTTACATCTGATTGGCTATTCTCAACCAATCTCACCAATTACAATGAAGTTCACTCTAAACAATCTAAAAGGTAAACAAGCTCTTTAAACTACCTTCCTCCCTATTGTAAGCTACTAAAACGTAAACTAATTGCTTAATTTGCCTTCCTTCCTTGTTTTGACTTATACATAAAAGCTTGTCATATAGCAATCTGAAATACGAGTAATCCCTTATAACTAGACGAACTGTTAAGTCCTGCGAAAGATTTGTAACTTGTGTAATGATTTCTTCGAATACATTTTTTTTTAATTTCTTTGATATCCTCAAGTGGTGAACACCCTCTTTCCATGGGCGCCCGATGGGAAGGCAGGGATCACCCCCTGGCTCACTAAAATGTATACGTAATATAGTAAACCACGTATATTAAATACCAGATATACCAGACATGGTACAGCAACCATGAAGATGCCCCTCCCTAAAAAAATTTCTTCGGGCGTCCCTACCTCTTTCTGATTTCTTTCTTATGCCATAAACATATCCAATCTAAACTTATGCTCCGCATCATTTTAACATGGAATTTTTAATTATATTAGAATCATAGACAAAGGCGGAGCTACTCTAAATATTTAGTTAGTTTTCCCCTTGATATAGTCATTGTATTCATAGAAAGTAATTCAAAAATATAATATTAGGAAAAACGTGGAAAATATTGTTAGTGTAATGAGAGTAGTCTCACGTATTAAATTCAGGTAGAGCGAAATTTTTCATAGTACATTTTGTTAGGTTCTAAATCGCATTAGCATGAAACAAGTTAAAGAAGAGAGAACCTTGTCTTCTTCCATTATCTTAGTATGAACGAATCGGTGACTTATAGAGCAGTTAACAGATCGAATCGGTCGCTCGTAGGACAGTTAACAGTTCCTGTCGCTAATAGGAATGTCGCAAGTGGGAAGACACCCGCATAATATTCTCCTTTGTAACACTTGAGTTAAGACCAAGTATGTAATAACAATAGATTGACACCGGATTGCTAGTCTAATATTCAGTCAATATATACGTTAACCCGAAAAAAATCATAACACGCTGAAATTTTGCACATACTTTTGGGAAGGTGTATATAACAACATACTAAAAGTCGTGAAATATCCAGTGATGGGTTTGGCCGCTATATTCGAAAACGGCCGCCAAACTGTGGTTTTTAAAGGTAATAATTGGTTTTCACTTTAATAGCTTTAACTCGCGTTGTATGTACACTATTGATACTACTTTTACTTCATTCGAATAACAAAGGACTACGCTTACAGACATTTACGAGTCTACTACACATGGAGGAAGTAACGGAGGGATTTTAAAAAAATCACCAAAATTTTCCTTCTTCCGATTACTTTTTCTTAATCAGTTGACAATATCGTTCTTTGAGAGTAGCGATTAAATTTACATTAAACACACCAAAATACCCAAAATATAGTCTCCTAGTTTCAATGGGATCATAATGATAGAAAAGAAAAACAAATATTTATACAACTGATTTAGTAGGGTTCTACCGGGGGCCAGTATACCCCTAATCTTAGGCAAATCATCTAAGAGTCACCAAATTCTCTCAAATTTATCAATAATAACATTTACAAGAAATAAAAGATTCTGATAAAGTGCACAATCTACAATAGTTCTAACTAAATAGACTTTTACAATGTTCTCATGTATCCCAAATGAAAAGCAATAATAATTGTAGAATTTGTTAAGAACAAAGTGCCTTTTTCAGTAAACATTGTTTCTAAATGCAGTCTGGATTTTTCAATAACGATTATTACGTTTTGATAGTGTTCACGTTCGTATTTTCATCGGGATTGATTTCCTTATAATAGGAATTCGTGCAAACACTGCCAAATACAATGTCCGTACAGTCCTGTTTTTCTTCACTCGAATACGCGTTTACATCCCATCTTGCAGTTACAATATACATAAAAGTTAAAATAGAGAGTCCAGAGCTGGAGCTTTCACTGTCATGATTGGTTAAAAAACACGTTTCAGTCCTCTGAGATCCGCAGGAAATAGGGGCTAGCTTCTTTCCCTACCAGAGTTGCAACTGATGGTAAATCCGAAATAAGTGCTGATGGCTGCTGGACTGGTAGGTGGCAAAACTTCCAACTGAATTTCACTTGTGATGGGATATTTCGCAATAGCTTTCATGAATATTCGATAATGCAGCTGATCTAAGGTAAGCACTGACCTTTCAGGCTGTACAAAATAAGAAGAAACAATTCACCAGGAGCAGTGACGGATTCATGGATCGCATTCTCATCGTTGAAAATGTCGACTTGTTCTTCTAGATCTTTGCATTTCTTCAGCAAATGGTATGCCTTTTACTTTCCTTAGCGGTAAGGAGCTGATGTATCGCACTTGTGACAGCATGTAAAAATGGTAAATGTATCTTCATGTCTCCAAGATTTTCTTGTAATTTTCTTGAACTGAAGGCTTTAGTGTTATTCCGATACTATCACTATGATTTCAATGAAATTTGGATGTTATATTGTGTGTATTATGGTATATTTAAAGTAAGTTTAATTGCTACTCTCAGAGGACGAGATTGTCAACTGATTAAGAAAAAATAGTCGGAAGAAGGGAAATGTTGGAGACTTTTTAAAAAATCTCCCCGTTACTTCCCCCATGTATATAGAAGACTGTTGTGTGTAAGCGTAGTCCTTTTCAATTCGAAGGAACTAAAAGTAACATCAATAGTGCAAATACAACGTAAGTTATGTCAATTAAAGTGAGAACCAGCTATTACCTTTAAAAACCACAGTTTGGAAGTCATTTCCCAATATGGCTGCCAAACCCGTTACCAGACATTTTAGGATTTTTAGTATATTATTATATACACCTTGCCAAGGGTATGTAAAAAAATTCAGCTTGTTATAATTTTTTTCTGGGTATGTGTAAGAAAAGTAATTGGAAGAAGAGAAATTTTGAGGTTTTTTAAACAGAAATCCCTCCGTTACTTCCCACATGTGAAGTAAACTGGTTTGGAAGTGATGCATGGTTTGTAAGTGTAGTCCACTGTTATTCGAATGAAGTAAAAATAACATCAATAGTGTAAATACAACGTGACTTATAGCTATTAAAGTAAGAACCAATTATTACCTTTAAAAACAACAGTTAGGCGGTCATTTTCCAATATGGCGGCAAAAACCCTCACCGGATATTTCAGAACTTTTAGTATGTTGTTACGTACACTTTTCCAAACGCATGTGCAAAATTTCAGCTTGTTATGATTTTTTTTGTGGGTTTAGCTCTTTTTTTGTCTAATTTGGCTAGACTAATAGGCGGGAAAAACTCATTGTCTCGTGTCGTTGAAATAACCCAAAAGAGTTACATTTTCCTTGAGAAGGGAGCGCGTGCCCTCTTCTGAGTCCGCCACTGACATACAATACATAGCGCATAATATTTTTTTCTGGAAATTAGAGGGTCAGCAGAAAGCAATTCCGTAAGTTTGTTATAAAATTCAGAATCTTCCAACGTATATATATAAATCAGAAGTATACATTATTTTCCTCAGATGTAATTTATTGTATGTCATTAGTCATGAAATTAAATTTAGATGTGGTTCTTAGTATTTCCAAATAGTCAGGATCATTTTCAATCTTCTTCTGTGAGAAAGAAGCAGGTACATCGTATGTGCTAATACGGATCTTGTTTTTGAGTATCAAGAGTTTGAGGTTTCTCTGCTACGCTTGTTCTTGTGTTCATTTCAATAACATGTAATCACAAGTTGTAAGGGACTTCGTGCAGGTAATTCTGTGAGCTCTCGACGGTTGATCTATTGTCCTGGATAATGCTCATTGAGCAAATTTCTAGCAGACCGGGGAAAATGTGGGGTACCAATGTCTTGGAGAAACACCCGCTATAGCACCGCTGTACATGTAGAAAGTCTTGGCCACACAAATATTTATAGTACTTCCAAGTAACGCTCGAAGTTCACAGTACTTCATAACGGACAAAATGCAAGAACAGGAGAAATTACGTGCCGGGCCGCACAATCCAGTCACTCTCGGCTTATTCTCTCTCCTTTCAACTGTTTTTAGAGGATCTTTAGTGACTGTCACGGCTGTTAATAAACCATCCTATACATTAAACAGTTTTATCGTTTCAAAGAATATTGTCGAACAGGTCAATATATTTTTCCTTCTACACAAGCTTTATTCCACAAAATTCTTTCACAATCTTCCAGAAACAGTTCTTGGACAATTTTCTGCAAACAATTCTTGGCAAAGAGAGGCTTTTATGGGAGAAACTATAGTTTTCAATGTCACTATTTCTTACCAGTAGACAGACTAAATTGCATTTAGGAAGTTGATTCAGAAACTTTACAGATTCCAAGTAAATCAATGGGGATATAACAGTACGGTATCTGGCAAAAATAGAATCTCGCCATTTCATAACAGTTAAAATTCCCATTGAGCTCAAGACGTATATTATTATCTGTAATTATGAGGTATCTAAGAGAGCTTGATTTATGATACGAAGACACACGAATTCTATGTTTTAAAGCGTGAGTCTCCCAACTTTGTTAGTGTATCGTCTCCTTTGTAAATTCTGCAAACTTCTTAATATTTTCATTAGTTCAATAGAAGAATGAGTTTCATGCAGTATACTATGTCACATTTTATGACCCAAGTCTTAAATGTGTCACTATTCCCGCATCGAATAAGGGGAAAGAAAAAAGTGGTGTTTTAATTGTGTAAAGAAATGTCACTATCCCGATTTGCTTTGAGAAGTCAATGCAAGGTGATAACAACTAGGCTAGTTAAGGAATATGAAGAAAGAGGAAAAACCATAAGAATGTACGTACCTAAAGCTGCAAAGAACAGGGATCTCTTTTTGGCTGAATATATCGACTAACGTTGTTCTGAGAACATAGAATATATTGCTACACGAAGTTTTGTGGCAATATGAATGGCCAAATTTGAGATTTTATTCGGAACTTCAAACTAGAGCAAAGGGCTAACATTGGATCCTACCTCAAAATAGGTAAATCTCCAACATATACTTTACGAATAATTTCACAAGGCCAGGGCATTCGAGAGATTTCACGACATCCTTCAAGGTCCTCCAAAGGTAAAAATCCAGAAATGTTGAACTTAGTGAATTCGAAATACCACTTTAAAAAATGAATGTCCATTTCTCAAATGCCAAGTATGCACTGATAGTTTTGTTACACTATTATACGTCCATGTTACAGACCTGAAAGTACCAATATCCATTGAGAAAATACCATGCTACATATTGTAATTATAATTCAATTCAACTTTGAAGATGATACACAGACCATCTATTAAATATATTTTTTTGGCCCTATCTTCCTTAACCTAAAGGATATAAAATTCATTTTTTATTCACTCGTATGTATAATTCTGAAGTGTCTTCTAATAGCGACAGAACTTCCCCGTTTTGTGTACCAAATGAATGAGTATCATACTCCATAGTGATTTCATTCAATACAATGTGTTCTGTTTTTTGCTCTATTTGTAATCTTAGAACTTAAGAAAGAAAATAATGTGATGGTTTCGAGAAAGAGAATGAAATCAATTCTTACTTGCTAGTTGTAACTTTTTTCAAGATTTTTCTGCCATGCCCCACCATTGACAACCTAAAATTTACCTTCCTAAAGCCATTGCTATAACAGACATAAGGACGAAAGTGAAACGTAATGTGTCAGAAAGGTTTAATACAATACAACATCTGAAAGAACGATGTGCTTGGAATTTTAAAATGCCAAGACAATAAGACACCTTCCGAACACCGTTCCAAGAGACCACAAGGAAAGAAATTGCTAAAATTGTCCGAGGCCATTTTTAGAGAGAACTATGTTATGATGATACCAGCTGCCACCATTTGTCAGGTTTTTAGTTCCAGCGTCAACCACGTTAACGGCAGTGAGCGAAGTAAATGATCATGCTTCTCGTCAGATAAACGACAAATGAAAAACTTCTCTGAAGGATCAAATTTTAGTTATGTGCACGAATTTAGTGATGCCACGTCCCTGAGCTATTTTTCTTTCTCTTTTATGTTTTAGTATCTGGCAACGATGGCAGGTGTTGATGAACGTTCTCCTGTCACGCCCTTGATGACATTCAAATGTACATTTTTTTTCATCATAATTTGGTGAAGCCTGCGTGCAAACCTATCTATTTCATTCTGGAGGAAAAGTTATGGGATTGTAATTGAATAAATAATAATAATAATAATAATAATAATAATAATAATAATAATAATAATAATAATAATAATAATAATAATAAACCCTTTATAATTCCTCATAAGACATTCTTTTACCTTGTGATATTAAAAACTGAAGTACTTTCTTAATCTCTCGGGGAAACCAAACAATAAACAAGTAAAAGTGAAATATTTTAAATAAAATATCAAAAAACACCCTGGTAAAAATAGTGAAAGTTAAAAACAAATATTATAAACACGAAAGACTTTTTTTACAAGGGAAAATAAACAATCCTATGTTCTCAAATCCAAAATTAAAAATAAAAGTATAAAATATAAATATATATACTTTAAAAATCTTACAAAAATCATCACATTACAACCACGACTCAACCTCAATGCATTCGCACAACATCGTTTACAGTGGCGTTCTACAATCTTAGCGTTAGTGGTGTGCAGACTCAGCTGTCAATTGACTGTGCCTGATCATGTATTTCAGCCAAGTGTAAGTACGCAACCATGAACTCTGTCCGTTATTATAATGAAATATGCATATGGCAGTCTTAACATATAAACGAGAATATGTGACCCCGTGTAAATTGAAATATTATTTATTATCTTCTCCATATCTTCATTTATTTTAAATGTTATTTATTTCTCTCTTATCATTTTGGTGACGGTCATATATTATGTACGCATATACAATAAACCCACGTTTTGTATTATTCTTTTAAGAATCTATTTGTCTCCTTTCAACCACTATACTACCTGCCCTATGGCAATCACTCCATCATTTTTTTTAACGTCTTACTCATAGCTCCGTATATTTTCCGAATAAATACTTAAACTCCAAGAGAGGTCCTACAATGAAAGCTGTAAATCACCCACCCTGGCATTGGAAATGGGGCAGAAACATGAACATTATCCAATGCGATAAAAACGAGCGGTAACTTTCGAAAATGTGGATGTGGAGAGGAATGAAGAGAATTAGCTGGGTCGAGCGGAAAGCGAATGACAGGGCGTTTCAAATTATTTTTGAGGAAAGAATAATTTTATATATTATTGAGAAGAGGAAGAGAAATTGGTTGGGACTTTGGGTTAGAAGGAATTGTCTCATGAGGGACGTACTAGAGGATATGGTGGCAGGAAAGAGAGGGAGAGGCGAAGGAGGCTACAGTTAATGGACGATATCAAAATAGAAAAATCGTACCTGAGGACGAGCAGGTTAGCTGAAGACCGTAAAGCAGGAAGTTTCTCAGTTGCAGCAGGTGACCTGCCAATGATGTCAAAATATCTATGTTCATGATGATGATTACGTTACGGTTTCAACCATGATACATTGTAGGAACTGTAACACAAGGTTATTGATATTGGTTTTCTGCTTTGGTCAGGTTTTGATTTTTTTTCTGCTTAAATGAAATCTATCCTTAACCTTTATAGGTCAATGGTACACTCTTTGAAATAATTTTCGTTTTTGATAAAATAGCACAGCAGAAGAGTAAAAATAATTTTACGGGTGTGTTAAGCATAAATCAAGAAACTAAATAAATATACATTGGCACTTATCCTAAGTGGATACAAAATTTTGTTCCAAAACTTGTATAGTCGTTATTTTTTTCAAAAGAGTTACATTAAAAAAAAGACTTCAAATAGCTCCATATGATACCTTTAACTATTTTATAAAGTACTAGCTCAATCTGCGCTCTCTACACAGCGCATCATTCACATACGAGCATGAATCTCCTTGTCATTCCTCACAACATCTACATGTTCCTTTACAGGTGCAAGTGAAAGACGTCTTAATAAAAATCGGGAAGTGGTGCCATAAAGGGTATATTTTTTCGATTGTTTTTTCAATATCTCGCACCGTTTGCAAGATTTGAGCCTACTTCCGATTGAGGTTTCTATTTCATGTATGATCAGTGTTTTCTTTCTTCTTGCAGGTAGTATGTAATAAGCAAATATATTACACACCAATAAATCATAGTGTCAGTGATATATGGTGTTCATTGGGCAAAACACTCCAAACAATAAAGATTCATCTTAGGCTGGAGAAATGGTTATCCCTTGTTCTTCATTGTAATTTGACCATGAAACGCCTGGGAGATATGCAACCCCTATATACAAATATATTGCGTTGGAACGCATAACTCTTAGGATATGATGCTTTACTTTTAAAATTTCAGCACTTCAAGTGGACCCCTAAAAATGTAATAAAGAAATAATGGCCACGTTTTCTTAATATTCAATTAGAACTGAACAACCTACTCAAGATTTGGAATCGACCAGTGAAAACAGCACGTTTCTAGCACTTGTGGTTTTCGAGATCTCATTGTCGAAAGAAGTGGAGACAAACATATAAACTTTTATTTGAAGACAAACAGATAAACCTAGCATTTTAATATACAGGGTGTTTCAAAACAACACCGACAACGTTTGGGAAGCGTTTGTGAAGGACATCAAGATAAGACAAAAAGTATAGACCAACCTCAGTGCACAAATGCTTCCTTTCGGAATTATAGGCTGCCGAAAACATGAAAAATGAACTTTAAAGGTCCACAGCTCCAAAAGTATGGGACGTACTGTAGTCTGGTCAAGACTTCACTTAGGAACTAATATGTGCCCTATCCAAATATCCATGGTTCAGAATCCTGCTGTACTCACGTAACAATTTTTATAGAGGGAGTTTGCGAGTACTTCAAATTATATGCCCTTAACCAAACTCCCTCTATAAAAATTGTTACGTGAGTACCGCAGGATTCTGAAACTTGGATATTTGGATAGGGCACACATTAGTTCCTAAGTGAAGTCTTGACCCGACTACAGTAGGTCCCATAGTTTTGGAGCTATGGACCTTTAAAGTTTATTTTTTCACGTTTTCGGCAGCCTATAATTCCGAAAGGAAGCATTTATGCACCCAGGTAGATCTATACTTCTTGTCTTATCTTGGTGTGAAGAATCACCTCCCAAATGTTGTCGGTGTTGTTTTGAAACACCCTGTATAGATTTTATAACGTTGCTTTACTCCGTATTTTTTGTCCTAATTACATATTCATGTCTTAATATTGTAAACGTTATATTCTTGGAATTTGCAACGCATAATTGAATACTGTACACCAGTGGTTCGCAACCATTCTTGACTGAAGACACATTTTACTGAACACATCCCACAAAACACTTGATTTTTTAAGTTGAAAATGAAATATTTACCGGAATAAATGCACACGACTCACGATTCAATTTGTTTCTAAGCATCAAAATAGTCTACAGAAGACAAATATTTTTCTGAACGCATTCCGGTCCAACTAAATTACTGAATAATAATAATAATAATAATAATAATAATAATAATAATAATAATAATAATAATAATAATAATAATAATAATAATAATAATAGTACTGTAACATTATAAGTTTCTATGATGTGGCGATTCTACGTAGTACTGAGATTATTGCTGCCCCTCGAGGTGTTGACTGGTACAGTCTGTCTCAAGGTTGATTTTAATTAATTATTACTAAATTCTTCATAATTCTATAATTCCGCCAGACACTCAACACACTTTATGGGCAGGCCCGACGAGAAGATTGGGGAGCCGGGCCTTTCCTCCGGAGCCCGGACTGCTGAGCGGCCCAGCGAATAAGAAATTATTATATCCCTTGTGCTAAAGACAAAATTTACTAGAAATATTTTCCAAGCAAGTAAGAGAAATTACTTTGGATGTCGAAGTTGACAATATCACAAGTTTGATAGAAGATCTAATACTACTACGTAGTAAATGAGAAAACATTTTGCAAGAATGTAAACTTGTGAACAGAAATCTAGGAACGACTTCAGATTTTCCAGAAAAGCGCATAATGAAGAAACGTTTAGAAGACGAAATTGTTGA
Source organism: Thermobia domestica (assembly GCF_964235325.1). Classification (NCBI taxonomy): domain Eukaryota; kingdom Metazoa; phylum Arthropoda; class Insecta; order Zygentoma; family Lepismatidae; genus Thermobia; species Thermobia domestica. The sequence goes on along the minus strand of NC_137458.1, from coordinate 278,393,563 downwards.
AAAGAACAAGAAAGAAAGAACCCTGAAGAAATGTTCAAACATTCAGAGAGGGGTTTTTGTTGTTGTTGTTGTTGTTGTTATTCTGGATTGTGTTACAGTCAACCTTAAATACCGCTGTAAGGCAATACATGATCTAAACACGAAATTCGATTTCTTGTGAAGTATCCAACGTTGAGCAATGATGAACTTGAGGGAAAAGCAAGAACGTGGTTAGAACTATACAGCGACGATGTGTGAGATGATATCACTAATGAAATGGTTCATCTACGAGCGAATCAATCTGCCAATTTCAGCGCTGCTCTGACACCATTTCAGTTGCACAACAACACTCTTGACCAAAAACTAGTCAACATTTTTCCGAATGTTATTGTTGATCTTGTATATTTTGTACTCTGCCAGTGTCTGTGGCTGTGGCTGAAAGATCGTTTAGTGCATTTGCAAGAGTGAAGAATGTTCCACTTGGGAACTCTTATAATGGAGTCTACTTAGCTCGTCAACTAAACTTAAGTGATATCAATAGATACATTTGCTAGCAGGAAAGCAAGAAAGACTGTTTTGTAAATTACGAAATGTAATTCTAGTAATGAAATTACCTAGATAGTATACCTATTTAATGTAATTAGTATAATGTAACTAGTAAATATATGAGATATAATTTACCGGATTTTATACCGGGCCCGATGATAATTCAGACCCGGGGCCTGAGTTGGCTCTCGACGGGTCTGCCTATGGGACTGGATAACACACCAGTGTGTTGCGATACATCGGTTGGAAATCATAGCTCTGCACCATGGTATATAAGATTATTTCTATCTTGTAGCATTTTACTGTAACTAACATTAGTAATAATACGTAGTTTGACTTTCTACACTGATTAAAAAAAGACATTTTTTAGTCTAGTATTACGATACTACACGTCGGAAGTCCTTGGTTCGGTTCCGTCGACGGACTTTTGGATTCACGACATCTACTTCTCTGGATTATTTTTATTTTATTTTCCTTCATCGGAAACTTTAATTCTGTAGTCTCAAGCTTCCTAGAAGCATTTCTGTATACCTTTTTGTTTTATTAAAGATAAGTGCAATAGTAGTTTCCTTTAACCTCTTAATGAGCCAATATCCTTGTTTGTTTCCTTACCTTTGTGCAGTGTCTGGCTACGTTTTCATTTCTTAATCGTGTCACTATACTGCGTTTGAGGACATTGCTCACATCCAGCTAAATTGTAAATATTTTGAGCGTCCAGTTAGGACTCTTCTAGCTTACTCAATGGATTGCCTCAGCTACAAGATATTGTCAGGTAACTACGTCAGCGTTTATTGTCAAGTTGGTATTTAGTGTTTTCTCTTTTCTGCTGAAGTTAAGCTTCGCACTTGGATTTCCTCAGAAAGTACAACTCAGGATTATGAGGTGAATTTCCCAGCTTGTGAGGTCGACTCTCAAACGTTTTGACGTCACGAACACGGTGTTATGAGGAGGTTAGATTTTATGGATTGACCATATTTGGTATTGAGGACATCAGGAGGTGTGGTTTAGGCCTCAGTCCGGGAAACAAAACTGGATGGTTGGAGTTTCTCGGGGGCACTTCGTTTAGAGTTGTGGGAAGAATAAATATCTAGAGAGAGAGCGAGTAGAGAATGGAGTGTCATCCATTGATGAAGGTACAGTAAATACGTCGAAACATCTAGTGACAACGCCAAGTTGTCATCTCTAGTATTCTAACTTTACCTATCCTCGCCTGCTGCACTTTTAACAATGAATACTTGTGTTCGAGTTATAATTTGCATATACCTATGAGCTACATTTCCAATATTTATAATTTGATAAGTTGTTATATTTAGATAAAATTCACATTCATATTCCAGCATATATTGCTGGTGGTGGAGAAACGTCTCCTAGGTTTGCATCTATCGGTTTCTTAATGACTAAAGGGATAGACATGTTTAAGCTGAACACAATTGCTATTTAGAAGTGTTACACTAGTGAATCTGGAGAGACGAAACTTAACAGGATTCTGTACCATACACAAGATTTTTCCGCACCAGGTTACGTGCAGGTTTGTTGCTGAGACAAGACCAATCAATATAATCGCAAAATAGAAATCATGAGTGCCCTCCTTCGGCACGTGCAAGATAAAGAAAATCAAGGTTATACTTTGATAAGCATTATTTGGCTCTGTACTGACACTACACAATCGAATTCTTGTGTACGATCTAAATTTTTAAATAATACGGAGAAATAAGTAATACGGGGAAAGGTATTACGTACGTATTAGCTTCTAGAAAATTTGTACGGTACATATGTACAGGCAGTGACAAAAGTTCTTTCCGTTTGGTAAAATTTATTTTAGAAATATCGGTGATATCGTTGGAACGTACAATGATGGTATGACTGAAACACACAGAAAAAAGTTACATTCTTTTAAATTTACTGAAAACTGTACTCCAAATTGTCCTTCCATTCTGAACTCACTTACAAAAACTAATTTCATCGAACGGAAAAAACTTTTGTCACTGACTGTACACAGATAGAGAGTATGAATGTATATACATCTAGGTTAATCTGGTTCCAACACAGCACTGAAAAGCTGTACAACAGCGCAGATTGTAATTTTCCTGCCGTGGCAGGAGCAGCGCAGCGCCAGGAACTCTTGTAGCCGGAATTTGCGGATTTCCCTTCTAAATGCGCTCGATTTTTCGCTCGTGTAGAATGCATGTAAATGTTTCCAGTACAACAATTTTTAAGTTCTTTTTTTTTTTTCTTAGATGACTTGAACATGCACACGATTCTTTTTTCCTTTTAAATACTTAATTTAGTTTTTAAGCTCCTATGGTTATGTTCTTTAGGCAAAAGGAGACATGTGATTAAGGATATTGAATTATTATGAAATAAATTGATAGAATAAGAATGTGAAATGAAGCGAGAAAATCTCATGGAAACCTACGTACGGGCACGATCTTATCCATCATAAACTTCCATGCCCTAGTAGAGAAGGTTAGACCACCTTTTACCGGAAGTGAGCACTTTACCACTGAACCATCATACCTTCAGCTTTTAGATACGTTCAACACGGTTTTACCACATTCTCACATTATTTCTGCGCAACATTTTTGTTTTGCTTATACGTACACTCGGTACCAGTATTATATTTTAATGTACACTCATGTCCAAAATGATTGTCGCATATCTATAACTGTCTTCTTGTAAGAATATAATTTGAAAATGATTTTGCAGGGTACTTTAATACTGATACCATGTGTATAATCGGGAAATGTATATTTGTGATAAATTTCATAGGAAAAGAATTATAAATACGAAAATTAGAATGAGTAAAACAAAATGCTCCTAAATGGACAAGAAAGTTTTATTTTCGTGTTATTGCTTTTATTTACTGCTCTTTTGACATAAAATTTTCCACATACATGTCTTTCGCGATTATACATATACTTACATTATAAGAAATACCGGGGGAATTCGTTATCAAGTTATATTCCTTGATAACAACAACATATTTATAGACATGCTACAATAATTTTGGACATGAGTGTACGTTTGGAAGTCGTACTGGCTACGTACGCACCCAGAGCATCCGCCTTTCATTTCTTCGAATGTTACAAACTTATATAGAGGTTTATGATATAATTTAAAACAAGAATGCAAGGCACTTTCTTACATGGAACGTTCAAAATGGGTATATATATATATATATATATATATATATATATATATATATATATATATATATATATATATATATAGAGAGAGAGAGAGAGAGAGAGAGAGAGAGAGAGAGAGAGAGAGAGAGAGAGAGAGAGAGATACACGAGGAATCATTGAAAAAAAAAAGGTTACAAAGCATAAAACGTTTATGTTATTCACTGTGGGTGCACCGACATTGCGCAAATTTTCCCACGCTTATCTGTTGACACAGATAAAGCCTTAATGAGCAGGCAACAAAATTGGAAATTGCGAAAAAAATCTTGTGCAACGTTGCCATCATTACCATAAGTATATCGACTAATAAAAACAGTCACCAAAATGCAAGTCGTTTTAACAAAAAAAAAAAATACAAAGTAATGGATAACAATAGCATTTTCAGTCATCTATATTATATGTGTGCAATGGCGTCGTTAGAGAGGGTGACTGGGGAATGTGTCCCAGTCATTCATTTTCCGTATCATATCTAACTGTAAGATTAAAACTGTAAGAATATAGTTATTGAAAGCAAATAGTTTTGAAATACTGTAAGGAAAACAAACATATATAAAATAAACAATATATATAAATATTTCTAGAAGTTCTCTTGAAATATCGTGAACAGACGTTCGACCAATCAGAAATAAAGATTTGTCTATATCTTCCAGTTTTGGCCAATCAGAAACAAGCACTTGTATACATATTTCAGGTGTGTCTACCACATATCTTAATAACTATCCTTTCACCTTTCTATAAATGATACTTAGATTTGCATTTGCGTCTTAGTTGTTCTTAGGTGCTGTGAGAAACATTTGTTATATATTACCTAGGTATTATCGTATAAATTGTTACAAGAATGAGTGGTCAGTGTATTAGAGATAAATAGGGCCCCTTGGCAAGAAAGCTCGCCCCCTTGAGTGATGCAGCAACTTATATCTACGTGTACCTCCTACATGCAGTTAGAATTCTAAAGCAGCATGTCGAATGTTGTGTCTCGCCGCGGTTTTCAACGAACTTAAAGAGTTCTGGTTTGGCCAATGGCCACCAATTAATATTGCTACCAAAGTGTTTACCATCCTCTTAGGTATTGATTAAGACCAATATCGTCTCTCTATGAATTACCGTTCCCATGATATTGGCCAAAAATGGCCGATTTCCAGAGATTTAAGGAGCATTATTTGAGGAACCGTAAGTCATAGAGAGGTCATATTGGTGTTGGTCAATATCTAAAAGGGTGGTAAATATTTTGGTAGCAAATAGTAACCGGTGGCCACTGTGCAACTGGCCATCAATTAATATCAGTACGAAAATGTTTAATGTTCTATTAGGGATTAACACTGATATCATCTCTCTATGACTTACCGTTCCCGTGATACTGACTAAAAAAGTTCGAATTTCTAGATATTTAAGCAGTCATATCTCGAGAACTATAAGTCATAAAGAGATGATATTTTGTTAATTTTTGCGAGAAAGAGAAGAGGGTGCGGATAAAAAGATTTACCTTTACATCTAGGAACAATTACAGCTATCCTTCCCGCTAGATCTCTCCATTCTTTTAAAGTTCGTTCTGGCAATGCTCTTAGAGCATTCTCAACTGTTTTATCCTGAAGATATTTACCGGACAGTGTACATTAGAAAGGTTTTGGACCTGAAATTGGTTTGTGGGCCTGAAAAGGGCCTCAGTTCTTTAATTACTGTGTATTTGCTTCACTCCCAGAGAGATAACAAAGCGTTTCCGTTAGCCGACTGTCGGCAAAGCGTGTTCAACGTATATGGCCAGAGCAAATGTTGAAAACATTCTCAAGATGGGTGCTGGTCCCTCCTTTGTTTGGACACGAATGAGGTTCGTGAACTGTACGTTTTGCTGTTTTAATGCATCTCTGATGTTATCTATGTTGGTTGTGGTTGGAACACCTTCTTCAGGAAAGCAATGCATCTCAGCAATTCTTCTCTGCAAAGCTTATTCTTCTCCGTTGTGCACTCTCCCAAATGTCACCAGCAACTGTATGTCAGACCTCCTCAGGTTCTGTTAAAACCCCGAACGAATTGCGGATATAATAAACCAATAATAGAACAAGCCAATGAGGAACGAGAATCACAACGAGCCAATCAGGATCGAGAATTAATCGCAAGTTTTAGTGAGGAGGGTAATATAAACAGGAAGCAATAAACTGGAGAAACATAAGTGAAACTTTCAGAATGGAGTTTACATTGACGAAAACAGAAAAAGGTGTACCTTGTGTATTAATGGGAGGCTTTAAGTATCGTTTCTTTCGCCAAGGAAAAAAAGGCTCAAATTGGAGGTAAGTTAATGTAGTACATAATTTTTGCATGTATATAAGCCTATAGCTTGCTAAGTTATGCAAAGCCTACATTAGTATTTTCAGTAGTCAGCTTGACCTATATTTTAGTAAGTTCTGTAAGCCTATATTAGTATTTATGCTAGTCAATAGGATCCATATATACTTTGTTAAAAGATGTAACACACTATTAGTATTAATGTCGGGAAGTTGGACCTATATTTTGTTAAGTGATGTAACCTATATTAATATTTATGCCATTCAGTTGCTTCTATACTTTGTTAAGTAATGGAAAGTTACATTAATATCCATGTCAGTCAGTTGGGTCTATATTTTGTTAAAATATGTGTCTAGTCCCTATTTTAATATTTATGCCAGGCAATTTGTCCTATACTTTCGTAAGTGAATAAGTAAGCCTGCATTAGTATTTATGTCAGTCAATTGGACCTATACTTTGTTAAAAGGTGATGGAAGATATAACATTTTTGCCAGTGAAATAGTGAATACATTTTTCTTTAAATAGTAAGTTTAGAACACGTGATACGATTTAATTATTATTTCCTTTCTTTCAGATGTACTAAGAAAAGCTGTAATGCTAGTATAACAATGGATGAAAATACAAGTGAAGTTTTAGAAAGGAAAGATATTCATAATCATTGTGAAGATGAAGATGGTGTTCAACGGCATTTTCTTAGAGAGAATTGTAAGCGACGAGCCACTGAACAATTGAACGAGAAGCCAAATAAAATTATAAGGCAGGAAGTTTCAAAATTGGAACATCATGACACACTTGATCATAAAGAAATTAAAAGATGCCGAGACGTTATTTATAAAAATCGAAGAAAGGTGACTCCTCGTCTACCCAGAAACACCGTAGAGGCTATACAGCAAATGGTTCAGAAGCAGGATGATATAGCAATTGACGGAGAAAGATTCATCTTTGTTGATGATGAAGCTAATATAATTCTTTTCACGTGTAAGAAAAATATCGAGTAAGTATAATTTCATTTATAACCATTAACTTTGAAATGAGTTTCATTTACAGCATCAAGAAGTAGAATAGGAAGTAGTTGCTTGAACAGAAAAGTTCCTTTTTCCGTCTTATTTCCAAATTATAGTAAAATAGTTTTTTTTTTTTTTTGATTCTCACAAAATATATCGTAACATAGCATTTCACCTAACGATATGACACTACAGTCTTGTTTACTATTTTCTTTTCTGACACTAATCTTATTTTCTTTTCAGTTTTCTGTGTGAGTTCAGCGGGTTAGAAGTATTTGCAGATGGAACTTTCACTTATGCTCCTAAGCATTTCACACAGTTATATACAATACATGCATATAAAAATGGATATTATCTACCTCTATGTTTTGCATTTTTGCCGAAGAAAGACAAGAATACGTATGTGGCCATGTGGAAGATGATAAGAAACTTAGACAGTAGATTCGACTTGAAAATCATTTACGTTGATTTTGAAACAGCTGCTCACGAAGCCATCAAGAATGTGTTTCCAAATTGTGACATTCGTGGCTGCAGATTCCATTTGGGACAAACATGGTGGCGGAGGATTCAAGCCGACAATGATCTGCGACAAGCATATATGGATCCAAAATCTGAACTAGGTATTATTGATATTATTATGGTCTATTATTCTTTATTATTAATTTAATAATACCATGTGGACTTTGTTTTGTTATATATTAATACAGAATACAGTTGAAAATAGAGTTCAGGAATTCGCAGAGAAACTATGAGAAGGCACGTATGACATTTTTAAAAGCTGTAGGATTTAAATTTCAAGCATTCAAACTGTAAAATGAAATTTTCTGTAAATAAGTATGTTGCTTTGTAAATATTAGAATGCAATAAAATATATCTCATAAAGGAATAGCTTTATACATTTCATTTCGATGCAAAATTTCACACAATTCCTTAAATCCTGTTGTTGGCAACGTCGCGGCGGAAATTTGCGCAATTTCAGCACTTTCTGCTCCTCGTTAATAAGACATAAATTACTTAGATTATCAACGATCTAATCTTTAGAAAAATTTGCGCAATGTCGTTGCACCGTTCACTGTAACTCAACGAAAATTTATTTGTAGGTTAATAACATGTTTGTCTTGGTTCAGGTTTGAGACTTCGGACCCGAGAAGTGGACATTAAAAATGATGACTCGTCTGAAAAATTGGTCAAGAGTAGAAATGAAGTCAGTGGTGTGGTTCCTGTGGCTCCAAAACAGTATACCTGCTGGCATTAATAGACAATGGGGAGAGCTAAATTTAAAGCAATATGTTGACAGGTTGTTTCGTGCCTTTAAAGAAAAACGGACCAATATTGTTAATGACAACCCTGGGCGCAGTGGTACACCCGGTCCTTCAACTACTGACGTCAACGCTGACGTTAGAGCATCCCATCTACATCCCTGATTTAGCCCTAGTCATGTTCACCTTTTCTCTGTTCTAAAGGAAGAAATGACTGGCCACCATTATCAGGCATGTCAAAACCGTTGCCTCATGGTGGCTACAACTTGGAGCGGATTTGTATACAAATCGTATAGAAAACTTTATCTGCCGTTGTGATAAGCAGTTAAACAAAAACTGTAAGATAACTATTGTTGAGTGCTCTCTATCAACAGGTATTTTGCTCTTCCAGAGAGAAAGAGAGAGAGAGAGAGAGAGAAAGAGAGAGAGAGAGAGAGAGAGAGATAAATAGGTATAGATATAGATAGATACTCTCAAAAATGCTTTACCCATTATTATTATTATTATTATCGTGTAACAAATATATAAATCTTTTAGATAAAACATAAAACTCGATCATCACCCATTTGAGTGAATGTTGTGATACTGACACGGTATACAAGGATGCTTATGCAGGAATTGCAGATTTAAAAATTTGGTGACCTTTCCATTCCACTCAAGCCTCTTTAGCTTGCCATGGTAAAAAAAGAATATATTTTCCACACTTCAAGAAATAAAGGTGTGTTATTTTATCAGCTACAAAAAAGTTTCATAAACAATTTTACTTCGAATTAAAGATTTCTTCTTTTAAGTTTGGCTACACAAAATAAAAGTTGTTCGTTCTTTTTCTATCTTCATGATCATTCGAAAATATTCTAGAGTTATCCCTGCTAGGAATGGAAATTTTCTTGTTCAGGGTACAATACATTTTTGCCACAGGGAAATCCCTGGTAGACCTCCCTGGAAATCCTCTCCAATTCGCACACTGAGTTCCAGTGCATCCGCCTGGAATTTTGATTTGTCCCCTGCTCGGACGATATTTTCTGGAAGGAAGTGTAGGAATAAATGTAAATACAAATGTGGTGTACGTGGATCAGATAGGGTGAGTGGTGCTTAAAATGATATTGATTTTGAGATCTAAAAATCTATGCTAAGTAGGCCTGGTTTAGGGTACTCCATATGAATATTACGTCTCCTGACAGCAGAGCATCAAACAAAATAAAATTATCAAAAAAATTTAATGAATCATCTGCTGACATGAAAGCATAAAATGGATGTCACATTCTTTCATTTTGTAAAGATTAATAGTGCCATACTGTTTTAATCAGATCACATGTTAAACACACAAAGGAATTATAAATATCTGCTGTCGACAAAAAACTGATACAACGGCACGAAAACAGGATTAAGACAGATGAGTACCAAATAGAAACTTGAAAGACGAATTTCTCACACAATCTCGTACAAAAGTGTTACAAAAACAAACGCCAATCTCAGAACATAAATAGCAACTTGTTTCAAAGATTTAGTACCAATGTTGCCAGATCGGTCATGGTGTGACCCTATTTAATGACAGAAACGAACACCCTGTGGGATATTTCCACTAGTTAAATAGAACACATTAGAACCACTTTATATAACTACAATATAGTTGAGAAACCAAAAAATATTTCTTGGGTTTTCTTTTGAGAGGTTCGTTGGCATGAAATTCTCCAAATGCTTGTGTCATTACGAATTCCGTTAGTTTGGGTTGGGGCCAAAGATGCTTTCAAAACCTGCGACGCTTCTTCATGGTTTAGCTTAACTGAAGGTTGCACAACTTCATAAAAAGAAATAAGAAAATAAATGAAACAAAGAAAAAAGAAAGAAAACGAAAATTCGTTAATGTTTCTCTTTGAAACAGTGCCAGAATGTAAAAAAAAAAAAAGAAAGAAAGAAAACACTTGAGTGAGGAATTCCAAACACGAGTGCAAAATGATCGTTTTAAGAAGATGCTGATCAATATGTATTAAATGCTTTTTAACATCTTCATTAAGATTGATATTTTTCTAACTTTTACCCTCTTTGATATAATTTTCTCTCACGCATCAGGTTCCTTACGCTAACGTCCACATTTTTGAATTTAGTACGATGAAGAACATAAAAATATATTAAAAATTCAATTACATGAACTAATAACAATCTTCAAGACCCTTTGTGGTGTACAGAGTTTGTTTTAACAAAATAAACACTGACCAAAACTTAAAACCCACTTTATTTTAAATTATAATTTGTAACGGTTTCGGATATCTAACATATCCTTCTTCAGACACTATCGACAATCTGATATTGTCTGAAGAAGAATATGTTAGATATCCGAAACAATTACAAATTATAATTTAAAATAAAGTGGGTTTTAATCCGAAACAGTTACAAATTATAATTTAAAATAAAGTGGGTTTTAAGCTTTGGTTAATGTTTCTTTTGCTAAAATAATCAATCCAAAGCCATGGATAGTCTTACTAACAGAGTTTATCCGTAAAGTAATGAGACTGAGTCTGGTAATTATTGATCCGATCTGTACATATTGTTACAAGTCTTCAAATTAGTCTCCTTGGGCCTGGATACACCCAAGGATAGCAAATTTTGCGTATACTTGATACGCCATAACAACGCAGGAAACTATATTCTTCTCTAGTTTTATATTCATTCGTTTAAGTTCACATTCTGGCGTACGCAGAAGTTCGTCAATGGAAGGGATCATGCTCCCACGATAATATAATTTCAGGTTCTTATATACATAATTATCTTAATATGTTAAAAGTTTATTTTTGGATAATATGTTGCTCGACGAATGGGTTGAAAATCCCGATCCCTCTTGCGTACGACCTTAATTACTACAACAATTCAGTTACTATTCAATTCAATCATAATGAACAATACTATACTTAGTTAAAGTTATTAATGTTAAATACTGGTTAAATGACATGTTACATATGGGGCGTTCGGAGCATGAGGGAATCAAATCCAATTACCAAAGTTGTGGGGTAAAGAGACATAAAGTTTGTACTCTGTTTTTCACATTGTAAGAGTTAAATAGTACCTGGACATCGATATTTTAAGTTCTGAAAGAAGAGTCAAATGGAGATCTTAAAGATGAAATATGTCCGAAATTACCGCACTTGATTGCCTTGTACACTGAACACTCATATATCGCAAGACATGAAGTATATTTTAACATTTATGTATGATATGTTTCATTTTTATTTGCGGAGTTTAGAACAAAACAATTATCACATTTTCCAGGCACACTTGAAGTACTACAAATAAGACAGTATCAGCAATACACACTGTTAAAAAAAAAATCATAGGTAAATTTACAAAAAAAAAAAAAAAAAGTGGCAATCTGTTTGCCGCTCTTTATGTAAAATAATTTACGCCTTTAAATTAAAATTACTAATATGAAATGATGTAAAATTACAGTTTTATCAATAAAAATATCATACTTTCTTATAAATTTACTATAAATTTGTAAAAGAAACCCAGCAAATTTTGAAATTTAATCTAAGGAAATGTATATCAACTTACAAAATTAAGGGTAAATGATTTAACATTGATGTTTGGCAATTTAATTACAATTTGTTTTGTTTTTTTTTTTTTTTTTCAGCGCACAATACTTAATGGGAGATTGAAAACAGACTCGAAACATTTTGAAGAACATTCTCTCTGCCCTCTTTTGAAAAATAATAACGAATTTAATTAAGTTTTATGTGCATTTCCATCAACATTTTTTTTTTTTTTAATATTTGTTTTTCCGAAGTGTATTGGTATTTCGTCAACCATTAATTCTCGAACTCCGCATCTTGCACGGCAAAAGATTTAAACGGCTTGTTGGGCAAAACAAAACAATACATTTCTTGTAAAAAAATTATTAACGTGTAACAGTTTTGCCAACTATGCACTTTGGCTTCATCAGACACTATGAAGCAATTCATATTAATTCATAGTGTTTGAAGCCAAAGTGGAAAGTTGGCGAAATTGTTATACGTTAATATTTTTTTACAATATACATATAGTTTGTTTTACTCAGCGAGTAATTTAAATCAAATTTCCGTATACTAAGTGCAAATCTTGAACAATGGAAAAAAAGTTGAGTTAAGCCCTGCTATATCAAGAAATCCATAACTATTGTGATCTACGTAGCTAGATTGCTGGTAATTGTCAAATGACGAAGCACTAGGTAACTTAAAAAAATTACGAGAAGATAGGAGTAATACAGCACAGGAATCCTGCAAGAGTTTTTACAAGAGGGACAAAAAAACTGATACACAATCTAAATCATAATTATTGGTGCAGATTAGTGCAAATAATACCTTATATAAAACAATTGGAGCACCTTGCATAACTTTATGAACTACAGTAAATATGGTAAATACTGTTGTGAGTGGGTAAACAAATTAATATGCCTTGACATATTGTATTGTTTTTCATTATGTAAGCTGTGCTTATTATGGACTTAAATTTGATTTAGACTACTCAAAATTTGATTTAAACTATAGCAAAACAATACAATTATTGTAAAAAAATATTAACTAATTATTACAATAGTTTCGCTAACCGGGCCTTATAGTTTCGCACTTTGGCTTCATCCGAAATTATATTCAGAAATAGCACCCTCTTGCGGGTCCACGGCATGTAATTATTTAAATGTGGTTTTCTTTGTTAATAAATTGAAGCTCTCTGTCATATCCTCAATGCTGCTGTTCAACTATAGATGTAAAACCGCTGTCTTTCATTTTTTGAAATATGACTTTTTAAAGGATGTGTGAAAATAAATCTTTAAGTTTTACGTCCCATGGTTATGCCGGTTAGACTAAAGAAGATGATGACAAATCACCGAAATGAAGAAAGTGGGAGGAAACGGAAGACCCCGAGAAAAACCCCCACACGGTGTTTGTCCACCATAAAGCTCAATTGGTGTGAGCTGGGATCGAACCAAAGACTCCTGCACCAGAGGTGAGCGCTCTACTATTGAGCCACCGCGGCCTCGAGAGGTGTATCAATATTGTCTTGCACTGAAGAACAGTTTTATTTTTACTTGAACACTTCTAAAACATTTTTTAAGGTTAAAAAAGACAGGCGGTTGAGCAACCGTGCAATATAATTATAGCAGCAGGCTCGCCTGATAAGTGTTCTCAAGAACGAAACAATGTAATATTTAAGCAAGAGCGCAATCTGAATGCGCTACAGACATCTTAATAGTTTAGACTAGGCAGTACCTAACAACATAACCATCAAATAAGAGTGCTTTCATTCGAGCTCTAAGCAAATCGCTTCGAACACTGTGAAAATTCATTTTTTTAAAAAGGGAAAATTATGAAACGCAACCTGATAGTTTGATACTAATTTTCTAAGACAAAAGTCTGCATTAACAAACATATACAAAGGGAGCACGGTAGCACAGTGATAGAGCGTTTACCTCTGGTGCGTGGGTCCCTGGTTCGACTCCCAGCGAAGTAAGTTTATGATGGACAACATCGTGTTAGTGGGTTTTCTCGAGGTGCTTCCGTTTCCTCCCACAATCTCATTCTACCAATTCTTCCATCATCATTCACTTGCTTCAATCATCCGTCTCCCTTAGCGTAAAAGGGATAAACGTGGGACGTTAAACTGAAAGAGTTACAAACATAGACAAGCCTAATAAACTCGTTTTAGTCTTTTCAGAACAATAACACTTCAGTCATTTTAAAACGAAGATTAAGTGGTTTCTATATAGTTAGTGAGGCGTTATCTTTGATTGCATATATATATAAAAAAAGTAGTTCATAGATTAATTTCTATTCATTCACATAACTCTAAATGGTATGATTCTTATAAGAAGCTTTGAAATTTTTGTTAGATGTATTGGTATAATAAGGAGCAACAAATTGATTGAAGAAGTGTTTAAATAGTTTCTTCTAGAAAAGAAAGGAAATCATCCCAACCGCCCCTTCGGCTACAATAGGCTACGTTACTTCACGGCAGTGTCCGTTTTTCTCTATATTGACAACAAAGTAGTCTGTGTCCACAAAACATAAAGGAAATATGCGTTACCAAAAAAGCAGCGTGTGTGGCTTCTTTTGTACCGGATTCAAGCTATTGACTCTTGGAAATGTTTCAAGCTCTTTCACTTCGTGTTGAGATATGTTGTTTCAAATGGACTATAAAGGATTCCTTTTAGCGAATGTTTTTTTTTTATTATTTGCGGTTGGTTATTTAATACTGCTTATTGAATGAATCAACAAGTATATCCAGCTAGCAGAAACAGGTGTTGCATTTTCAAAAGAATATGTTTGATGACCTGAACATATGCGTTTAACGTAATTCTTTTAAGTCTTTTATAAGCTAAAGGAAATTATAATAAATTCAAATATCAATAAATACTAATAACATAATTGATGCATTACTAACTTCAAGGAAGAAAGCATGCGTATGATATTTATTCATCACGGAATTCACGTGCCACGTATCTGGAAAATTGCAATCCATATTTGGTTGCTCTAACATACCCAAACTTTGGTGACTACATTTGGCACAATCTTCAAGCATTGTGACTCTGATTTATTCGGTAAAATGGACACGGAATAATGGTTTAGTGCAGTGATGGGTAAACTATGGCCCGTGCATTATACGCCGTTTCATGAAAGGTTCTGTCCCGCCCCGCCACATGATTCCTAGTATTTGGAATTATAATTAAAGATCTTAATCTTTGGAATAGAAACAAGCTGACAAATCACATTCCACTTCATTTCTGAGAATCAGTGTGTCTCAATTTGAACCAATTTATATATATATATATATATATATATATATATATATATATATATATATATTGAAATCTAGTCACAATTTCATTCATCACAATCTTCACAATTTTTCGATCATTAATAGAAGCTTAGTATTACAAGAATTATGTAATATACTATAGTTGTTTTTAATCAATTATAGTAGCCCAACTAAAGCTGTTTTTCTTTTCTTTGGCACCGTCCAAAAAATAAAAATAAAAAAAAAAAGCTTGGACCAATACTGGTTCAGTCAAGTAAATGCGTACTTAGATACACAACATTTTGAAACAAGTTATCAAATTAACGTTGTTTTATAGATCTAAACATCCGTATACGAGACAAGTAGGAGATATTTATATAATGGTCTCTTGCAATGTGGGAAGCATTTTACTGGAGAAGAAAATTCAGTTCTGTACGCAACGAAATCAGTTTGTTCCTATGACATGAGACCTTAATATTTCACTCATTGACGCACATCACATCAAAAAAACAGCTGATTGTTTTGAGCTGGAGATGATATAGTTGTTTTGGGATTGAGTAAGTATTGAATGAGGTACAAATGAGGTTGTTAACTGTTCACATTCACAAGCAAAGGTGGATTTTGGGATCCATATTCCTTCTGAAATAGTTTGACTTTCTATTCGAAAACGAGAAGTTACAAATTTTTCGAAGACTATCGTTATATCTTGGGGAAACGGCAGCAATTAATTTTTATTTCCTTTTTGTTCTTTCCAATGAAGCCCAAACATGCCTAGATAAAGATTAAATGTATATTATAAATTGGAAGCCTTCATTCCGTGCATCAGCAGCCTTTAAAACCATTGGTTTCTCCAGAGTGATCTTCTTATCGTCACTTCACTTTCCAAAGCAAATGTCTTTTTCCAAACTAAAATCGCTTTCCTCATTGCGGATGAATTGTCACATGCGTTTACAATGATTTTCAACAATTTGTTTACAATTTTTTTTATAGATATATATTTTTTTTATTCATCAAATATTTAATTTTCTAACGGTACATGTTGAACATCTTGTACACGTGTGCTATTCTGAGCTTCTCATGTATAATTCTTGACAATTCTCAACCAAACTTACAATACGGTAATTTTTTTTATTTCAAAATATTTTAGGATTTATTTTAAATAAAAAATTTCATCCATTTTGTGTGTGAATGGGAATGAATTTAAAACACTTATTGCGTTGCCTCTTTGAATAAATAACCATCCGTTGTTTGACTTTTATCTTTAGAAACTAGTTTAAAAAACTGTTGAGCAGGACATTATCCTTGTGCAATAATTCTGTCCATTTTCTCAAATTCCATAATTGTTTTCAATCTGCTTTAACATGAAGACCGAGAGTAACCATTATCCTTTCCCGAAGACGACCCTGATGCGAATTTTTTCACAATTTTCTAGGGGGGCTCAAATCCCTAATTGCTATATTATGTCTAGTATTTTTTTATTTGTATTAAGAAAATCTTAAGAAATTTAATGCATTTTCCCGAGCCAGGGAGGAGGGGGGGCTTGGGCCCCTCTGCTCTCCCCTTATGGCGCCCATGCCATCATATATTTTCAAACTTTGAGTCCTAAGTATTTATTCACTACTTGAGTACCCAGCTTTTAGGTATATTTAAAAAAATGGCATGAACGTAATTATTACAGGTAAAATCATTTATATTTTGAAAGTAACTTTTGCAACGATGTCTAAACAAATACAAAATAGATCTGAACGTTAATATTCGTAATTTTCCCGCTGCCGCCAGTCTAGCTCGGGTTTGGGTTTCAATGTGTTAAAAAAAAAGTCTTTATATTTCAAAATTAATGGACTTAACTCAGGTGAGACTGTTCAACAGACCATTTCTTCTAATCCAGCTGATATCCTGTAATTCCATACTTTATACCCACTTTGTAGGATTACTGCATTTTAGAACAACTTTATAAAGTGATATTCAATTTCAATTGGAGTTATATTTACGATAGACTGTGGTGAAGGGATCGGAAACACTGTATAAGTATTGGTGATATTGTAGAGAGATCATTAGGTTGCATAAGGCTGAAGTTCCATTAGGTTAGAATATATAAACAATAATTCGTAGTTTTAATCTCCGGGCACATACGATTCTTTGCTCTAGGTATCGTTGTACTTTAGTTTTCTCGTCATAGCATGGTTGCACACAAGTGTTTCATTAATATACATTTAGAGAATACTCTTTAATCTACATTGCATAACTGTGAGACAGTTTACTCTCTCACTCTCTCCACTGCATTATCCTCTTAAAGTTAATCCTTGCCTACCATGAGAAAAACAGAAATACTTTTTCTTTCATATTTTCTGTTAAATTTCGTGGAGAAACTTACAAAATTAAGCAATAATTATGTTAATAATTTATTTCGAAATAAATCGTGTGTAATATCATAACTATGGTTCCAGAACAGTGTACTATGTGTGTTGAAATTACGAATATTGGTTAATTGGATTTGAGTTAAGAAACTTTTTCAGCAGCGAAGCCATATGAGATATGAACCTACAGCTTAACATGAGATCCGAACCACATGAGTTACCGCCCGAAATTGAACCGAGTTTGCCGCATGCTAACCATATAGCCACGAAGGAACTCTTACTAAGTAGAAAAGAGCACTTTAAACATAAGGGACCTTATGCAGAGTCGTTTTGACGTATGATTAGAGCCATACTAACGTAAGGGTTTGACTAATGCATTGTTATCAGAAGTGTATTCAGAATATCTAATAAGATTTGTAGTAGTTGACTAAGTTAATCACATGTATCTAATTTATTTAGAGCAAAGGGTGCCTGATTTAGCCACGGTTTACCCACAATAAACTTACATTATCAGAATACAAAGGCAATTAATTAGGTGTGTTTCTCTTTCTTTCTTTCCTTTCGCCTCATCGGGTGAATTAACTATGAAGCAGCTATTAAACCGAGTCATCTACAATAGCAGAACTGTTTCTTAAAGTGAACAGTGTCAGATGAGTAGAAAATTTCGTTTTCTGAGGGATACATACAACTGATCGATAAATTATCTTCCCTTATAAATACAACATAATCCTTCTATTGCCGCTAATATGAATTAACTTCTACTTATTCTCCCCGTAAATTGATAAATGAAATATAATTTGATTTCGTAACTATTTATAAGCTGTTGTTATGTCAAACCACAAAGAAACATTTCGAATTTCGTATTTCACATATTTTTATTTTTAAAGACTACACAATGCATACGTTTAGATTTCCGTAGTTTCCTCATTTATTTTTCTCACTCGAGGTATTAGGGTTATATTAGTTAATCATACCCAAATCAACTTATTGGCTGAACTCCAAGCAGACTCGAAATACTAAAAAGTACACCATCCTTAGTACAGAGCTAATACGACATTAATTAATCGTGTGACTAACGGTTGATTAACGAATTCTCTCTGAACATCACCCTAGAGGTTTTGTAAGTGTAAATAAACTACCGATTGTTACAAAGTTGTAGACAAAAACTGCAGGCCAAAGTCGTATTAGAGAAACAACCTTGAGTAATATCTAAAATATGATAGACCAAGTAATCCTCACCAAACAATTCAAAAGGAACGTGAGAGATGAAATCATCCATCATTCGTCTTGGAACATTTTGGCGCTCGTCTTAGTTTCTTTCACGCGTAGATCAACAGCGATGGACGCAGCTTGAATAAATCCATAGGTAAGAAGGGAAGTTGTATATACATCTTACCTTATAATGAGAGGTATCTTAGACGTAATAATGTTATGTAAACAGGCCAATTTAGCTCCTCCGTGGCTAAGCGGTTAGCATACGCGCCTTTGGCGTGAGAAACTCGGGTTCGATTCCCGGCGGAAGCTCATGTGTTTCGGATTCCACGTTAATCAATAGGTCCACGTCTCATATAGCCTCGTTGCTGAAAGGGACGTTAAATTCAAACCAAACAGACCAATTTTATTATTTTTTTCTGTTTTCTACAACTTTTAAACTCTTTTGCTTTTTACAACTTTCGTTTGTTTAAAAGAAATTTCTGTATGTTTATTTGTAGTTTATAAAAATAAATATTTTTTTTAGTTTGAAACTTATTGTTCTAAATTTTCGTGATGAACAAATAAAATTCAAACCAATATTGTAAATAGACATCAACAAGCGTGATTTTTCACAGTATGGACGTATCTTGAAACCAATTACAGCGATATACAAGGTATTCTTCTCTCTCTCTCTCTCTCTCTCTCTCTCTCTCTATATATATATATATATATATATATATATATATATATATATATATATATATATTTCGATCCATACATTTTAAAATTAAACCACTTCGCAACGTTAAATACCCACCAGATCTGTCTCTCCTGACAAGATTTGATACAAATGATATCCCTCTCCTCCAAAATAATAATAATAATAATAATAATAATAATTTAGAAAAATATTCCGTATAAATGATCTTTCCAGTGTTATAAAGAAGTTGGAAAAATGCAAAAACCGTGTAGAATGGATCCTAGTTTGGGTAAAATATTCGTGGTTTTTATTTATTTTTTATTGTTTTACTAAAACGTGTGACTAAGCTAATCGTAATGAAAGTTATTCATATATAAAATTAAGTCTTCATGACGTTTCGGTAAAGTAATCAGTCTTGTCATTCAGCCGGTTTTCCCGAACCCATTGTTAAAATTTCTCAGGTTCGGAGAACCGGTTAGAATTTCTTAGGTCCCCGAAATTATGGTTGTTAAAATTTTTCAGGTTACCAGAAGCGGTTGGTAAAATTTCTCCGGCTTTCAGAACAGGTTGGTAAACTTATCTCTCCACCGCTAGATTCAATGCTTGCGGGGAAAATATAATTCTGTAGTACTACTTTTGAGAATCTAGTATATATACTTTTTCCTTCCAGCATTTAAAGAGAGAATTAAGATATGCCGGTTGACATTAGATTCTTTCATTTCATTAAATGGTTTTCAAGATTTCGTAAATAATCAAGATTTTTCATAAAGCAAAAGTTCTTTGAACTATCAAAGAAGCAAGACAACAAATTGTAATGGTCGTTGCTATAAGTTCCGTAGAGACAGCGAGGGTAGTCATTTTAATGAACAATCTAGCTACAGAGAAAAGAAATTCCCTTCTCATTGAAGATATGTCTCACTTTATGACAGTAATTATAAAAAAGTCTTTTAAGTGAATGGTATTCAACGCCACTTGGGAAATCGTGGTTATGTCGAGGACATAATACAGTTGTCAATTATCAGGTTAAGAGAAAGCAACTCTCGAACATTCTAAACATCAACCAGCCATGTAGTTTATCTTGAATTCTAGGCCTGTCTAAACAGTTGATAGTTTTACCAACAAAATGGCAATATAAGCATGTTGCACTTACCTAGACATAGTCACTGTTACTAACAATATACAAATAATAATAATAATATAATCATATAATAATAATAATATTAATACTTCATCAACTTATTTTACTAATCGTAGAACCGGTTGTTAAATTACTAGGAAAACATCACTGATCATAGCAGTACCTTTCTTGGACAGTCATGAATATTGTATGTTATAGTAGAATTACAAACTAAACCAACTTCTCTTACCATCAGTACAACTATCAACAGGGTGTTAATTTTCTTCATATGGATAGTCTATAAAGGTCAATTGTTAGCACCGCTACTAAGAGTTAACCATTTGCCATTATCGCGAAAAGATACAAGAATATCCTCCTTCTCTTTCTTTAAAAACTGTCACTGGCAAATCTTGACCTTGAAGGAAAAGAATTGGTTTTGTTTGTGTTCAAACTATTTGTATAGTTTGTATATATTACAAATATCATTTATTCAGTACAGAACCTATAAATATATTATCATATAATCAAAAATACTATAAACATTAAGATCAATTTATTACTTTAAAATGGTTCTACAATAGTTAAAACTGTTATTTTGGATATATATATATATATAATATATTATAAAGAATGAGAAAGTTCAGTTCTTCTTACGTTATATACAGGCACTGGTCTCTCTTCTGGCTTTCTGGAATGAATATCTTATACACAATACTTGATTTAATCTTGAAACATACTTAAGAACAAATAATTAAGTTACCGTAAAGACTATAGCATGTATTATCAAAAAACAACTAAGAATATACAAATTAATATCTTGGAACAGGTAATTAGCTTAAGACTAGTTTTCTTGTTCTAGGTTAGTTTAGTAGAAAAAAGACGTCGTTTTTCTGTAACCGAAACCTGTAGTCAAAACAGTCCACTCGTCTCACAGTTATGGACGAAGAGAATGTTTTAAGGAAGGAATTTGGATTTGCTAGATACTGCATTGCTGACAACCTAAAATTGATTCCATTAAAAGTTTCGATGAAGTAAAAGAAATTCACTCTACACTCACCACAAAATTTGAATGTTTCACTACGTAACAAAAGCTTTAGATTATAATAATATTAACTTGACTCAAGCCATGTAAAAGTCAACGAGACATGTATGAAATATCTTGCGTCTACAAAATTACAGATAAGATACAGTAATCAAGTCACAGATTTTTATAGAGAGAAAAGAAAAGTATGTTTCACATTATTTTCAATACATATTTGTTTATAAATGATTACCATGTCACTAGGTTTAGAAAAAATGTATGCAACTGTCAATACCTATAAGAAAGTTAAAAATGTTATAACTACATTAACAAAACTTAGTGAAAATAGTATCTCTACAATTTTGTACCAATACATCGAGGTTAAAAATAATCACATCACGATTTTTAGAGTTATATCAAAACGGGAGTTGATGATAAGCTTAATTACTCGGACGGATTGTGTACGAAATCTGAATTCACTTTAATCACGTTCAATAAACATTGACAGCAAGTGAATCAGTTAGCATGGTCAACCACACGCAGTGGATTCACTCTGAATTTCTTAGTGGTAATAATAAAGATCTTAACGTAAAATCCTCCTTACATTGCAATCAGAAATGCTAAGTGACATTGCATGTTAACATGCTGACCGGATCTGGGTATAGCACTTTCTACTTTGACAATATTATTCGGCATGCTACATCGTTGACACTGTCAGATCGTGCGTACAGTGTAAAACACGTTTCCTCGAGGTTATTAGTCCATGTTTTAATGGCACGAACAGATGGCACAGGATCATTACGTGAAGTATTGAAACGCTTTCGAAACGTACACTATATGTAGCTATCATTATTTTATTATTTTTGTAATACACTTTCACAGCGAATTGTCCTGCGCACCGCCCCATGATCCCATCACAACTAACAGATACAACAGGAGCTGAAATATGAATCTGAAGAAACAACTAGATGTAGTTATATTCAGAGTCACCAATTCGCCCGATTTATTTGTGTGCCTTGTATTTTATGTAGTAATACTATGAACTAAGTTTTCAAATCTAAAGTTTTACCGTATTACACTAAATTATGAAGAACTTAAGCAAAGCAACATTAATAGATAGTGTGAGACATAAATCATTTATAGAGAAAATGAAAGAGAGAGAGAGAGAGAAATGGCGATAGACCATTTCTATCATATTGAGAAAATGAAAGAAGAAGAGAGAAAAAAGGATCGACAGATAATCGAGAGATATACTATTTCTATAGAGATAGAGATAGAGAGAAAAAGATTGACAGATAATAGAGATAAAACATTTATAGAGGAAATAAGAGGGAAAAAGATTGAGAGATAAAACGTTTATAAAGAATATTAAGGGAGGAGACAGAAAAAGGATTGATAGATAATCTGAGAGATAAACCATTTCTAGACATAGAGATAGATAAATAGATAGATGGAGAGAGAAAGGATTGACAGATAATAGAGATAAAATATTTATAGAGAAAATGAGAGAGAAAAGGGTTGAAAGACAAAACGTTTATGGAGAGAATTAAGGAAGGAGAGAGAGAGAAAAAAGTTTGACAGATAATCTGAGAAGTAAACCATTTCTAGAAGATAGAGAGAAAAAAGAATTGACAGATAATCTGAGAGGTAAACCATTTCTAGAGAGAGAGAGAGAAAAAAGAATTGACAGATAACAGAAATAAAACATTTATAGAGAAAATGAGGGAGAAAAGGATTGACAGATAATAGAGATAAAACATTTGTAGAGAAAAATGAGAGAGAGAGAGAGAGAGAAAGAAAGAAAGAAAGAAAGAAAGAGAAAAGGATTGAGAGATAATATGAGAAAGGAAACCTTTATAGAAAAAAATGACAGAAAGAGAGAAAGGAAAAGAACGACAGCTAACACATTAACTGGAGATTAAATCTAATGTAAGTTAGAAAAGTAACCGATCCATTGTAGTAAATTGTTCATACTTACATACATTTACCTTGCTTCACATACAATTTCCCTATCCAATAAACTTTGTACATTAACAAAGTACAGACGTTACTATGATACGTTAAACATTTTGTTAGTATTAAAAATTGGTAAAATATTTGTTACTAAGTAAAATATAAGAAAATTCTGATTAATAATTAAGTAACCTCCAATTCTAATTAATTTGTCAAAAGATACTACATAGAAGAACAAAAATATTATAAAATTCACTGTATTCTTGCTTTGTTTATCAGAAACGTCACGGTATTTAAAAGACAGTGTAACAGTAGATAATCTCAGAAATATTGAAGTTATAATAAAATAAACAAATTATGTTCATAAGTATGCTTCTTCAATCATTAAATAACCATACATTGTTAGCAATTATCGTAAGACTCATAAAATGGAATTTCCTAGTTTCACCTTTCAAAAAATAGTTGTAGAGAAAAGAATATTCATTTTGTGTATTTGTATACGTATTTTTTTCGGGATGGACGCTGTAGTTTGTAACGCCAGAACAGGCGAAGTGTACTTTTTTACACCACCAAAAAGTTTTATAAATAATGATTGAAGTTGGTTTTATTTGTTTCGTATACCAAAGTATTTATTTAAGTTTTGCCTTCATTGACCTTTACTTGTGATATATATATATATATATATATATATATATATATATATATATATATATATATATATATATCGTCAGTGTTATTACATCATATAAAACCAACAAAATAAAACGTTAGATAGATGGCGTAGTATAAAACATGAAAACTGGCGTAGTTTTTTTTTACACCAAGAGGAACTTTCGTACATGACAATTTTTTTTGGTACAACTGATCTAGGATACATGTCGTATATTTGTTGACATTTACATGTTTCATATACGTAACTACACTTTACATTACATTGTGTTTATGGTAACAATACTACATCGACACTTAACAAAATATTACTTGAGAATGAGTACGTTATAAAAAGTCAACACACTGCGAGAATTCTGTCACAGGATATTATGCAATTATTGAATCACAACTTAATAGTCAAGTCATACTTAATCTGCCTTATTACAGTTCACTGTTTTCTGGTATTAATTGTAACCAATGAACAAACAAGTGTGCTATTAGAGTCTGCCAGAAAACTTTCTTCTGCCATCTTTAATTTATTGCCAAAACTGCTCCGGTTTCGAATGGTTATTTTGTGGAAATATAATCGTCATTTTGATTAATCGAAATTGTTTGTTTATTTAAGTGAATGAGTGCGTCAGTTATATAACTTAATTACATAACTCAATTATTACTTAATGGAAACAGCTGTATATTTACATGTTTATATAGCGTATCTATATGGTAATAATTCCTTGAACTCTTAACTGTACTCAACTGGTATAAGAAATTGAAAATTTCGGGAGAGCATAAGTTCCTTTCACATTACGATTCTTTGCGAAATTTAGGAATAACAATTATTGTTCATGATTCCCAATACATTAGTTGCTTTTTATTTCTTGCACTGTCCTATTGAATATAGCTGCATTGATTAAAAATCCTAGGACAATCATCATTGCTGGAAGCAGTATCGTGGCGTAAGGGAGGGGCGAGCGGGGCAACGGCCTAGGATACCGAAGTAAGAGGGCGCAAAATTCGAGAGGAAAAAAGATACATAAATAGAAGGAAAAAGTAATAAAAAGTGCTCAAAATTAAGGAACAGCAGGGTTTACTTTTGAAAATTTTCTTACGTTTCACGCCAATCATGGTGGCGCTTCGCGGTTGGTCTGTCCACCTTACTCATATGTACGAGATGGGGGGGGGGGAGGAAGACGCCGTCGTATACTCTCGCCCCGGGCTCTGATTTTCCAAGCCACGGCACTGGCTGGAAGTGTTTACCATGCATAATATGATATGTAGCTTAGAACAGCGAGCTCAGTTTTAAATAACTAATACCAAACAAATTTGTTCATAATTGAAAATTTTATAAATTCATACACACATCAAGGAAAATTCCATTACTTGAGTCTTGTTATGATTTACATTACCCTACTTAACGAATAAGAACAGAACGAGGTATTATTGAATATGAAATCACAGTTCGAGTTAGAAAATTACAAAACTGAATAGTCTATACAATTCCTTCTGTTTTTCTTCCAACAATGGAATGCATAAACATTCCCTCGACACATCATTTTGCATCCTTATAAATCCTACATACAGTTCCAAATCCTTAGCCAGTATACTACACAAACTTTCTGTTGAACATCTTGAGAATAAGTCAACGTTTTCTAGTGTAGTCGTAAAATAGATAATCATTATAATAAGTGTTACTTTTAGAGATTATTTAGTGAGAATTTGTATTACTAACTACACTATAGAGTTTAAAGAATCGAATCTTTCCTGGTTAGCCAAACACTAAGATATAACCAAAGTCAAATTTTCAGTACTGAAATCAGTACAAAAAGACAATCGCAAACATCTTTCAGAATATTCATGAATTATGTTTGCTATTGTTTTCTTTAGTAAAGACATACCGGTATTCTTTTACAATGTAGTATTTTAAATATATATATACCGGGTGTATCAAAAGAACTTTACAACTTTGAAAATTTATATTGATTAATTCATTTATCTTACAGACACGGTTTAGTTTTGTAGCAAAATAGGTCAAGTTTTGACTCACGTAGTACGCTAGCTCAGAAACAAGCCACAGCAAGCGCTAGGCGGTGTTGGAGCAAAGATAGCTACCTTTACTGGTCCCGAGCGTGCTAGCTGTGTTTTTTTGGTTTGAACACACGCTCAGGTTTACCGGACCTAACAATCTTGATTTCTTCTTTTGGGGATTCATCAAGGATGCCGTATTTGTTCCACCTTTACCGACTTCTCTACCAGAATTCAGAGCTCAGATCTACCTTGGAATTGAACAAATCCCTACCTGACATGCTGCAAGTAATCGACTTCAAGTAATCAACCGCATCACTAATGGAAACCATATTGAATCTCTTTACGTATAAGGTTAAAAAAAACCTTTGATACATTTTCCTGCAAAATGGTACCAAAACCATGTCTGTAAACCTAACTAAATAAATCAATATGATTTTTCAAATTTGTAAAGTACTTTTTGGTACACCCTGTATATTAGTATCAGATTTACTCAGAACACGTTTTCAGATTCTTAAAATTACAAGTTAAATAAAATTAAATTAAAGTACACTCAAAGTAAAAACCTTATTAATTTTTGAGACACAACGATTTATGTTGATTAATTCTTTTATCGATTACTTTTATGTATGAATTATATTTTTAAAAGTGATAAATACTACTTAAATAGCAGTACAGTATTATAGAAAAAAGAAACTATTATATATATATTTATATTTTAATAAAAATATAGCACCATATTCACAAAAAATCAAGTTTGTCTTTTAATGTATTCTTTTTTTTAAAAAAAAATCACGTAACAAAAAATCGTTCTTCATTTTCAGTGTCACAGCTCAGATGAATAAAACAAGAACAGACACGATTATCCTTCATTCTCTAAGTTCATTTTCATCACTTTCTAATTTCAGTTTATTACCACCTTTTGATACTCTTGGCTCTGGAAATGTAATATTTTGAGGAACAATTCTTGGTGTTCGGGGTTCCGGCATTGGTAGTCCCTGTGATACAAAAAAAATAGGAATATAGTTGTGACAAATTCTAATTGTCTGGTGACTGATTGGTGTTTCAAAAACAGAAATATTCGTTTTCATTGGTGCACAAAATATATTTATAGTGCAACGTGTTAAGTGCTTCTTAAAAATAAAATCACAAACACGTTCTCACAAAAATGTGCCAAAACACGTGCAAAAAATGTGTCTTTCAGTATTTCATCACTCATACAACAGCGTGATGTGTTGACTTTCAGATAATATAATAAAGCATTAGAAGAAGTGCACTATATATTTTAGTAAGATAATTTCACAGTGAAATCACAGTTTGTTTTTTCTTTGCTGCTTAGAGAAGAAAATCACAAAAGCAAAGAGCCATGAGAATAAATCTTCTATCCAAAGAGCAACAATGCAATCAAAGATTTTAAAAGTAAGTGTCTTTCAGAATATATTAAGTACAATAGTTATGTATAGTAAAAGTTTTAGTATATATATTCAAAAAATTTAAATTGGTCCCTGTGCATATCTATACATATAAAAGAGAAAAACAATCAGTGTTTTAATGGCGTCCCAAATTTCGTTTGTAGTGCTGTTGAAACATTATCATATTTTTATACTCCACCTCGTAAACATCTGGTATCAACATTCCTGCTGCTGAATTATGGACCATAGACACACTTTCTTGTCCAAAAATTTTCCTCTCGTAGTCAATTAGCTGACGAAAGAATCCGTGATTCGGCCTAACAACAGCTCGTCGAGATCTTAAGTGTGTGAACGCCTTCCGAAGCGACATCTTTTCGTATTTCATAAGATAGGCTAAACACAACGACGCCGAACGACTAACGCCTGCAATGCAATGCACTAGAGTCTTTCCTCCTCGTCTTCGGATTTCGTCAATTTTATCAGCAACTGCGTCAAAGTAGCCATACAAATTTGCATACGGCGAGTCATCTACATTAATCTTCATATAGTCTATCTTCTCTAATGGCAAATTAGGTAACTCTGCCGTTGCGTTAATCACACAAGTGATTCCAAGGTCCTTTAGACGTCCTAGTTTGACTGCCCTCGCTGCGGACAAATATAACGAATCAGTGACCTGTGCTATTTGTGACATCACAGTTTCGTCTGGCTTCATGTTGGTTGTGTTGGTTACAACCCTGGAAAATAAACAAATATTAATTTTAAAATAACGAAAAAAAACTTTACTGGATTCAAATAGTCTGAAATAATGAAATATTTCTCTAATAACTATACAATAAAGAAAATGTACGTGAAAGAAAATATTACATGAACAGCTTGGTGTTATTAGTAAGTTTCCCTATTGCGAAAAAAATTATTTCTTCGTTGATTTTTAAGTAAATCTTTATTATAAGTACTCTATAGCACTTACGAAAGAGTTAATCAGTCGTTTCATCATTTAGTTCTTATGTCTCAAATGTTCGTTTAATAAAAGGTTTGTTGCATGTCTTTTGTTCTAAGTAGTAATTATTATTTACATTAAATAAATGCATTCAGAACATAAATTAGGGTTTACAAATATTAAAATAGGCTCTAAATTACTGAAGGTAAATTATATATGCGTTATATAGCTATATGTAACATGACTACTTCTACGAGACACTTCCGTACTTTGTTTATCGGATTAAGAGAAGTTTTACAATGTAGAATCAAAGAATAAGATGGTTATTTTTAGGATCGTGGACGAAAAATTTATGATACTGTAATGTTAGTACGTATAAGAGCGGCCCCAGTTTCGATTTCCGGTGGGGACACTCGGTCGAAAAAGTGTAGCACAGGGCCGGATTTAGCATTTTGGCGCCCCTAGGCCCAATATTTTTTTCCGGCCCCTAGTCTGGTTAAAGTTACTTTCCTAAACACCTTTATTAAAAAATTACAGCCAGTTCTCCCGTGTTTGAGATCAATGTTGTAACGAAGTTGATGCATAATGTTGAAAAATAGTTTAACTTTACCAACAATTATTTGTTCCAATGAACTTCAAAATCAGAATGATTTATTAGCCTGATTTTTTTAATCAGTTCAAAAAAATATGTTAAGTTATGGCTATTTATTTTTATTTCTTGATATTTTTTCTCTCGGCCGTGCGCCCCCTGGGAGCTTGCGCCCATAGGCCCGGGCCTACCAGGCCTATTGGGAAATCCGGCCCTGGTGTAGCAGCTTTTTTTAGGACAGCCATCATGAGTGAGGCTTTTGCTCATGTATACCAGGCAAATGCCAGGATGGAACCTAACATACAGGTTCCAGACCGCTTCCTCTCTTCCCTTTTCTCAGATAGTATGATCGCTGAGTCAAGTCATCCCTCATACGCGATGGACTAACATAACCATGGGTGCCGAAAGCCTAGAAATCTAATTTTCCTTATCCTAATCCTAGTTAGTACGTACGTCACGTCCATCCGTTACTCCACACGATGACCCTTTGAAGGAAAGCGAATTTTTTAATTTTGATAACCAATTATCTCGGCTGGGTTCTTTAATAGAGACAATCCGTTAGCATTTTAACGGATAACGGTAACTTAACTTGAGTACATTACTCCAAATTAGAACTGCAGAGTGAAACCGAATTTTTAAAATTATAGCTATTGCAATAGATGGCAAGAGCAATTATCGTTAACGGATTCAATTCATTAATATCTTCACTGGTGACGGAGACATCAACGGTGGCTATCCATATCCCAATTTCTACTATTGAAAAGAAGGTAGTAGAAGTTACACACCGCGCCGTTAGATGACAGCAAACATCTTTCAGCGGTTGACATCTACGGGATGAAATTTAAAACTTCTAGAAACAGGAATAAATGTAAGTTTCGTGCGCTTCTCTTTACATTTATTTTTAGCAGAGTTTATTTCTAGGATAGTTTTCAGGTTAGTTCGATATATTGACACACATACAAACGATAAATTTGTATACAATGCATCAGCACTGATTGTTTAGTTCCTAAACCAATTAGGATTTTACATTGTCCTTACACGAAACCTTCCATCAAGAATATATTATTCTTCGTACTTTTCTTGCTTAACCTCATGAACTCTCTCTCTCTCTTTTTTTTTTACATTTAGTATTAACGATGTTGAATACCTGCGCCATCTTTGTTTCTTTTTTAGTTCGTTCATTTATATCGAACTTTCGTTCGTTTCTCTTTTCCTTGAAATGAACTGAAATTCTTCTTCGAGTTTATCTAAATTTTCCTTTACCTAACGAAAATTAAATTAAGTTTAATATAATTGAAATATTCAATAATAAAATTCTATTTATTTAATATTAAATCTACATACAATGCATTGTCTTGACAAAGCAAGCGAAATTAAAGTACATTTCAAGAAAAAAAATCCGTAAAAATCACGTAATGAAAATTCCAGTTTATTTCAAAGAAAACAGACAAATTTTTCCCCACATAAATCAATGAACCTAAAATAAAGATTGCGTTGGTGTATACAATTATAATTGATAAAAATACAGGAATAATAGGCGTAGCCATAACTTTTTCATAAAATGAAATGAAACATTTCAGTTTTACGTCCTACGATTATGCCCTTTAGGCTAAGTGAGACGGATAATTAAGGCAAATGACTGATCATAGAAGAATTGGTGGAGTGAGATGGTGGGTAGAGATGCGCGCGAGACAAGTCGAGACAGGATTTTCCTGACAAAATTCGAGTCGAGACACAGCTATTCCAATAGATAAATATATATTTTTCGAGTCTAGACATCACTTTCACAGCACATTTCCGTCTCGTGCGCACCCCTAATGGTGGACGAAAATGGGAGTACCCCGGGAAAACCCACGAACACAATGTTATCTATCACGAAATTACGTACTTTGCCGGGATTAAACCAGAGAGACCCTACACACTTGAGGCAAGCGCTTTACCACTGGGCAACCATACCTCTAAAACTTTTTATATATATATATATATATATATATATATATATATATATATATATATATATATATATATATATATATATATATATATGGACGTGCACAGAGATAATTAAAGTCCACCCACCTTCTCACTATATATTTTTAGAATCCATGACAATTAAAAAAAAATACTAAACCATCTTATTACAGCACACCCTGTAGCTACGTCTGCGACATGAAGATAGACAAAATCATTTTTAAAAAAATAGGCATTTTTAACAAAACATTTAACAAAACATTTAATTAATTGTATTTTATACTTTTATAATTAAAGGAAAATTTTAACCTGAAAAAGTTACATAGTCTAGTCATATGACACATACGCCTACATTATTTTGTGCTTCTTGTTCTGGTTAATCACAAATGCGCCAGAAAGACCTTGACAAGAATGGTATAACTGCAAATTAACTGAGCAATTACGTAAGCAAGAAATAAATTAGCATGTTGTGTCAGCTAAACGAAACTCTCTCTCTCTCTCTCTCTCTCTCTCTCTCTCTCTATATATATATATATATATATATATATATATATATATATATATATATATATATATATATATATATATATATGTATGTATGTATGTATATATATAAACGATGAACTGAGAACTTTTCTCAGTTTTTTTTAAAAAACCAAACAATTGACAAGTGTTGAAGTAATTCCATTATCACAAAACAAAAGGCTAGTGAAAAATTGAGGTTTATATAAAACTGAAATCAAGATGTGTTTCGTCATTGTTCACTACATGTCTATCACGACTCTCACATTCACGGAAATATTTTTTGATATGAAAATATACGAAAATTGTTTATGGCTCTAAATCTATATTGTCCTCCATTAGTTTTAAGAAATCTTTATATAAGTACACACTGCGTTTACTGAACAGGTTTGTTCCATATAGTTTCTCAACAATCTTGTTCTACATAACAATTAGTGAGAAAATTTGGCTAATACAAAGCCCAATTTTAGTGGTAAATAACTCGTATTCAAAAGTCTTCACAGGAAAATATTTTATATGGATCCTACAGCAAGTCAAAGGCTACGTCCATACCAAGTTTAGTGAATAATGGGTGAATTCTGAAGATAGCATAAGATTACAATGTAGTAGTTTATTTTAAAAATATCAAATAAAGGATGGTACTTAGCAATACATTAGTTGTTTTTCACGTTTGAGGAATAGTTCTATTGTTTCCAAATATTTGGGGGCACGGTGGCTCAGTGATAGAGAGTTCACCTTTGGCGCGTGGGGTCTCTGGTTCGATCCTAGTTCACCGTGTGCGCCGGTTCAGACAAACACCGTGTGCGTCGGTTTGCTCGGGGTTCTCCGGTTTCCTCCCACTTTATCCGTTCTATCACTACATTCCTTTCTTATGATCATCGTTTTCTTTAGCCTAGGCGGCATAGTCGTGACACGTAAAACTTAAATATTTTAATTCATTAAATTTCATTTCGAAATATTCCTACAGCATCTCTGAATATTCTGACTATTTAGTAATCGAAAAGTATTGCCAGATTAAGATAGTAGTCGAAAACATTTTTAAATGATTTTTGAACTTGTAATGCTAGCAGCACTCAACATTATTCCGAAGAAAGAAAAAAAAAAGCATGTTTGAAAAGAGAATGTTTCGTGGATATTCGTTCAGGACTATTATCTATTCTTCGCATACAAGGGAATGTTCTAAGCAGGTTTTGGAAGTTTCCTGGTTACAGATCCGAGAGGGAAAAGAAGGTTAGTTTGATTTGATAGTTTGGGAGCGGAATTATTAATTTCTTGTCAATGTTAAAGCTTTTAGCATAATAGACAATAATTAAATATACGCCGAGAGTTTATGCAACCTGCTATTCATATCTTCTTCCGGGTTGCATAATCTCTTGGGTCTTTTGTACACAATCCTAGTCATAAAACTCAAATATCTCAGTATGTTAGTCTGTGCGTTACGAGAATTCCTAATAGTAAACGGTCACACTAGTAATGTTGCTACCTAAGTTATCGCTTGCCTGCCTAAAGCTAATAAATAGCGGTACCTGCACTATTATTTGCTACTCAATAATTTGAATCAACATAATGTTATGTATAATGTAGTCCTTAAATAATTACAACCGGAGTGTAGGGTGTTGGTGGGGAAAACTTTACCAGAAAATAAAATAAAATAAAATAAAATAAAATAAAATAAAATTAAATGAATGAATGAAAGAAAGAAAGAAAGAAAGAAAGAAAGAAAGAAAGAAAGAAGTTACTCATGAGCAATTAGAGAGTTAAATTAAGCACGCTTTTAACCTTCAGTATACCGGAGACCGAAAGTTTGGAAGGCACAACTACTTTTTGAATAATCCTTAAATTCCAGGAGCAGTGATTTCTGATAATATTAAAACTAAAGATTTTGCGAGATTTTAAAATCCAATTCTTTGAATTCAAAAGGAAAATGGTACAGTAAAGTTTTTTTCTAATAAAATTGAAATGATTCGCTGGTCAACAAAAATTTTCTAGATCGTCTGAACTCTAACGTGAAAAAATGGTTAAATTAAAAATATGATTCCTATTCTCTTGCACAATCACGAAAGAAAGTATTCTTCAGTTGACAAAGTTTCTTTTCCTAATAACTCAACAATAAATTAACCTATTAGAGTACCGACTTTGGCAAGTTGTCAAGTTATAACTATTCTAAGGATAACAACAAAAAGATCCAAATGAATTCATTTGTTTCCGAGTTATTGGCAAAAGAAAATATGTCAACTGTCAAATACTTTCTTTTCTGTGTGTACTGTACTAACATGAAAAAAAATAAATAAAAGAAATTTACGTTTGATGAGAATAAGTGAGGATTACAATCTATTAGATTGAGAGAATCAAGAGGATCGCAGGTTAGAGATCTGGTAAAGGATTATGCGACTTCGCTACCAGAATATCTATCAGAGTAAAGTATGCACTATGTAAAAAGTGATATAAAAATTTGAAACAAACACTAACACAATATACTGGCAATGTACTATTCTAATAATAATAATACATAAGAAAATATGTACTTATGTATAGAGAGTATGACTTTGTTTATGTATTAAGATTTTACACTTGTATGGCTTATTACAGTATATCTCTAGTATTTTATATATGCTTTTGCTATTTTTAATCTCTATTTTTATTTTACGAATTCCTAATAAATGTTTAAAGATACTTAATATTTACTCTAATTCAGGGATGCAAATAAGCAACAAAATTTTACTCGCTCAAGAAAAAAAGCTACTAGACCATATCCCACAACAGAAATCATTTACTTATCTTCGGTATGATATTAAATATTCGCCCGCACCGATGAACCATTCGCCCCAGGCGAGTGGGCGAGTGGTTATTTGCATCCCTGCTCTAATTCAAGAAGTATTTTCATTATAGGTCTACAAATTAATTCCAATAAAATTTTAAAAATAATTATTATTTAGGAGCAAGACGTGAACAGTTGTCAATGGCAATTGAAGAAAACAATAAAACTTCGGAATATAGTTCTAGTGGAAGTTAAACAGCAAATAATACACAACATTCATGTAGATATAACAACAAAATTTCCTCATAAAAATATTCCATGAAATAGCCACGGCATTTGTGGTTTACAGACAATGTTCTTATGGGAAGAAAGTAATATGTATTTCTACCGTCACCTTCCAGCAACTTCCAGTACGTATTCATAAAATATTTTGCAAACAATTGCTGTCAGGAATTTCATTTGTTTACCCGCAATTACATATAGTTCTGCCCAGAGATGTACGCACGGAATGGGACCTGGGCTCCGGACCCCACGATATTCCGACTTTTCTGTAAGTTTAGTCTAATTTTAGGAGTAACTTTTACAAATTTTAATATAATTTATCCTCATATTGAATTTAGAAATAGCTATATTCCTGCGTATGTCCCTGGGTCTGCCATTTGATTCAAAGTGTAAGTTTTTGAAATAGTCAGTATCATAATCTTCATACATACTTCTAGTTTCTAAATGAAATTTCTCCGACCTATTTCAACTTTTTAAATTACTTTGTTGTCAGAAAAGGATTCATTGATTGCAAATTAACATTCCTTTGCAGTAGCGACACTGAATAAAGGTATTGACAGGAATCATCAAGATATCCACCTTTCACCATCACGCAGGATAATACTGTAGATAACTTTTTTTTACGAATCCAGGAAAGCCCAAGCACACGGTATTCGTCCACCACAAAGCCCACTTGGCGGTAGCTGGGATTGAATCAAGGACTCCACGCTCCAGAGGTGAGCGCTGAACCACTGAGCCACTATAGATAACTTTCAATGTATTACATTCCTAGAGTTTAGTGCGATATGAAAACTCTCAGCCATTATAAATATCTTGTAATATAACAGGAAATTTTTAATTCCAAATGAACGCAATTGTTCTACATTTAGAAAAAATAAATAAATTTTTCAGTCTAACGTTCGACGTTTATCCCCGTTAGGCTAAAAGAAACGGACGTTTACAGTAAGTGAATGATAGAACAATTGGTGGAATGAGAATGTGGAAGGAAACGGGAGTACCTCGAGAAAATCCACGGACACGATGTTGTCCACCGCAAACTTACTTGGCCGGGGGATCGAACCAAGGACCCCACGCACCAGAGATAAGCGCTCTATCACTGAGCCACCAATTACTAATTAGATGAATAAAAATATTGTCAAAAGATGAGACATATATCAATCCATAGATCTCATTAAGCAGAACAAAATGAAGTGGCTGAAAGTAAATCCTCATGCGCAGTTTTCGAGAAAATCGAAAATAACCCTTTTTCTGTAAACCTCAAATTGACGCTGTACGATAACCGCGCCATTATTGATAAAAAAAAAGGTGATACTGAAATACATCTAATTAAGCTTTTCATTTCACGATGTTAGCAAGTCGACAGTATACCGTATCGTTAATGAATAACATATAACGCAAAGTTATGACTAACTATAAAATTTTAATTTATGTTCAACTATAATACTGAACAAAGACGATATATATCGTATATCACAGTGGTGCCCACCCCCCCTTATGTCCATGACGCACTCCCCCAATTGTCTATTCATAGATGTTCTTCCATGAAAAAAACTTTTCGATTAATTTTTACACCCCCTCAAACATATTTATATAGATTTTTAACCCTATAATACTGAACAAAGACGATACATATCGTATATCACAGTGGTGCCCATCCCCCCTTATGTCCATGACGCACCCCCACAATTGTCTATCCATAGGTGGTCTTCCATGAAAAAAATCTTTTCGATTAATTTTTTACACGCCCTCAAACATATTTATATAGATTTTTAACCCCCCCAAATATTTCAATGACGCAATTTGCGTCATAGCTCCCCTTTGTGGGCACCCCTGTATATCAACAGATAGATGGCGGAAGCTGAAAAAGATGACATGCTTGACGGTAAATTCTAAGGGATAATTTTCTAGAAAATCGAGCAAAATAAACTTATTTGTGGAACTAAAAAGTAAAAATTGTATTGTTTGTTATCAATAATAATTGATATTTTTTGTTTTGCTGGAACAAATTTATTCACGTTCTCTATATGTTAAAAAAAACACTATTAAGTAGAAAATTATACAGTCTTGTTTAAAAAAAAAAAGCTGGCTACCCATTTCTCTTTCAAAACCCCTGTACTCTAAGTAAGATATGGAATAAAATCAAACAAATGTAGATTTTTTTGGACAATTGAGATATTTATTAGAATTTTCTACTTACAGTTGTCAGAGTATGCTCTTCTAAAGCAAGGTGGGTGGCCAAGATCTTTTGCACAAGACTGTACCTATTGTTGTTTCTCATACCAGTGACTCATGTAATCCTTAAAAATGACACACATACACTTGTATCAAATATTAACGCTATGTGAAAGAATAAAGGTGAAATTGCTTCAGTAATTGACTAATATCATTTAAAACTGGATTTGAAATTTTCCTCAATTTGACAATAAAGAAATGTCGATAATTAAGAATAAAATCACGATAATATATAGCTATTGATCGTAAATCGGAAAATATGTTTTGTTTCTGAATCTGGCAGATTGGATTAAGCATGTTTGTTTCCTCGCATGTGCCGAATACAGAAAAAAAAACACAACGAAAATCAATAACATACTACATATCAATAACACGTGACCTTAATGACATGATAAAAATCAATGAGGGAACTCGATAATTGCAAGAAAAATATTGTACGTTTTGTCTGAAAGAGTAATACTATTTATTTTACTGAACTTCTGAAGCTGAATTTTATGGTGTATATTTAAACATTTAAATGACTTAGCTATTGTATATATAATAATAATAATAATATTTTTCAGTATGTCCTAGTTATACACTGTAAAGTAAAGGAGGCGGGTATAATTATTGAAACCTAATAATTATGAAAGAACTAGTGGAATGAGAATGTGGAAGGGAACGCGAGAACCCTGAGAAAGCCCACAGACGAAACGCTGTCCAACACAAGTTCACATTGCTTGGAGTCGAACCGGGAGCCCTTAGCACCTGAACTGAACCTTCTACCACTGAGACACCGTGCTCTCTCTCCCAATTAATGGAATGAGAAACAGGAAAACTTCTTGGAAGCCTACGTACACAATACTGTTTGTCATAATTACCACACAATCTGTGATCATACCAGCGATTCTTCGTGCAAGATGTGAAAGCTCTACCACTGGGCTGCCATGATCCTCTTTTATATTAGAAGATTGATCTTTCACACGTAAACTTATTTTTAGATTTTGGAGTGGGAAGTACATACATAACGCTTCAGAACGTGTGAACAAGTAAAGTACATATGTAACGCTTCAGAACGTGCGAACAAGGGAAGTACACACATAACGCTTCAAAATGTGTGAACAAGAAAAGACCATTACATACAAAACGTTTCAGAACGTGCGAACAAGGGAAGTACACACATAACGCTTCAAAATGTGTGAACAAGAGATCATTACATACATAACGTTTCAGAATATGTAAACAAGGGAAGTGCATATATAACGCTTCAGAACGTGTGAATAAGGGAAGTACGTGCATAACGCTTCAGAACGTGTGAACAAGGGTAGCACATGCATAACGCTTTAGAACGTGTGAACAAGGGTTGTACATACATAATGCTTTAAAACGTGTAAACAAATATCGAATGTAGTCTAGTGCGACAAACACGAGGGTATGGTTCAAATCCTAAGTTAAAACGTTGGTTCACTTCTCACAAAAGTGGAAGCAGATGCCAAAACTCAAATGTCCCCAAAACAGATGTCAAAACCCTAATCAAACAAATCGAACGTCATTAGAATTCCATCTAATACTTAATATTTTGTTTGACACAGGACACACAAATAGTAAAACAGAAAATAAACAAGGAAATAAAATCAATCTAGAAAGATGTTTGTATTTCCTAGATATCAGAATGTTAAAACACCTAATCAGCAGAATGTTTTATATTATTTTGTATTACAGCAAAAATTATTAATTGATAAACAAAACAGAGATTCTCTTCGCGGACTACAAGACTACTATTTGTTTACGCACGATTATATATAGGCAATCTGTTTGAAGTACATGTAGATGTTCTTGGCACACATTATGCCTAATCTTAGCTTTTACGAGAGAGCGAGCGAGAGAAAAACGATTTGGATGTACTATTGTGATCTGTAATGCCAAATAAACAGTAATTATTATCTCTAAAATTAGAGTACTTTATTTCCTAACACATACAAAGCTGAAATTTATATTTTATATCTTGGCGTTATTCTTTAGTTAAACGTGTAGTGTAGTTATATATTTTTTTATTTATGTATCAACAAGATATCAAATTCAGCTGTAGCTAGCTTGCACTGTAAACAATAACAATGAAATACATAATAATAAGAAAACTGCTAAGGAGCTAGGCAGAACAGGAATTCCTGTTGTGCCTAAAGATAAGATCAAATAAAAAATGCGTTACAAAGTGCTGGAGGGTCAGTAGGCAGAACAGGCAGGCAAGGAAATAAACGAGGCCACACTGAATGAATCAAAGGACCATCTCAGCCTTCGATTGGAATGACAAAGGAAAAACTGTCAGGATTACCAGCCGTAAGCTCAGAAGAAGAACTTTTTGATTGTGAAGTACAAAGTTAATCCTAAGTCCGTTTGGTTTAACCGTAAACTACCAGCTTTATTAAGTTTATTTTTCAGCTTGGGTTCTATGGATGCGAAAGTTGGAAACGAATAGGACGGGGAACTCCCTCGCAGCTATATAGTTAGAGTACGCGTCTTTGGCGTCGGAGAGCCGGGTTCGATTCCCGATGGAAACTCATTTGGTTCGGATCCCATATTAAACTGTAGTTTCATATAGCGTCTGTGCTGATAGGGACACCCAAGTCCAAATCAACCACCCAACCAACGAGTAGGGTGGGACAGGATATATGAATCCGGGATTAGATTAGGATTAGGATTTAGATTTCTGGGCTTTCGGCATTTATAGTCATATTAGCCCGTCACTTATGAGAGATGAAGTCCCTCGGCGATCACACTATCCCAGGAAAGGGAAGAAAGAAAGGGTTGGGGAAGGAAGGAAGCGGTCTGGGAACTATACGTTACGTACCATCCTGGTATTAACCTGGTGTAAATCAGGAAAACACAGGAAAACCTCACTCAAAATGACTGTCCTGAAAAAGCTTTTACACTTTTTAGACCGCGAGTGTCCCCACCGGGAACGGAATCCGGGATTAGTGAATTTGAAACAGACTCGAGGAAAATTTTCCGTGCTAAATGAGACAAACAGATGTATGAAGAAAATTACACATTGCACAATTCAACTCATATGTATAGGCGGGGACGATGGCATGGTCTTTTAATCCAGTTCTCTTGAAAGAGAGATAGTGTGATGGGGAACGGCTTATTGATCTTGCATGATAATTTCCACTGAATTCAAGCTTGGGTCGTGATTGGGAACCGACATTAATAGGTCGGTCCCATCCTTTATAACCTAGATACTGCAAAAGGACACAAACCACAAAAAATAAAAATCAAAGAACATGTACGCACGTGCCAAGAAACCACCATGTAATTTGAACAGTTCTGATGTGCTGAATAGATTAAAGACTAAGGGGTAACTAGCTGTTTCTTTATTTATTCTTTTGAAAGACACTTCCACTGTTACCAGCTTTTGTAGTTGTAGTAAGAATGAACTGAAAATTTTAGGATGGCATTGAGATCAGTTAGTAATTGAGAAGGCTTTATCTAGAACTCTCATAAACTGCTGTTGCTACCTCGTACTCCTCCGAAATTGTAATAAATAAATAAAGAAATAAATATAATATAATATAATATAATATAATATAATATAATATAATATAATATAATATAATATAATATAATATAATATAATATAATATAATATAATATAATAAAATTAAATATTTAAAAAATCATAAAATACATTATCATACCGAATATATATATTTTCAGTTGGAGTTAGCGAAGTTCACAGAAAGCCACATTTAGATATTCGTCAACCATTTGACAAAGGGTTGTATCTCAAGATTTCAATTTTTCAGACGTAAAGAAAGAAATATAATTCCATAAAGGAGAAAAAGTTACATATGCAGCATTGCATATGCATATATTCCACTTAATAATTATCTAGAATAGGTGACGAGTTATTTCATATTCAACTGCTTTCCAGTCTACGTAATTATTATTTACTTCTTTATGTCTGAAAAAGTGAGAGTTTGAGATATGACCCCTCGTCAGATAGTTATTAGTTTTATTTCCCTTTAATATTACAAGTAGCATGTACACTCATGTCCAAAATGATTGTCGCATATCTTTAACTGTCTTCTTGTAAGAATATAATTTAATAATGATTTTGGAGGGTACTTTTAATACTGATACTATGTGTATGATCGGGAAATATATATTTGTGGTAAATTTAATAGGAAAAGAATTATAAATACGAAGATAAGAATGAGTAAAACAAAATGTTGCTAAATGGACAAGAAAGTTTTATTTTCGTTTTATTGTTCTTATTTACTGCTCTATTCACATGAAATTTGCCACATGCATGTCTTTGCTGATTATACACACACTAACATTATAAGAAATACCGGGCGAATTCGTTATCAAATTATATTTCTACTTCAACATATTTATATCTAGACATGCGACAATAATTTTGGACATGAGTGTATGTGTTCGAGTAAATGTGTCACCAGGCATGTACGCAGGAATTTATTTCGGGAGGGTTCAAAATTCAATATGAGAATAAATTACATTACAATTTGTAAAATAATCCCTAAAATTAGACTAAATTTATAGAAAAGTAGGGATTTCGAGGGTATTTAAATCCCCAGGACCCACCCCTTTTGTACGTCACCGCTAAAAGGATACAAATAACACTGAATGCAATAAGTTCTTAAAAAAAGTATTCTGTTACACATAAATTAAGTAAATCTATCTGACCCAGAAGTATGAAAATTGCCAAATTATTATTGGTCATGAATGACATGACTTTTAGTGCCCAAAGATTCATTTTTCTCAGAAACTACGCGTGAGAATTGACCCTCAAACATGTCATTTTATTCATATCGATGTCACTTATCGGTTAATGTATGTTTCAGATTGGGACAATATTATATGTAGTTAAATAAAATAATAATAATAATAATAATAATAATAATAATAATAATAATAATAATAATAATAATAATAATAATAATAATAATAATAATAATAATAATAAAGTTTAAGAGTTAACTATAATGTTGAGTTATACTTCATTTACAAGACTGTGTGTATTTTTGTCTAGCTAATATCTTAATGAAAATGAAATGAAATCTTTCAGTTTAACGTCCCACGTATAGGCCTATGCCTTTTAGACTAAGAGAGACGGTGAATAAGGTAAGTGAATTATGGTGGAATGAGAATAAGGGAGGAAACGGGAGTACCCCGAGAAAACCCACGAACACAATGTTGTCCACCATGAACTTATTAGACCGGGATCGAATCACCGACCCCACGCACCATAGCTAAGCACTCTACCACTAAGCTACCGTGTCCCCCTAGTATTATAATGAAAACTGGATAAGGATATACTTCAGTACTAGTTTAAAGATAATAGGTAGCCTAGTTATCGACTTCATTCAACTTTTAGATTTAAACAATCGTTTTTCTCGAATACTGCACATGAGGATTCACATTCAAAAAATGAAATGAAATCTTTGAGTTTTACGTCCCACGGTTATGCCGGTTAGACTAAAGGAGACGGTGATGATGAGTGATGAATGAAATGGTGGAATGAAGAAAGTGGGAGGAAACGGGAGAACCCCGAGAAAACCCACGCACACGGTGTTTGTCCACCATAAAGTTCACTTGATTCACATTCATCCTTATAATTTTGTACAGTTCAATAAATGTTATCTTTTAATATATATATATATATATATATATATATATATCTTATTTGGACTGTTTCAGAATAGCTAATAGGACTGTACAGTTTAAATTGAGTATTGCATATAAGAGAACGAACGGTAATGATAACATGATTTTTTTTTTAAGGTTAGATTATAATTGAACATAGAATGGTTCGCGGTAGAACGCTCTGCTCGGGTGCGAATTGTTCCTGGTTCAATCCTGGATAGAAGGTGCGCTTGTGGTGACTACCGTTGTCTTCGTTCGTGAAACCTGTCGGAACTTTTTCTTCTATCTTTCTTCTTTACTATTGTTTTAGTAGCTGATTACTCATCTCTCCACTTGCATTGAGCGCGCGCAAAACTAAGAATATAATTTCATTTAATTCAAACAGATGGGAACATCATTCAAGAGAATTGGAAGATAATAATAGTAGCTTATGAATACATAATAATAATAATAATAACAATAATAATAATAATAATAATAATAATAATAATAATAATAATAATAATAATAATAATAATAATAAT
The DNA here is from genome assembly GCF_964235325.1 of Thermobia domestica. Classification (NCBI taxonomy): domain Eukaryota; kingdom Metazoa; phylum Arthropoda; class Insecta; order Zygentoma; family Lepismatidae; genus Thermobia; species Thermobia domestica. The sequence goes on along the minus strand of NC_137458.1, from coordinate 278,350,660 downwards.
AATAATAATAATAATAATAAAGATTTTAAACGAAAAAATCATCTTATCGATGACTCCAGATCGATTCAAATCGAGAGTATACTGTATGTGTACCCGCCGTACTACACTAAGACTACTTGCAGTATTGTTAGGGTGGCTAGAAGGGAAAAAAGTACGTTTTTAAAGGAACTTCCTTTGTGGTTATACGGCTAGCGTACGCGTCTTCGCCGCTGGAGACCGGGATTCGATTCCCAACAGGAGCTCATGTGGTTCGGATTTTACTTTAACTTCTAGGTCCATGTCTCAGATAGATAGCCTCGATGAAATTGTAACTCATACATTTAAACAAAAAAAGTTTTTAAACCAAATCCACAATAGTATTGACAGTTAATGGTTTGCACAGACCATTTTGATTGTTTAAAAATTTAACAATAAAATATCTTTCATACAAATCGAAATAATCATAGAACTTAAATTTAGTATAAAATATAGTTAAATATAGTATGTATACAAAACTAAGATTAATGAATCTAGTTAATAAAAGCAAATTATTAAAAAATAAAGATTGTATATTTAATGAGGAGGTTAGTGTTGATGCTATTTGTGTTTGTCTCCATCGAGAAAATGTAAACCAAATTTAACGTCTCAAAGACATCAGACCAGAACTACGAGTCGCAAATTAACAAAACCTTTCCCGGATTTCCGGGAGATTTTAAATATTGTCACTGATTGACATGAATAGAGAAGAGAGATGAGAGAGGTAACGTGTACAGCGTATTGAAAAATAAATAATAACTAACTTCTAATAGTTCTGAAAATAAGCTGTATTCAATAGTGGTAGAGTTAGGTACGATATTAACGTCTCAAAAAACAAAACAAAAAAAAAACTTTTCGACTTACCAGACACGAAAATTATTGCTCAAAGTGAAGCAAAATATTGGTATTAACAGTTTTCAAGATCACTAGCTAGAAGAAAATATAATAAAAGTATATTATCACGTTACTTTTTTTTTAAATCGTAACGAGCTATATAATCACTAATATAACGCAACTGATATCTTCCCAACATTCGTTAAGTTACCTTGAGAATGTCTATTAGTTCTTCAGCTGTCACAGAGATGGAGACACTATCGCTCCGAAACACGACTATTCCCTACGGCACTCAGTGCGTGAGTCAGACGAATGATTCGGCCTCGAGCGATTTTTCCCCCTTCTTTTCTTGCGAGACACTTACCTGCCTAAACCTATTGCGCATGCGCAATACTAATCCAAAAAATTCCGAAGTAAACATAACACACTATTTTCGAACCTCGGGAAATTAAGGCAAGATAACTGAGGATGGGAGGGGGTTAAAAAGAATGCAGGACGGATGCGTTCCTTTTGGAGAAAAAAGGAAATTCGTCAGCGGCTTATTACGCTCATTAACACGGCCAAGGTCCTCAGCACTTTTACACATAACTCAATGCTCTGCTAGATCTTTATCAGCCGTAGAACTAAAAGAACTGTTAATGAATTAAGTTCAATGAATGAATATTTTTAAGATGTTCTCGAGTACATGCTATGATTTGATATAACGTACAATGTAGTCAAAGTACACTTGGTATAAAAACAAAAAGTAGATCCATGGCAGAAGTGCACGATTGCACCGTGCAATCGTCCACTTCTGGATTTTCGAAGCAGGTTTAGTAAGCATTTTATGAGTCTTTTTCTCAACTCTTTATTCAAGGACCCACAAAACAGATCTTTCTTTCTCCTAAAGGATTCTTTCGCCATTCCTACTCTCAGTGTTGAATTCAGACTTTTGTACAAGAGGGGCCAATACAAATTTCAGGGGGGGGTCCGTTCTAGATTGCAATAGAGGAGCAGGAATCTGTCACCAGAAAATTCGCGACTTATTGTCTGGTCGGTTAAAATAACCAACATTTTGCCATTTTTCCCTAACTAACGCTGTAAAGCGTTTGTGTGCGTCTGTATTTAATTTCCAAATTTGTATTTAACTTCGACTTTATACGAGAACGCGGTTTGTTAATTAGAACAATTTGGTTGGGCGAAAGAAGAAACTAATTTTTTTTTTTTTTTTTTTTTAATCTGCTTTTCAGACTTTTATTTCCGAAAAATTAAACAGGAAAGAGATAATATTTCAATGCATGTGTATTGTGTATAGATATTCTAGAGTGGGCGAATATATATATTCAAAGGGGGCGCATATATGCCTGAATTCAACACTGCCATCCCTGCTTTTATTTCAAGTTCGTATTTCATATCATCACTAATAATACTACCCAGGTATCGAAAAATAGTCACCTGTTCTATTTTCTCCCCTCCTATTACTATATTAGCATTCTTTATTGCTCATATCACTTGCTGTATGTAGAGTAGCCGCACTCAGAGACTGGATTGGAAGAAGAAAGTTTAAAACGAGCATCATGGTCACCTGATCTCAGCTCCATAAACTGACCATTTACTTTCGAATTTTGATATAAACACTATGAAAGTTGGGGTCGAGTTCATCTCAGGAAAAAGGTAACCGATCCCGATCCAAACATGTTGGAGAAAATTAGAAAAACAAAACCGGGTGAACGTTTCAGCAAGCAGTGGCGGATCCAGGGGGCAATCGCCCCCAACAGAAGACGAAACTTTCTTATTTAAATATATAAATAAAACCAATTCCAGAGTTTGGTCCTCTTAAAAGTAGCAGTATTCCAACTCACCGCCCCCCAGAAGTCCATCCTGGACCCGCCCCTGATGGCGTCGGAAAGGTGGACCATGGTTTGCATCGAAGTAGTGAGCTGTTCACCAGTTCTCTCCAAACTTTATAACAATTCTATAATTAATATCTGCTCACGTAAAGGGTTTGAGCTATTCAGTGAATCGCATCCACTTTCAGCCAACGGTTCTTTCAAGGATTATTCAAAAAAGATTGAAAAAGATTCTTTCAATCACTCATACAAAAATAATTTTACCAACAATTTAACAGGAATCCTAGTGGGGATTGATTGATGGATTGATTTATATTTGTGTCCTTTCTCAGCAGGGAGGCTATACAGGGAGAGATTTACAGTTAAAAATACGATCCAAACTCATAATGCTCTCCTAGCAGGAATTGAGCCTGGGACCTTGCACATAGAAAACCCCTGCGGCAGCAACTATACTAGCAGGGAGAGCTAAGCTTGCTGAGAATTGAATTCGAGTTTCTCGATCTCAAACCAAAAGCGAGGATTAATACTGTTTAGCCATAATAGTGACAACGGCTACTGTAGTTGTCCCAATCATACCTACTTAATCTTCAGACATTGTAAATGAAGTAAAATTGTATATTCGTATTCTATATACAGATCATCTCCTGTGTATGTACTAAACACGCAAAAACGACCCTCATTTTTATACTAGGCTAGTGATCTCAAGACACGTCTGTTGCCTGTTCAAATTCCGCTCAGGGGCCGCGGTGACTCAGTGGTAGAGCGTTTATCTCTGGTGCTTGGGGTCCCGTGTTCGATCCCAAACCCGCCAAGTGAACTTTGTGGTAGACAAACACCGTGTGCGTGGGTTTTCTCGGGGTTCTCCGGTTTCCTCCCACTTTCTTCAATAGACCATTTCATTCATTTCTCATCATCACCGTCTCCTTTAGCCTAACCGGCATAACCGTGTGACGTAAAACTCAAAGATTTCATTTCATTTCATTTTCAAATCCCGCTCAAAATATGGACATTATGTATTACCTTTCACCATCCATTTATCATAGTTTCCTTTAGCCTAAAATGTCTGCATCATGGGAAGTAAAACTCAAATATAAAATACAGCCCGTTTATAACAATAATATGGCTAGCAACAGCTTACAGTTCTGTTATTTTCGCCTTCATTTGATTTTCTAAATAATGAAAAAGAGAAAGAAAGAAAGAAATTGCAAGGATAGAGTTCATAATTATACTATACGTGATCAATTAAACTTAACTGTTCATGGCAAAACTTGGCACTCTGGTAGACCTTGATGAGTTTAGTACGTACATGAAATAATATAATTTTATTTATTTATTTATACGTATATCTGGGCAATACCGGCATCTATTATGATGTTTAGCCTGTCATTTATGAGGGATTATGTCCCTTGGCGAGTACACTATCCGGGAAATTAAGTAAGGAAGCGCCCAGGTACCACCCCGGCATTTGCCTGGTGTAAATGAGGAAATCTCACGAAAATCTTACTCAGGATGGCTGACCTGAAAAAAGCTTTCACACATTTTCGACCGAGTACCTCCACCGGGGATCGAATCCGAGACGCTCGCACCATTCTGGTATAGGCCTACAGACTGGTTTTGAGAGGCCCATCAAGGTCAAGATTTGGATATTTTTTTTTTTTTGCAAAATAAATAAATAAAAATAAAATGAAAAATCGGAAAAAGATTTTGTGGAACAAAGCAGTATTAAATAATTTGAAGCATAAGAAAGTAAGTAAGATTCATTAAGTTGTAAATCCGGCGTTACTTACTTGTAATAAAGATTTACTTTTTAAAAAATCAATGAAAGACTTTTTTTTTTTTTTTTTTTTTTTTTGCAATGAGACAATTTACAAATTGCAACATGTTCCAACATTTTGTATATTTCATTGTTGTTACTGTACTGTACGTAAACTGGGCAGAAAAATGCAGTGCTCCGTTGAAAGTACCCTTAAATAGATACGAAAGGAGGAAAAAAATAATTGTGAAACAGAAAATGACATTTCATAAAACAAAAACAGCGTGTTTCTCTCGCTTCTCTGACGTCCAGCACCTTCCGCATAACTTGGGGCAACCCTGGTAGTGCACAGCGGACCGAAATAACCTCGTGACGCTGCGAAGGAATGCTAGTACTTCAGATACCGCTTCAAGAGAGGTTTGAAGCGATGATCCAAGAAGGATGACGTCGCTTGACAATGTCTTATGCATTTCGTTACCGGCTACGGTAGTGAGCAACACACGTTATGTTTTCTTATGCACACATATTTCTAATAAGTCAATTAGTAATTGATAAGCAAATCGATGATCGTCTGCGTGGTTGGATTGAAATTTAACTCTTGTTTCTGCACCGAAGCTATGTAAGACGTGGATGTTAAGTTTAATGTGGAATCCGAGTTACTGTAATGCGTTCAAATTTTAAAAGTATCCGATCGGAAATCGAACTCAGATTTCGTGCACCAAAGTCGTGAGCGCTAGCCACTAGACTTCCGAGGAGGGTATCAGCAAATCGAATCCTGCTTAGTACAGGGTGAGGCAAAAATTCAGGATTACCCTTTCAATTTGAAGACTGCGTGACAAAAGACAATGATACGTAGCATATGAGTAATCTAGGAGTGGCATAGACTAAATAGGGGCAGTGCAGGGTAGTGATGAGCGCAAGAGTTTTGGTCTTGCAGTTTGTGCAAGAGTCTTGCATGCAAGACCAAGACCAAGATCAAGGGGTGCAAGACCAAGACCAAGACCATACGTGCAAAACCAAGACCAAGAGTCTTGCATAAGTACCGGTACTACTTGATTTTTTTTATAGAATGTAAAAAGGGGAAAGATCATTACATATTTCACTTGAATTTCTCGGCTTCAGTAAAAATGTCGTTGGAGTGAATATGTTCCCAGTATTTTATGCAATCCGTGTGAATCGATATAGGCCTACCCTGGAGCATATAGCTACACTATGTCGTTTTCTGTAGTTATTTGCGGTTATCGGTTATTTGCGTTTTCTGCAGTTATTACTCGTTTTCAAGCCACACCGGTGTCATTCTAATCCAACGGCGCCGATTTTCCAAAATTTATGTGAGTGCATATCAATAGGGGATGTGTTATCCTATACGTTTTCAGTGAAGTCTTGATATTTGATTTATTTATTTTTAGTCAAAATCTTTTATGAACACTGTCATAAAGGGCTGTGCTGTGATAAAGTAAAATGTACCGGTACTATAAGGATAAATTGGGGCTGTCCTAGCTCAGTCGGTAACACGGCTGACTTAAACGCAAGAGAAACGGGTTCAAACCGTGTCTAAACTAAGATTATTTGTGTGGGTGCCGGAATCCGGAGCACCCACGTAGACGGCGGTCATGTTCTAATCAAAGCTTGTTGCATGCAAAGAAATGTGTTATTGGTGCTGGGTTACGATGCATTCCTGTGTTTTTAAACAATGAGGATTACTTATCAGGAAATCAGACGCTATTCTAGAGGTGTGTGTGTTATCTGGAGTAAATTTAAACCTTTGACCTTCGAGCTGGTAAAGTTTGTCGGCTCGTCCTGAGATAAATATAGCAGAAGAGGGATTTGCTTTTCACCATTCAGTTGCTTCAGGCATGGTGGCTCAGTGGTAGAGCGTTTCCCTTTGGTGCATGGAGTTTCTGGCTCGATCCTAGCTTACACCGTCTGAGCCTTTGGTGGACAAACTCCGTGTTGCTTGGGTTTTCTCGCTTCCTCCTCCTTTCTTCATTCCACCATTTCATGAATCCATCATCATTATCGTCTCTCTTAGCCACGGTGCATAAAGCATAATCGTGGGACGTTAAACTAGATATTTCATTTCAAAACATATTAGTGGGTTCTTTTATGAAAACTATAGAGAAATGTGATACTGAACATCGGTAATTCCGTACACCAGCGTTTTCCAACCGGTGTGCCGCGAATGGACCGCTGGTGTGCCGCGAGGAAATCGAAACAAAATTATTAATTCTATAGCAACCAAATTACAAGACATAGGGAAAAAATGTATATTTTTGTATTTCACATTACTATGAATTTCTGTCATGGAAAAAAATATTGTAATTGTAATATATTATTCTACATCTATTACTGTGTAGCAGTGAGTATTTCGGCTCGTATATATTTCCACGGTTAGCTGCTATGTTACGTTTCAATTGAAAGTCATACTAACACCGAGAAATGGAAGCACTTGTACAGTACGCGTCCAGTGAACGTTCGTAGAACACTCATTCGCACGTGAATGACAGAACACTTTGTTCAAAAGGTGTGTTTTGACTTCGACGCATCGCAGGCTATGTGATTGCAATAATATGCACCGGTTTTGGTTAAAACAGCAAAGTTAAAAGTACAAGACATTTGTTTGTTCCTTCATTATTTAGTGATCTTCGTTCTTAATGAAAGGTTGCATACAGTTTACGAAAAAGAAAGCGTATTTTTAACAATCTGAGTCCTATATTTCATTGCAATTGTTTTCTATGTTAAAATTAGAACAAAAAATAAGCAAAATGAATTAGCATAGTGGAAAACCAGTGATCAAACTTTCACCAGTGATCAAGGAGATCAGTAATCACAGAAAAAAATTACCATGGTATTTTATATTTGCAAATAATAATAATAATAATAATAATAATAATAATAATAATAATAATAATAATAATAATAATAATAATAATAATAATAATAATAATAATATCTATGAGTGTGCCGCGACAATTCAAGTTACACCCGTAGTGTGCCGCAGGTTGAAAAAGATTGGGAAACGCTGCCGTACACCATAGGTGCCGATTACATGGGTATGGACTTGGCTCCGAGGCTCAAGCATCCGTTGGAAATTTTTAATGTGTGTTCATAAAATTAATATCCAAGTAACATTTTCATGACATTGACAAAAAACTTAGTGCATGTAATCGCAAGTTTGATTTCATGGGCAGATGCTTATACATTGAAAAATTGTTTATCAATGTAACTTTTAGCCTCCTTAGGTATACAACACATCGAGGATTGAGCGATATAACATTATACAACAATAAATAATCCATATTCACAAGTGAGAGTGATTGTGTACAGCTATTTCCAATAACTTGGAGTTTGATGCCGTTATTTTGTATTTCTAATGTTAAGTAAAAAGTATTTACATAAATTGAGTTTACACTTAAGATATACAGTCATTTTCAGTTTGCACTCAAATTATTCTGAAATATTATGAGGTTTGATTATAATCATTATTATTTTAATTTTCTTTCTCTCTTTTTTGGCAAATATTGCTAAACATATCATCATCATCATCATCGTAGCTAGTCTGCCATTATCGGCAGGTCACTTGTTGCAACTAAGAAGCTTCGATGTACGCTTGTCTTCAGTTAGTCTCTTCGTCTAGACGTAGAAATTTTGTTTTAACACCTTCCTTCAACTACAGTCTCCTTCACCCCCTCCCTCTCTTTCCTTCCACCATACTCTAGTACGTCCCTTATAATAGAGTTCGTTCCTCCTCAGTCAATGTCCCAACCAATTCCTCTTTCTCCTCTTAATTACGTTTACTTTTTTCTTTTCTCCCCTACTGTTACTATTTCTAACAACTTCTCATTCGTTTTCCGTTCAATCGAGCTAATTCTCTCCTTATTTTTCCATGCATACGTTTCGAAAGCCTCCAATTTTTATCACCGATTTTGCGTAATATCCATGTCTCTGCCCCATAGAATACATATTAAAATGGTAAAACAAAATCTCAATATTTAATTGGAAGTTTCTTCAATACAAAGATTAAGTAACCGTGGTTGAAAAGAAAATCTGACGCCTTCAGAGTGTAAAAGTAATTTTGAAATTCATGATATTTCAGTAATCTGTGCCGTCTTAATTTTCTTTTACGCGTCTCAGGGCTAGCCTCTCCAGTTTGAGAACCAGTGGAGTATTGGATCTGTTAAAAAATATATATAACAAGATTACGAAACATTGTGATTTATCTTATAAGTAGTGAAGCGTGGGCACCCGTTGAAAAAAATAAAGGTCATCGCCTATGTTGACACTATCATCATACTTACACAAACTTAAACTATTACATTTAGAAACATACATTGTATTTCCGTTACTATTGGCGCATTGTAGAATTTATTATCCCTTATATCCAGAGTATAATTTACCTATGGAAAGCATAAGATTTCTCAAAAGCAAGACTTGCAAGACTCTTGCAGGCAAGACCAAGACCAAGACCAAGACTGGCTGTGCAAGGCCAAGACCAAGGGTTCCACTGCAAGACCAAGACCAAGACCAAGACCACCCGGGTCTTGGTCTTGGTCTTGCATTTGCTCATCACTACTGCAGGGGTTCACTCGCGGAGGGTCCACCGGGTCCGGAGCCCTTCAAAAAAACTTCCTAACTCAACATACATTTGTACACTACTTCATTTGTACTCTTTGTCTCATAAAAAAATCTAGTTCTATCATAGTTTTCTGTAACTAGCCGAACCTACGCTATTTACACAGCACACAGTTTTAATATGAGAGTGAATCTCATTTCCACTTCTCACTATATCTATGCAAGTCCCTATTAAAAAATAAATGGTCAAAACGACACCTAAAATGTGACATAGAGAAATAAAGACAAGTTTTTGAAAAATTGAATGAGACCTGGCAAATCTACACAAAATTTGGAATCGACCAGCGAAAACAGCATGTTTCTAGCACTTGTGGTTTTCAAGATCTCATTATCGAAAGGATTGGCCACACTTTTCTAGCATTTTAATACAGGGTGGCCCAAAAGTATGTATACACTCCTGCAGTGATCAAGTAAAACATTCTAGTTTATGAATTTATTTGCTTCGAATGTTTCGGATTTAAGTTATAAGTAGAACGACGCTAAGAACAAATAATAAAGAAAGTAGGTCTTCCTGGTTGATAACAATAACAAATGATATAAAATACAGTGAGCAGATCAGTACGGGACTGTATACCTACTTTTGGGCCACCCTGTATATAGAAGTATTTTACAATTACTTATCGTCTTTTCAAGTTCATAATAATAATAATAATAATGCAATACTACATAGACGTAGTGCCTTATACTATTGGACACTCCTTCACCCCCAACGCTCGGACCCCTTTCCAGGCCCGTATCCACGGGGGGCTAGGGGGGCCGGCCCCCTCCCTAAAATTTGGCTGCCCCCCTAAAAGTTTCACGGTAGGCTTGCAAATGAACTATAATATGGTGATAAAGTATAATATGATTGCGTCGGGCCCCCCTAACTTCTACCGCCCCCCCCTAAATTTTTGAGCTGGCTACGGGCCTGCCCCTTTCAACAAAAAAATTTTGGGTGTGCGCCTGGCGAAGTGCGCATGTGCAACATGGTACCCTTCTTGCATTTCGTCACACAGTTTCAAATGAGATGGGGAGTATGTAGCATATAATTTGAAACAAGGTTTTACTCAAGAGTGCGAATATGCTCCTGCTTTTTTTCTTTACTTGCCTTCTGTAGAAAAAAAAACACAATACTTATATTAACATACATATCAATCTAGAACCAAGAAAATAAGTGCTATATTTACATTCTAGTAACTTTGGTAGTTACACAATGAATATTTTGTAAACCTGAAGCACAGTAAGGCTGGAAATACAATAACTTTTGTGTAATTGTGAGATTTCCTTTGAAGCTTGTTTATTTAATTGTAATCATTGTTTCCTTTGATTTAATAACTCTTGGACCACGAGACCGATCTCGATCAAATTTCCCACATAGAGGAGGTTTGGGCCTGGAATGGTTTTTAACATTTCACTTTGATTATGTAACGTAGGCAAGGGAAGGGGAAGCTATTTAAAAATGATTGACAATGATCGATTTTAGTCGAATCTATAGTTTCCGGGGACGCTAAGATGAACAGTGACACTTTCGATGCCATCAAATCCAAATTCAACCCCCATTATTTATTCTTATTTCTTCTACGGTGGGATGTGACATGTAAGAATTGTTGAAAATTACCGATATTAGTGTCGAATTCAAAGTTTTTATGGTCCCTAAGTTGACTGGTGACAGCTTTGATGCCCTTTATGTCAAGAATTAAATGTATCCTCCCTGTTAAAAGAATGTATTCTGCTAGTTCGTCATATTTATAAACATTACTAATGCTTTCCAATCAGATTCTACAATGTATTTCTATTATTGGTACATATTCATTATCTCGAAAATTTTTCTATGATAAACAAAATGCCTGTCATATAATTTACGTCCTTTCTTGATAACAGAAAATGAACCTTTATGTATTTGTTGTTGTTGTCGCCTAGTAACCAATGGGAGTTTATCGTTTAGTGACCTCTTTGTTTCACTGCCTAATGGGTATCTATTTAAAATATTCATGTCTGAGAGATATACGGATGACAATATTAAAGCTTTTCAATATGATAAGAACGTAATGTACGTAAAATGCAGAAATACCACATTTTCGTCTAATGAGGCAAAGTACGGCCCGCGGGCCAAATGCGGCTCTCAGAAAGATTCTATCTGGCCCGCGATATGATTCCTAATCTGAGGAATGAAAAGAAGAATATGATTACTGCGGAAGAGACTAACAGATGAGCCTGCCTGCCTTAAAAAAATAATATAAAATTGACCATTTTTCCTTTGCTTGTTTATTCATAGGTGAAAGTAGACAATTAAATGCAACTTATAATTAAATGCAACTTACCACAGTCATAGATAATGTTATCCTACAACAGAAAATATGAAACCTGAAGAATTTTCAGTATTGCCATCCATAAAAATTTTAGTGTTGCCAGAATAACAATTCCCCCAAAATTTAAGTTAAGGCAACGACTAGAGGAACGAACTCAACTGCATTTGATTACGTGTCATGTTGTTTTAGATTCCTGTGAACAACTTTATAAATAATAGTTGTATTTAGTTTGTAATAAACAAAATAGTTTTTATTGTTTACAAACTAAATACAACATGGAGTTATCAAAATTAAATAATAAAGTTATTTAAAAAGTAGTTCACAGGATTCCAAAACAACATGAAACGTAATCCAATGCAGTTGAGTTCGTTCCTGTAGTAACTAACTAACTAACTCTATGGCCTATGGAACCCGGAGGTTCAGTGCCGCGTTCACAAAAGCTCTCCACTGACTTCTATCCTTAGCCAACTGGATCCAGTTTCTACTTTGTATTCCTATCTCTGCGAGATCCATCTTAATATTATCCTCCCATCTGCGCCTAGGTCTTCCTAATGGTCGTTTTCCTATGGGTCTACCAGTCAAGACTTTGAAAGCGTTTCTACTTTCTTCCATTCTAGCTACATGACCTGCCCACCTAAGCCTCCTAGACTTGGCGACCCTAACAATGTTGGGTAAACCGTATAAACTATGTAGTTCCTCGTTATGAAGCTTCCGCCATTCCCCATTCTCGTTCCTCCTGTAGTCGCTGTCATAACTTAGGTTTAGGGGGAAATGTTATTCTGGCAACACTGTAATTTCTATAGATGGTAACACTGTAATTTCTATGGATGGCAACACTAAAAATTCTTCAGGTTCATATTTTCTGTTGCAGAATAACGTTATATTTGATTGTGGTAAGTTGCATTTCATTATCTTCTTTCCCTTATGAATAAACAAGCAAATGAAAAATGGTAAAATAAAATTAGATTCAAAAAGAAAGTAATATTGTAAAATAAACAACAATACAAAAGCTGTTATTAAATTTTTAGGCAAGAATTGTATATGTGAACCATGGTACACTCTAAATATTGAAACTGAACCGAGAAAACGTTCATAGAAGGGGCATTCTAAATACTAACTATTCAAAGGCCACTGTTTAGTTTACATTATAGTATATTGTAGGATTTTTTTTTAAAAAAATGTACCCTACAATTCTTTTTTTTATATACGCAATAGACCTACATCAAAACTGCTAGAAACTGTATTAGATCTCAACGAAAATATTTGAAATAAACGTGCTTTTTTTAAAAATAGTTTTATAATCTAGATAGACAATACAAACTCATAAAATAAACAAATTTGAACAGTTTTGGTAATAAGAAAAGTTCAATGAAAAAAATTCAAGTGAGATGCTGCAAAGTTATAGTATTGTGAATATCAGTCAAGGAAAATCCTTCAAACGCAAGCGTATATACAGTTGTTTCAATCGAAGGATGTTAGATCAGACGAGTGCCCCAAGAATTATGTTTTAATAAGTTTATCACCGAAAAAGTCACATGAAGAAAAGGAGGTATTAGAATTTAGGATTGCTTTTAGTATCGAGCCTATATGAGACGTGGACTTAACAGATTAAGACGGGATCCAAACCACATGAGCCCCCTCCGAGACTCGAATTCAGATCTTCTACACCGATTTACGCGTACACCAACCACATTCCACACAAAGAAAAGTCTTAGAATGAATCAATGGCGTATTTACGATTTTGTTTCGGCGTCTCTTTCCTAACTTTAGTCCTGGAAATGCGAAACTTCTGCAAGATATTGAATTTACTTTAATATACCTAGGTAGTAAATACAATTTCGAGGGGGAGCTTAAGCCCGGAAGCCCCCTTAAATAGGCCACTGGAATGAATATATTTCAATAATTTCAGCATCGAGATTATTAGGCCAATCGAAAGTGCTCTAATGATCATGTTTTAAAAGACTTGTCATCAAAAGTGAGTTGAGTTTTCGTTTATCAAATGTTTTCAATTTAACGTCTCACGATTATGCCTTTTAGATTAAGGGAAACGAATGATTAAAAGAAGTGAATGATGATGAAAGGATTGGTGGAATGATCATGTGTGAGGAATCGATAAAACCCTCGGACAGTATATTTTCCACCACAAACTTACTTCGACGGGGATCCAACTAGGGACCTTACGCACCGGAGGTAAGCGTTGTATCACTCAGCCACTGAACTCTTTTCTTCATTCTTCAAGGCCTTATGCAGCACCGAGGTTATAAAAGACGGATCATCCTTTATAACCTGGGTATTGCTTAAGCTCGGACCTACCATTACATCTCTCCTATCAATTTCATATCCTCTTATATCTCATTTAATAATTTTATAGGATTTGGACTCAGAACTATGACCAGAGCTTGAATATGGTGTAATTGGTGGGTGCAAATAAGCCCTGCTTTAAAAAACCATTCCTCATAGTGTAGGCATTCCTCATCACACCATTTGCCTTCCAAGGAAACTGGATAACAAGACGTCGTCACCGGAGCCAGCTAAGCATCGATAATGCCAAGCAAAGACAAGTGTTAAAATGAATATGTTTCAATAGTTCACTAACGCAGGGTGCTTTATTCAACACGTTTTGATATATTTAAAATTGATAATGCCAAAGACAAGTCATTATCATCTTTTCAGGTCAGCAATCTCTCGAATTCATTTTTCTCAATATCTTGTATTACTTGGTCCATATATTTTAATTGTGACCTTCTTCTGGTTAACATAAGTGTGTTTCAATGGTTCCTTGATGAAAAGTATTCCAATAAACATGTTTTGATAGATTTAGCATTGATAATGCTAAACAAGACAAGTGTTAACATGAATATGTTTCAATAGTTCATTGACGAAAAATGTTCCAATAGCCATGTTTTGACAGATTTATCATGGGGAATGTGAAACAAAAACAAGTGTTAAATTGAACATATTTCAATAATTCTAGTATCAGTAATATTAAAGCAATGAAGATTGTTCCAATAAACGAGTTTTGATAGATTATCACTGAGAATATCAAACAAAGATAAGTGTTAAAATGAATATGTTTAATAGTTCTAGCATCAAAAATATTAAAACCCAAACAAAGACAAGTGTTTTCATGAATATGTTTCAATAGTTCATTAACGCAGAGTGTTTCAGTCAACATGTTTTGATAGATTTATAATTGATAATGTCAAAGACAAGTCATCATCATCATCTCAGGTCAGCAATCTCTCGATTGGTTTGGTGCAGCTTTCCACCCTTCCCTACCTAGGGCCAGACTCTTCATTTCTTTAATCTTTTCTTCTTTATATCTTGTATTATTTGGTTCATATATTTTAATCGCGGCCTTACTCTGTTTAGCTTGACAAGTATTAACATGAATATGTTTCAATGCTCTAATAAACATGTTTTGATAGATTTATCATTGATAATGCCACAAAGACAAGTGTTAACATGAATATATTTTAATGGTTCATTGACGAAAAGTGTTCCAATAGTCATGTTTTGATAGATTTATTATTGGGAATGTCAAATAAAGACAAGTGTTAAAATGAACATGCTTCAATAATTCTAGCATCAGGAATATTAAACTAATGGAAAGTGCCCCAGTAAACAGGTTTTGATAAATTATTATTGGGGATATCAAACAAAGATAAGTGTTAAAATGAATATGTTTGAATAGTTCTATCATCAAGAATATTAAATTAATAAAAAGTACTCCAATAAACATGTTTTTGATAGATTTATCATTGAGAAGCCCAAAGACAAGCGTTTTCATGAACATGTTTCAATAGTTCACTAACGCAGAGTTCTTAAATAAACACGTTTTGATAGCTTTGTAATTGATAATACCAAACAAAGACAGTCTTAACATGGATATGTTTCAATAGTTTATTGTCGAACAGTGCTCCAATAAATATGTTTCATGGATTTATCAGTTAGAAAAACAAATAGACAAGTGCTAATATGAATATATTTCAATAGTGCACTAACAGAATGCTTCAATGAACACGTTTTGATATATTTAAATTGATAATACCAAACAAAAAGAAGTGTTAAAATGAATATATTTGAATAGTCCTAGCATTAAAAATATTAAAACTAACATGTATTTATTATTGAGAAGCTCAAATAAGGACAGGTGTTTTCATGAAAATTATTCAATAGTTCACTGACGCAGAGTGTTTCAATCTGAAAAGATTTATAATTGATAATACCAAACAAATACAAGTGTAAACATGAATAGGTTTCAATAGTTTATTTTTCGAAAAGTGCTCCAATAAACATGTTTTCATATATTTATTTTTGAGAAGGTCAAATAGACAAGTGCTAACATGAATATGTTTCAATAGTTCAGTAACTAAGAGTACTTCAATAAACACGTTCTGTTAGGATTAGAATTAAGAACGCGAAACAAAGAATTTGCTAAAATTAATATTTTTTTCAACAAGTATGACGTTATAGATTATCAAAATAATCAAAAAGCATTAACACATCAAGAATCTCATTAAGTCTGTTGTTAACACAGTTTAATAAATCTGAATGGTAAATACTTACCTGAAAATTATTTTAGTTTTTGTCACTTGTCCAAAATATTAATTTACAAGCTCATCCATTCCAACAATAATTAGTGCCCACTCAAATACTTAGGTAAATCTCACCTGTGACTTTTACAGAGGGTAACAAACACGTGACTGGTAGATCTCGTCTACCAATGGACCAACCAACTGTGCGACTTGCGAGCCAGTCTAAATAAAAATCCGTCTCCACATTTTTCTACAGTGGTTTTCGTTTCTTTTTTCTTCTTTTTTTATTTCGTTGGTCTTGTCTTGGCTAGTCGTCGTCACAAATAGCCACCATACAGCCCTTGAAAAGTTGTAGGAGTCTGTGTACGATTGAAGGTTACACAGCCAACATGATGAAGCGTAGACCACTTTGTTGATCACCTCATCGAAATGGTGGAACGGTGATGAGGAAGTTATAGTATGAGTACATAATGCATTGAAAGAATTTACCAACACTAGTTAACATATGTGCACACATACACACCACACATATACTGCATTTCGTTGGCGCATTCCTCTTAATTCACCAGCAAACTAATGCCAACTGCAATTTTTTGTCACCGAGTCCTAAATTTCAAGTTAATTTCACATTACGAGGAACTTCCCGTTCTTTCATCTACGTAATAATTAAATGAAGTTCTTAATTTCGGTGATTGAATCCAACTGTTTTCCTGCAAGTTACTACAGGAATTTTGGCTTCTTGCTTGGATGTAAAAGTAAATTTAATCTTTCTTATTCCGACCTTACACACATGTATATCAAGACATAATATACAGGGTGATTCTTTACACACTCAATCATTCTTTACACACTCTTCATGTTATATCATTACAGGAACATTTCAAGTATTTTGCAGATCACATAGCGCCAATTGAAAAAAATCCGTGCACTACCGTCTCCAACAATCTTTTTGATTTAATGTAAGAATCTCTCTGGCAAAGTTTGTAACATTGTTTAAAATTATGTAATTGCGAGAATTCGTAATTACAACCTCCAAAAATTATTACTGTACTGTAGAAGTAAAGGAAAACAACGACCATTTCTAAAAGCTCCCACAAATACGTCATTTTAAGCAGTATAGCAATTTTTACCCATGTTTTTTTCATTTTCAGAGTGATCTGAGATATCAAATTGCTGTAAGCGGCATTATGATCTTTATGTCTATCGAAAACTGTTTATATATGGATAATTTACTTATAAAGGTAACCAGGAAAGTTCTGTCCCTTTTTGTGGAGGTCTGTTTTCCATTGGCCCTTACACCGTGAGTTGAATGCGAATGGAGATAAGGCAAAGGTCAGTTGTTGGTGTGAATATATACAACATACTACCTGGTTATGACAACTCAGTTATGGCGTGAACTTGCGTAAGGACAGAGTCAACATGGCACCTCTACAGAGCGTCATAAGGGCGTGTATGCTGTACAAGTTCCAACTGTAGTCAAACACCGCTGCAGCGGGGCGGAAGATAGGCTAGGCCTTTGGTGAGGGTGTTGTGATTACGTGGATAGTGCAACGGTAGTTTAACAAGTTTAAGGACGGTGACGAAACAAATGAAGACGGACCATGTACCGGAAGACCAACACATGTACAAAATGAAGATCTTCAATCAGCAATTGAGGCGATCAGGGCTAGGTATGTGAGGAACTGGGACTACAATTCAGTGTGAGTGGAGAAAAAATTCGGCAGCACCTCCATCAACTTGGGAAGCACTACAAGTTGGGTCTATGGGTCCCACATGATTTGACTCGGGCCACAAAGCAATGCAAGCAGACACCTGTGTTTCTTTGCTGTCTCGTCCGAGGAAGGAACCATTTCTGGACAGGGTGTTGACATGTCATAGGAAGTGGGTCCTGTACGAAGCTCCACGTCGCCGTCATTATTGGTTAGTATCCTATGAACCAGTTCCAAAACAGCCGAAACCAGCACTGCATCAGAAGAAGGTCCTCCTATGTATGGGAACTGCTAATAGCTGGTCAGAGCATAAATACAACTGTGAACTGTCAGCAGTTGAGCCGTGTTCAAGAAAAACTCAAAACTCTGGAGCCAACACTTCTGAATCGCAAAGGAGTCCTCCTGTTACAGGACAATGCTAAGCTCCACGTGGTTAGAATGACCGGGGACATCATTCTACGCCTTGGATGGGAAACATTGTTGCATCCGCTATCCTTCCCGGACAATGCACTGCCCAATTATTACCTCTTCCATTCCTTGGACAATCACCTTAGAGAACGCCAGTTCAAATCCCTAGTAGAGGTGCAAAATTCACTTGAAACTTTCTTCGCCTCACGGCCTACCAAGTTCTACCGTGATGGAATCCATGGCCTTCTAAGGCGTTGGCAGATGGTTATCGATGCTGAGGGGACTATTTTTGATCTTCCACGTACGTCTTAGGTGAAATATCGATGTTCGAAGGTGGTGGGTGAAAAAGCGACAGAACTTCCTTGGCTACCTTTATATATAAGCAGCTTTTCAAAAGAAAACATACCGAAAAAATACAATCAATTTACAATCTCTTGTAACTTTGTTCCTATTTATTCGAAATAGCCGTATCACGGCCATAGAATTCGAACTAAGATACTTTGAATTTGCATTGCCCAGTCTCACAAATCCCAAAAAGCTGGTCAAAATATGAAAACGTTGTTTAGTTTGCATGATATTATGAATATATATATAGGTATTCGAGGTCGCTGA
This sequence comes from Thermobia domestica, assembly GCF_964235325.1. Taxonomy (NCBI): domain Eukaryota; kingdom Metazoa; phylum Arthropoda; class Insecta; order Zygentoma; family Lepismatidae; genus Thermobia; species Thermobia domestica. The sequence continues at coordinate 278,332,042 of NC_137458.1, read as the reverse complement.
TAATGAGGTCAAAAATTAAAAATTCAAAGTAGTGAATCCAATATCGTGGGCAAAATGTAAAAAAAAAAAAATCAAATAGGCTGAAAACTGGTTTGTCATATTTTTGAGGTCACTGTTAACGGTTATAAAGCCAGAATTTCAACATTCAAAATGGTTATGAAGTAAGTTCCAATCCTATAACAAAATAACATATAGGCCTATATTTATTATTGTTGTATTTTTGATATTGGAAAACACATGCATAAATTTTGCAAGAGCAACTGTTTCTCGTGAATTCCGTTAGCTTACATTATTACGTGTGTCGTAAAATCAATACGTCGATAGCATTATACGCAATTTATAACTATTTTTCTGCATTTGTCTACTTTTTGTTCTTAATTAGTCTTTATTTTTCGTTAACTTTAATGATAATTTGTGATAACTTCAATTGTTTTCTCAGCTTAAATTATTTACATGTGAATTCTACATACCTCCACAGGCCCGTAGCCAGCCCCAAAATGTAAAGTGAGCCCAGTAAAATTTAAGGGGGACCCGATCCAACCATATTATAGTTTATTTGCATGCCTACCGTGAAAGGAGACCAGTAAAAATTATGGGAGGCCCGGCCCCCCTAGACCCCCATGGTTACGGGCCTGTATCTTCACCTATTTTATCAATTTTGGAAATATATTTTTTTTAAAAGTTGAAAATTAACGAAGTTATGATATTTTAAATCAAAGTGTTTTTTCACGTTAATTTGTAACGCTGATTACAAATGTGGTATTTTAAGTTTTCGTTTAGCAGTTAGATCTGGAATATGCAATAATTTGATATAACACCACCACCACCACTCAGCGTAACATTGTAGGCCTAAGCCTGCTCCAGTACCATCTGTTAGCGACCGACTGAACTTTTTTCCAGCCTAACGGAAAGCACGTTGTCACATCAGGAGCATTCTAGATCTAGTAGCCGCCATGTCGTTTGCACGTAACTCTCCAGTTTTGTCTCACGATGCTGGGTGGACGTCGAAAATTGGGAAGCACCGACCGAGAATCGAATCCGGGACCACGCGGACATGAATCCAACGCTATAACCACTGGACTACTGTGTCCCCTAATTTGATATAATGCCATCTGAAAAAAAACTTCATGTTGGGTTGGCAGCACTGTTAATCGGGTAACTTTACAGAGCACTTCAAACCTGTCGATATTTGCATCGTTCAAAATTTCACTTTTTTAAAAAATCTACTAGTTTAAAAGTTACTAAGTTGTTTTAAGAGAAATAGTCCACCCTATATATACCTATTAAATGTATGAATAAATAATTTTCATTAAAATCTAAACATAAATCTGGCCATAACTTAGAGCAAATAATGGAGTTAAGAATAACTGAAATTCCAGGTAAAATTAATCACTTTAACATTTTATGGCTTGGGTGTGAAGAATTCCTAATGGACATTCCTAACGTTGTTGCGTTTTCAACTTCGTTTGCAGTACCACCTGGTTCTTGGAATGTGGCTGTAGGTATTCAAAAAATCTTTCTTGTGCAGAGTGTATGCTTTCGTTGAGCAGAGAAATATAAAATTGGTCCTCTTACATAACATACATCTTATAAAAAAATACACCCAACTAATCTCAACATTAAAGTCGAACGCTCTCAAAAATCGAAGTAGTTTGCACTTTTCGTTGCCCCTTTTTTCTGGATTCGAAATAAAAGCTCATTTCCCATTATAATAATCAGTTAATAATGAACATATGACGCGGAGGTCTAGGTTCATTTCTCGGTAGAAACGTACTTAGCTCGGATCCTACGTTAAGCGCAAGACCATGTCTCATTTAGGCTCGGAGCTGAAAAACTAGCAACCCCTGAGAAAATGACTATAGATCTATAGCTTATCAATATGAAATCTATGATGCAGAAGTTATTCTGAAGACCACTAAGAGGTAAGTTTACTCCAGTTCTTTTTACAGATACTTTTCCTTCCAAGAGCAGTTCCAGGTCAAATCAACACAACTTGAAGACAAAATTTACCTTACCATATCAGATTGTCATGAAATTTTGCACAGAGGTACCATTCATATAGACTAAGAAAAATACCAAATTTCATCCTTAAATATCAAACGGTATTGCAGATAAGGCTATATAAAGTTTCAAACATTGTCCAAAGTAGTATATTCGATGTACGAGTATTTTGAAATTGGAATTGCGGCTCTACTAATCGAGCTAGAGAGCTGGTTGAGGTGTCATTTTATAGCATTTTTCATGCCTCATCCTGTGATATGCAACATCATATATGCTAAAACAGAATTGTTTTTTTTTTAATCAAAATTAATATTTTACTTCAAAATTTTTCCAAAAGTACATATTCTAAAATTTTGAAATTAATTTCATGAATAGATAGTATTGTTGTAAAGCTCTTGACAAAATATAAATTTGGGATGATAATGGGTTCATTGTTAAAAAAATTCAAAACTAACACTAGAGTTTTCATTAACCTTTTTAGTGTTTCCACTTTTTGAGGTAAATTTTAGATTTTCACTCAAATAGCTACTGCTTCCTTACTATTTATCATAGGATCATGATTCATACCTCGTTTTATTCACGATACAGCATACTTTTCAACGGCACCTCTTGCTTGTCCGTATTATACACCAGAAACGGTAAAATCGGGTAAAACCGGGAGGTTTTTCGAAAAAAACTCGAAATATTTGCGTCCCTCTGGCCCGAGCCTGGGTTCATGTAGGGATCTGAGTTTTTTTTTTTTTTTTTAAGAATATGCTGCTATGTGCATAACACGTATGCAAAATTTTAATCTTGTATCTTGAAAACTAATGTCGGGAGAAATTTTTGAAAGTCTCAAGATAACCCATTTTTACTATTTACTACATACTATACTATGAAGAATGACACATCAGTTAGCCCAATATATAAAAATGAAACTGATCTTGTGTGTGATCGGATCACGGGAAAATTAGCTGAACCATTTGAAATGAATTTTTGAATATAGTTATCATCTGTCACTTGTACCAGTGCTTCCAAAATTCCACTTTTTAGGGGGGGGGGGACGACCTTCTATAATTGATGAGCGTATTTTTTTGAAAACTCGATAGAGCACAAAACATCTTTTTGTCAACAATTGCATTTTTGTTCTTATTGTACGTAACCTCTATCGTGTTCTGACAAAACGTTCATAATTTAGTATTCTATACACATGGCACATTTCGAGATTTGTCAATTCTGATTTCAGAGCTCGATTGGTAGCACAAAAAGCATACCAGAAAAAAAGCATACCTCCGTTTCTCAAAATTTTCTCTATAGAGTTTTGAAAAAAAAAACGGTCCTCAGTTATTTTCGAAATATTGATACGGACATTGTTGATTTGTGAACGCAACACGGGAAAATGGTAGCATGAAAATTTGAAATGAAATATGGAACATAGTATATATTACAATCTGGGTTCTTATTTTGTCACCTGGTTCCCCTTTAGGGCGTGTCGTAAGGGAGGAAGGGTGTTCAAAACTTATGACAAAAATACAGTACTTTACCGCACGAACCTTATGAAACCTTTCTCATTACATTTTTATAAAAGGGCGTTTCCTAAGGGAGAAAAGGGCTTCAAATATTTTCCATAAATGTATTGTTTCCGTATGAAGAATAGGATTTCAACTAGTTACAAAGATTCCGTTTGTTGCAAGTCTACAAGCAACTAATAGTATTAGTACATGACCTCTGAAAAATTCTTAGTCACAATACTACTTGTTTTAATGACTATGAAATGATTTATTTTTATGCATTTATTGCTCTTCAGTGAAAATTAAAATTTAAGTGTACTATTGAAAACAAATACTATATATATTTTGTTGTACTTCTAAAAAATCAACGAATATTCATAAACTATAAATACGTTATTTTATTATCCTTTTAAATTATGCGAAAGTCATATTTCTTGTTATTTTTCCTCTGCAAAGTCTTTTAAAATTTTGTTTACGTTCAAATTCTTACTAATTTCATGTTCAATGGATAAAACTGTGAAACTGTTCGAGTATTCGTCCTGAATTGATGACCAGTTTCACCTTGAAAAATCAATCTTCTCCAGATGCCATAATCACGGAGATTGTCAAGAAAATCGTATATTGCAATGTGTTCTTGTATGTACTTGAACGCCGAGAGTAGATTATACTCTACTTAGGTGCCCCTTTAGGCGCGGAACCCAATTTAACGCAATCGGTCCAATCAACTTACGTTCGTCACTGATTAAACTTATAGGCTGTACAGCAACTAAAAATTTCTGGAAACCAATTAATATTTTAAATTATAGTATTTTCTTAAGTACTAAATACTAAAGTTTTAATTATTGGTTAGCTCTTGTTCTTTATAGTATCTGACAACAGCTTTGACATATAAACACACGGAAATAAATTATAGTTGTCCAAATTAGGATTTATAGCCGTACTGAAGTTGCTTCATAGTTGTTAAATTTTCTATTAGAGATCTAAGTTGCATAACTAGCAGATACAGTAAACTGTTACCTCTTGACGTAACTACATCAATATGTGGACTATTGATCCGGAAAGCACAAACCACCGTTTACGCATATAGAATCATAGAATTAATTTTCTTTCTATTAAGGGCACTATATTCTTCCTTTCTTCCTTTTTAAGTTTCAAGGAAGACCCTAAGAGCTATTTCATAATCAGCAATAGTGAAATGCCTTTTTACCTACTGCCCATTTTAACATTACAGATCCGTGGATTTAGAAAACACAGACAAGTATTGCTAATTACAGTGTACGCCATGTGAAGGACTTTGGTTTAGTTTTTAGTAAAGAAAATCCTTAGCTACCTATATTTTACAAAGCCTAAACTTTAATATAGCATTTTACTTGAATTTAGACGAAGTATACGTTTAAATGTTTGAAAAACAGGAAATATTTAAGTCTTTGGATTTGTCGAGCAGGAAATTATTTACTTCCATTTTAACATTATGTTCCACGAACTGATTAATATTTTGCATCCTGAGCATTATACTATTCCGCTAATTTAAGAAGTACTGCGGGTAGTCCATCAACCAAGGATGTTGTCCATAATTGCTCCCATAGAAATACATGGAAAATCGATTTTTGATTACCTATAACTTGGGAGCACGTGGATGGATCACCTCTATGAAGGAACTCAATTCTTAACTTTTAGCCCCATACATACCGGACAAAATTGATAATGATTCATCAAGTACTTCGTGAGATATTATCTCTCCCGACAGGGCATACGGATAAAAGAGTAAATATATAAATAATGTAAACGAGTGTATGGTAAAAAAAAAAAAAAAAAAAACTCGTTTAAAAGAACTCAAAAAAATAAGGAAAAGCTGATTTGTAATCTATGAGCCATTTAAAAGGCCCAACAACAATTCTAGTTTTTCACTAATTACTTCCACTTAATAGAATGATAGGCTAACAATAACCCAATAACAATAAGAATACGTACTTGAAGTACAAATGTATCAAGTAATTGATGCTCTTTGAGTCACGCTTTTAATTTTCATGACATTTTATACCAGTTTATACACGCGGAGATATGGTAGATTTATAATTGAGTTGAGTTGATTTTGAGTTTAACGTCCCATTCAGCAACGAGGCTATATGAGACGTGGACCTACTGATTAACGTGGAATTCGAACTACATGAGCTCTCGCCTGGAATCGAACCCGGGTCTCCCACGCCAAAGGCGCGTACGCTAACCTCTTATAATTCATTTTAAATATTATTAAATGTTAACACCACAAAAGGCAAAAATACATGTAAAACAGAAAAACAATAGTGTAATATTCTACACGTGGTTTATATTTGTAAACATCAACACATGCTTCATATTTATACAAAAAATCGCGTGTTCTTCTAGTACAATTATTACAAGAAGCAGACTACAGGCATCCTCGTCATTATCTGTTCATGTGACAGAAGAACAACATCAGCTCCACATCTATCCAGCAGGAGGTATAAAACTCCATGTAACATCTCCATTGACATTTGTTTCGTCTGGTCAATTCTCCTCTCTTAGCTTGCCTGGAGCTCTGGGAGATATAACTAACCCAAGCCTACTAGCTTGCCTGAAGCTCTGAGAGAATCCTAAACCGCAACCACCTAGCTTGCGCGGAGCTCTGTGGTTTTTCTACCCACTTAGCTTGCCTGGAGCTCTAGGGATTTCAACCCCTCTTTGCTTGTATAGAGCACTGAGAATTCCTAACTATTTCCACTTAGCTTGCCTGGAGCTTTGTGGGAATCCTTCCCTTCCCTGTGCTGCCTGGGACTACGGACACCTATTTTATCCAAACTACTTTTGGTGAACTTTTTATTGGTCACACTTACAGTGACCTTGAGTTATATTGAATATAACAGGAATTTTATAATAAAAGATTGTGGTAGGAAACCGAATCTCGTGTGCTAAATTGCTCTACCGACTACCTTATAAAAGTAGTATTTACAAATATGACAACCACTTCTTATAAGAGTTAAGCTCTTCGGAACTCCAGAAGACATTCCACCCTGGCAGTTGTTTAAGACGTCATACTCTCAGTATCTGTGATTGTTGAAGATAAAGGCAAGTAAAGATCTTAAAGGAGATGGAACATAAAAGAATTACTTAAAGACAATAAAAAATTACAAACAATAGATTATCCCATTCAAGGGATAGTGAATTACAGAAGATACATAGTCGGAATTATAGAAGATACATAGTCCTACCTACCGATTCAAATACTGTTCTTCACAAAAGAATTATAGGAAAAGATAAGAGGAAAAAAATGACTCATATAAACAAGTGTTTGTGTATGAGTTTTATTATAGTATTATTTTTCTATTCTACTTTTATTTATTTATTTTTTTTAGTTTGGGTACCTTTAAATCTATTTATTCGTTGTAAAATAAATCTTTTACATTTTCTAATGTTTCTTTCTTCCTTAATTTGGATTGGGAGTTCATGATAAATCATCGGAGCTCTGTAATATGTTTGATATTGAGTTATAGATTTTCTGGTTACTTCACTTATCTCTGTTCTTTTTAATATACATTAATAGATTTTGCGTATACAATTTTGAAAGTGGTAACACTAACAATTTCTAATAGAGTGTATCTAGTTTACTATCATATCGTTTTTTTAAACATATTCTTACAACTTTTTTCTACATCATCAGAGTTTTAAGTGGGTAGGTAAGCTGCTCTCCATATTAATATACAATGTGTGAGTATATTATTTACGTAATATTTTAATGCTAACAATGTTTCTTAGCTGGCGTGGGAGACTCGCGTTCGATTCCCGGCTGAAGCTCAGATGGCCAGATTCCATGTTAATCAGTAGGTCCCGTCCCATATAGCCTCGCTGCTGAAAGGGCCTTTAAACTCAAAATCAACTCAACTCAATAATTCTTAACTAGACAAATTTGTATAATAATTTTCTTAGAACTGTAGTAATATGATTAATATAAGAAGTCCATTTTAAATAATTACACCTAAATATTTTATTTTGATTAACAATATTTACAACTATTTATACATTCTTCAATATTTTGACAATAATGCAATTTTATTATTATCTTTTGTAGTTGATCTTTCAAAGTTAGTGAAAATGTTATATACCTGTTTCTTCAACATTTAATGCTAACTAAGGGTTATTAAACCGTTGTTTTAGTTTTCTCAATTCTGTTTCAGTTTTCATTGAATACCTCTACCCACGTTTTATCAGTACGTACTATATAAGTATCGTCGGCAAATGATTCTATGTGTCCGTCTATTTTGAACTTGCATAAATCATTTATATAAATTAAGAATAATGTTGAGCCCAATACAGTTTTCTGTGGAACTGCTTGTTTTACATATGTAAAATAACCTTATGAATTACCTATTTGTACAGACTGTTTTTTCTCTTTCAGATAACTCTTAAATCAAAATAGTGATATACATCATATTCCTCAACTTTCAGGCTTATTTAGGAGGATATCGTGTGATATTGTATAGAATAATTTGACTAAATCTAGGAAAATTGCAATAATCTTTTGAGCTTTATCAACATTGTTACAAACAACTTCTGTTAAATTGTATACCGCTGTGATATTTTACATAAGTAGAAGCTTTGCTTTGTATGTAGTTAAATACACACTAATTGTTTGCTGAGCAAAACCAGATATTTTCATGTGTTACAGTTTCACGACCTAACTATTTGGCTTTATCAGACACTATGAGATACAGGATAACTGTACAATATTATATACATACCTCTCATATCTCATTGTGTCTGATGAAGCCAAAGAGTTAGGTCGTGAAACTGTAACACGTATTTAATTTTTGATGAAAATATATAGTTTTGCACAGCAAACAACTAGTGTGTATTTAGTTGTATACCGCATCTGATGTGCTTTTACCAGTTTGAAAACATTATTGATTAGAAAAAATAATTGGTTTTGTTCAAGAAAACTAACTAGTCTTCCCTTGATATACTTTTCCAGTAGTTTAGAGCAATTACTAAGAACTGATATTGGTCTATATTGTTAGGATCAGTCTTTGGGTCCTGTCTGTGTATTGATTTCATTACATACATTACACACACACACACACACACACACACATATATATATATATATATATATATATATATATATATCTTAAGCTCATCCAAAAAATTCACCTGTTTCTACGCTTAGGTTAAATATATGGCACAAATGTTTCTGTATATTAGATTTTACATGTTTTAATATGCTGATAGCCCATCTATACTTGTTGTTTTTGTGATAATTCGTTAATGAAATTATCAATTTCTTGTTCAGTAAGGAGTGAAAAAGAAAGATAGATGTAACAATTTTGGCACTGAACTTAAATTTTATTTAATCATATCCATGTTAACTATTCTTTTACCAACCCTGCAAAAATGTTCATTAAGAGATTCGACTATTAAAATAGAATGTTGTTCAAACGTTACCAAAACCTCTTCTGTGTTGAATTGATTTATTTCTACATGTTTCATGTTGTTAATATCTATAATGTAGGTTATTACTTTCCATAATTTTGTAATATTGCTTTCACTCAATGAAATTTGTTTCCTATAGTAATCGTTTTCAACTTTATTTTATGAGTTTTGTAAACTTATTTTTACACCTTGAAGTTTTAGATCATATAGATTCTTTATCACTAAAAAACTTAATCTACCTCTTTCTCGTATAGACTTTACTCACCCTTTTGTTATCCATGGTTTTATTTTCCGATATTTATTGTTTTCAATTTAAGCACAAGAATTACTTATGCACTTTTTCATTATTTGAATGAAATTAGAAGCTGCAGTATTCAACAGTTACCCTGTATTACCTGTTTCCAATTTTATTTTTTTCCAATTCTTGATTTAGTACAGTATAATCTAAAACCTTGGTTGATGGTGATATATTTTCCTGTCTTCCTTATTGTAATGAGAACATTTATACTCGTAAGCTAGTGGTGGATTTTTCTTGTTTGAAGCACAGCTGATGTGACAAGTCTTTTTTTTTTTTTTATGTGATCTATTGAAGACTTGGTATATTTTGTAACTTTGGTGTGTGTATTTGTGCACGAAAGGTAATCATGGCTGCATGGTATGCTTAAATACATTTCTATTCTTTCGCATTATTTATATTTTAATATACATAGGTTTACATCTCCTAACAATAAACAGCCAATTAATGAATTTTAAAGTCTTCATTTAACGATTTTAGAAATGCTTTTTATTACCATTTGGGGTCTAGTAGATAGCTATGAAATTACAACAATCTGCATTGTTTAAGCGCATAGCAGTGGCGTTGGTAAGTTCTAATTCCGTTACCCTGTCAATGTCAGCTTGCTCACTTACAAAATATTGTAACTCTATCAGTACGTATAAAATATCTAATCGTATAATAACAATAATATTCAGTTATGTTAATATCTCAAGTAATTTCATTTTTCCATATTTCAGTTAAACAATTATATCTACACATATAGACATATTTTCAAGTAATGCTAAAATTTATCCAAATATTTTATTACACTTCTAATATCTAATTGAATAATCGTGATTCCGGTTTTATCTCTAAATAATTCGTTAAAAGAATAGTTCGAGACCAGGAATCATGTCCGATTTTGCTTACAAGACCGATTGATGTAAGTAAAATTTCGCGGTTTTCACTGATTTACTATTATTCTATTGATAAAATCTATATAAATCTGAAACTCAGGAGAGGGAATTGCCCTCCCTGTCCCCTAAATGGCGACCCTGTTCGAGACACGTTTTCACTTTGAAAATATCTTTCTTATCACTACTTTACAATAACAGACACTAAGTCACTACAAGTCAGATGATTCAAGAAATAAAATAATGATTTTATACATGAAGCAGGCGCATACCCAGAAATTTTTATTGGGAGGGGTCCCATAAAATGAAAAATGAAATGAAATTTTTGAGTTTTACGTCTCACGGTTATGCCGGCTAGGCTAAAGGAGACGGTGATGATGAGAAATGAATGAAATGGTGGAATGAAGAAAGTGGGAGGAAACGGGAGAACCCCGAGAAAACCGACGCACACGGTGTTTGTCTACTACAAAGTTCACTTGGCAAGAGCAGGATTTGAACTCAGAGGTGAACGCTCTACCACTGAGCCACCGTGGCCTCAGGAGGGATCCCATTTTTGACGGGATTAAATACTAAAAACTACTATGTCTATATAGTATTGAACAGGTATTAGTCTGAGCCTGAAAAGACGATAAGTAATTGTAAAATACTTTCACCTATAGGTTGAGGAAAAAATGATAGAACTAGGCTGTTTTGTAAGGAAAAGAGTACAGATGAAGTGCAAGATCAAATTTTCACGCTTCATGAACCATTTCCCTGTTAAACAAGCATAGTTTTACCGAGAAAGTATACAAATGTATGTTGAGTTAGGAAATTTAGGGAGGTTCGGACCCAGTGAACGCCTTCCCCTGGAGGTGTGTCTCTGATATGAAGTAATATATCGTGAAAAATCATTGTGTTAGCTTTGACAAATCAGAATTAAACCTCAGTATCACAACAATAATATCCCAAAATGAAGTTAACTTGAACTCGAAACTCGTGTTTCCACATGTATAATTAGGAACTAGATTTCGCTTTATATATTTATATTTCGCTTTATACAGTAGACTTCCAAACTACGTGACTTTAATACTGAAACCGGAAGTAACAGTTCCATAACTTATGGTTGCAATAGGGGGATAAGATCAGAGATGAAATCCGTTCTTCGGACGATGAATCCGTATCAAAAATAGTTTAACCTCTATGTTTAACAATTATTACTATATAGGAATTAGTATTGAAATCGGAAGTTGTACAAACTTCCACTTCTGGTTTTAGTAGACCAGAGATTAAACATATTCTTCGGATCCTAAATACGTATCAAAAAGTAATGAATTACTCGTTATTTGTTATTGTTTTTGCTCTATGGTGATCAATATTGAAACCGGAAGTAGTTTTAAATTTCTACCACTTCCGGTTTTTATAAGAGGTATAAGGATGGAGATAGAATCTATTTTTCGGAATATGAAGTAATTTTAAAAAATCGTTTCTCTATCTATTACCATTTTTGCTCTATGGCGATCAACGTTAAAACCAGAAAGGGTTGATTTTTTAACCACTTCCGGTTTTAGTAGAGAAAGAAAATTGTAGACAGAATCTATTGTTGGAATGCAGAATACAAATCATAGAACCTGTTCTCTCTTTCTATTACCGTTTTTACTGTATGGTGATGAATGTTGCAACCGGAAATGACATATTTCTACCACTTCCTGTTTAGTAGAGAAAGAATATTGTAGATCGAATTTATTGTTGGAACGTTGAATCCAAATTATAAAACCTGTTTTCGGTATCTATTACCGTTTTTGTTTGACGGTGATGCATATTTGCAACCGGAAATGATAGATTTCTACCACTTCCGGTTTTAGTAGAGAGAGAAAATTGTAAACGAAACTTATTCTTGGAACGTTGAATCAAAATCATAAAACCTGTTCTCGCTATCTATTACAGTTTTGCTCTATGGTGATGAATTGGAAATGGTAGAGTTTTACAATTTTCGGTTTGAATCCAGAGCTATTGGAGGAGACGAAACCTATTTCTGGAGCAGTGAATCGATTCGAGAAAACCGCTTCTCATTATCACTTTTATCATATTTGTTCTGATACATGTTAGTAGAGAGACAGATGGATGGGCATTTCCATTTCCATACTTATATATAGCACAGATTGGAAGCCGAATGGTTGAAATTGTAATAAACTGCATAGCAAAATATCAAATGTTCTACTGTACGTGTGCAACCTTGAACGTGCATTGCTCAAAAGCTTCCCGAACCAAGTGTTTCCTGTCGAGAAGAAAGTGGATTCTTAAATGGAGCGAAAGCCACTTCCAAGAAGAGGAAGGGTCGAAAATAGATTTTGCATCTTTTGAACTTGTTTCACTGCGCGTGGAATGCGACCAAGGCCTTGATCAACAAGCACAGAATGAAATAGCTCACATGTTGATGCTGCGAACATCAACAAACAGCCTCCTACAAATAACTATCAACCGATACTTTATTATTCTTTGAGATGTGCCAAGTTCATCTCACGAATGGAATGTTAAAAAAAAGTTATTGAAACAATACACATACACATAAATAACAGATGTTATTTCATCTACGGAAGAGTTTTACAGAACACTGGAAAGTAGTAACAAAAAGTAGGGTATAAAAGTTAATGTCATTTTCTCTCTATTACCACCGGAATTTCGAGTGTGTTCTAAAGTTTAAGGGCATATAATTTTAGCGTATATTTGAAACATTTAAGAAGTTTTCCGTGGTTATGTGGTTAGCATACACGCCTTTGGCGTGGGAGACCCAGGTTCGATTCCTGACGTGATTTAATGTGGATTGGATCTCACGTTAATCTGTTAAGTTTACGTCTCATATGGCATCGCTGCTGAAAGAGATGCTAAAGTCAAATCTAACGAATAGTCCAAAAACATTTGAATTACTTTAAATATTTTACTAACGAGAAATATTGTATAAAACTAGCGTAAATACCTGAATAATAAGGTTAAATTAAAAAAAAATAATATTAAAGGAAGTGCCCCGGTCACCCTTTACAGCCGTAATATTTAAAAGCGCTGAAAAATATATTTGATCATATTCAATTAAAAGCTTATATATCGATTTTTTTTTTTTTTTGTCCTAGAATACCTCTAAGGAAAATCAAAGATAGCAGCCAGGGCCTAGAGTTGAATAGTATTCACCAGGTTATGGCGTATGCTAGTGATGTAAATTTAACCGGAAATGATATGACGACAATAGAAAGAAATGCAGAGATCTTATTAAACGCTTGCAGGGACATGGGTTTAGAAGTAAATGAAGAGAAAACTAAATACATGGAAGTTCGTCGGAATCATAATACGGCAAATTATGGATGCGTTAAAATATCGAATAATACTTTTGATAAAGTGGATACTTTTAAATATTTAGGATCAATATTAACAGACGAAAACCATATTCAGGAAGAAATTACATGTCGACTAAATGTAGGGAATTCGTGTTATTATTCAGTTCAAAATATCTTGTCGTTGCAAATTCTACCAAGGAATTTGAAGCTTAAAATATATAAAACGATAATCATGCCTGTTGTTCTGTATGGTTGCGATCTCTTAGGGAAGAACGTAGACTGAAAGTATTTGAGAACAAGATCCTGAAACGAATATTCGGACAGAAGGGGAACGGGAATGGGGAATAGCGGAAACTTCAAAACAAGGAATTACATAATTTATACCGTTTACCGAACATTCAAGGCTAGAAGGCTCAGATAGGCAGGTCATGTAGCCAGAATGGAAGAAAGTAGGAATGCTTTCAAAGTCTGAACTGGAAGACCAATCGGAATACGACCATTAGGAAGACTTGGGTGCAGATGAGAGGACAATATTAAGATGGATCTCACAGAAAAAGGAATACAAAGTAGAAACTGGATCCAGTTGGCTAAGGACAGAAGTCAATCGAAAGCTTGTGTAACGCGGTATTGAACCTCCGGGTTCCATAGGCTATAGAATTAGTTAGTTAGTTACATTGAATTTTCTGCGTTGTGCATTTTCTAAATAAAGAATCGGAAGTTTGAATATTGTAAAAACTAGTTAATTTCCCGAAGCCTTCGACTTGTACCCAATAGGTTAAAATCATAATTAATTAAAAGTTTTAATTATTTACACACGTTAAACGCCGCGTAGATCCCACAGAACCTATATGCCTATCCTGTGTTGTTACTTCCTCAGGTCCGATTTGCCGAGTTTTCAATTAAAATGAACCGATGTGTTCCCTTGGACGAATCTTCCTCTAACAGTCCATTAATGTTGTAATATTCTGTAGTTAGAGCCAATAACGTACACGGAAGTTTTTTTTTTGATTACCCTTTTATTATACAAAATATTGTATATAAGTATCGTACAAAGTTTCTCATAAGTATAAGTTTTACGAACACTCTAAATAAATGCTTTCAGTGTAGGCTATAAATGATTCCCTGCAACATTCAATGTTGCCTCGGGTAGATAGGATGTTGTCTTAGCCCATAGCGACCTCGGGAGAAGATATTATAGTTTTATACTCCGTAGCCCATGTCAGCTTCGAGAGTAGGTATTGTAAGTTAAGTTTCCGCAGCCCATGGCGGCCTCGGAAATAGATCAGTACAAGACACTGATAATTTCTTGGTTATAAGTCTTCTTTTACGAGGGAGAGAGAACCTGTGGAGGGGTTTTCGGATTTCTTCGTGGATCTCCGTTTCCTCTTCGTTTCTTCCTGAAAGTGTAGTTTCCTTCTAGCGTCTGCCATTATTTGTTTACAAAACGTGATAACACGTGTTTATAGTAAAAACATGTGGTTAATAGTACGTGTGGGTGTACGGATCCTTACAATATTGCATTTTTCATTTTCAAAATTATTAATGGGCTGATAGGAAAATTACAAAAATCACTACGGCACTTAAGGTGTTAAACTTTTTTTTTTTTTTTTTTTTTTAGCTTACCCAACTAACTTGCAGTTATGTAAATATTAATGTTCAAATCTAAATATGGGTATGGCTTGTTAATGGCAGTATATAATACTTCATGTGAGATGGCGGTAAAGCTTGTTAAATATTGCACTGTACTAGAAGTAAACTGTAACAACAGTCTGCAGCGTATAATGTATTCATGTTGCTTATACTCGAATCAAAATAAGAAACGAATAAGATGTACGTGTTGCCTTGTTGTCACGTCGTGAGTATCCCGCTGAGGTGTCCGCTGTGCTTCCTTTACTTCGGATGACAAGTATTTCTGAACCATAGTTACGAGGCGGAAACATTGTAATGCTGTTGTCCTTTTCTAAAGGAATCCTTCCACTTGTAAGTTCCCACTACGACGTTTTATGATTGGCCCTCTCTTAGAAATCCTAATAACCCCGTGACGTAGCCTTTCCTTCTCAACACAAATTCCAACGTGATTTCGAACTCTCAATTTATTTCTAATTTTGATGCGAGTATAGTTAATAAATATCATATTCCTCTTATATTTTTATATAACTAATTGCAATCTTATTTACATTTAATGCGATTCTTGTCTTAATAATAAACTGCGAAGCACATTTAAGTTCAGCATCATCACTATCCATTTTCAAATAATGGCAGTCCTTTAAAATATGGTCTGATATAATTGGACTTCGAAACTCGAAAATTACAAACAATAATTATTTTGATATTTTGTTTGGTCTGCATGAACTCATAGGATATTGAAATACAGCTGAAAGATGAAGAAGTGCATATTAATAAATTACCAAGCTTAACAATGTATTAACGGGCAACGAAAAGAAAATAATTTTCTCTGTCCAGTGGCGGCTCTCGAGGGAAGGCACAACAGAAAATTTAAATTTTAAGGCTACAAGCTAAAGGAAGAAAGCTGTACTTACCTGTTAATACATTACATTACTTTCTTCCCTTAGCTTGCGGTGATAATTATTTTACAGATGTCACTTCCATCAAGAGCCGATAGATTGAATAACAAATAATTCATGAGCTTTTTCCTTTAAAAAAAATAAATAAATAAAAATTCTAATAGCATTTGCAAACTATTTTACGTTACATAAAATTATTGTTTGTTCTACAAGATAATGTGTTTTAATTATTTAATTTTACTAATTTTTGTGTCTTTTCAGAACATTAAAATGGAATGCCAAGCGAGCAGGACAGTATTTTCGACGTCAATGCTTTTAGCATTCAATCAAAGTGTCAAGGTCGTCGCCGAAGCTGCTCATGAATTTTTGTTATATTCGTACGTATATGGAAAATAAATAAAGCTTCAAAGTACTTTCCGTTGTTGGTTTTCAGCTTCGAAAATGCGAATTTTATCTCACTAAAGGACCACACAGCAGTCGACCAATTGAGTTAGATGAAGAATTACCTTCTTCACGAAGTCCACGTCGAATGATCAGACAATCGACAGAGCAGATGAATTGTGATAATACGAGGAGTGATCGGAAAGTAAGGTTACACAGCCTGCAGTGAAACGTATGTATATTATTTCATACAACCAATACAGCCAACAGGTAGTATATACATATTAGGTTATTTTTTGACAGTCTCCATCCCAGTTGAGGCACTTGTCGCATTGTGGATGAGTTTGAATGCTCCCTTGTGGTAAAAATCCTGTCCCTGCGTGTTCAACTATATTTTCACGAACTGTTTCACTTTCTCGTCTAAAGCGAAGCGACGGGCTTCTAGGTGCTCCTTCAAGTGCGGGAACAGGTGAAAGACGCTTGCAGCGAAGTCTGAACTGTAGGGAGGATTGTTAATAATGTCTCAGCAAAACTGTCGGCCACTGTGCTTCTCGTCGGTAACGTTTTCTCTACCAGCCGCAAGCTTTCGACACCATTCTGCGACATGCCGATGAGGCATTACAGTTTCTCCGTAAACCTCTACCAGCTGCCGGTGAATTTCAGCCGCGGCTACATGTTTCGCTCACAGAAATCGAATAACTGACCGGACTTCTCGCGAGACCAGTTTTCCAAACGAGTCGTCATTTGTGTTTACCTACAACTAGATAGCTGGTGGTTGAAACTCTGCACACTTGTCAACTCCATGTAGTAAAATTACCGCACACTCCTCATTCCTTTATAACAGACAAAACTCTAGAAATATTGGCCTTGTAACCTTAGTTTTTGATTCTTTCTCGTATATATATATATATATATATATATATATATATATATATATATATATATATATATATATATATATATATAATTTTTATTTTGTAGGCAAGGTTCAGAAACATGGCGCTTAGGTACCACATACTTTTAGCGGAAAAACAGAAGTCGATGCTTCACAATCACCGCCATTTACTCGCTCGACATAGCCTGACACATGGCCACAAACAGCGATTTCTTTACCACATTGTCACTGGTGACGAAAAATAGCCCCTTTGCCCAATTTGAAGAATGGTTCAGTCACGACAAACAAACAACTTCGCGAGCGAAACATGACCTTCATTCTCGAAAGACCATCTTTTGTGTCTATGTTGAGATTGGGAAGACTTAATTCACTGATAATTAGTCATTGAAAGCAACCAAACGTTTAATGCGTAGCTCTACGTTCAACAACTGCACCGACTCAACGAATCAGTTCAGAAAAAGGGAACGAATAGGTGAAATGACCTTGTCCTGTAACACGATAACGTTTGTTTTCACATTGCCAATATGACTGAAGTAACGATTCAAAAACTCGAATGGGAGATGCCACCTCATTCTCCATACTCTCCAGATTTGACGCCGTCAAATTTTTACCTCTTTCAGTCGCTTTTGGACACTTTGCGTGGTTGGTAGATCGATGGCGTGGAATTGTGTAATTAAGGTCTTGATTGGACGAATTCTTTCAAAATCTGATTGAAGATGGAAGGAAATCATAATAACGAAGACTATATTATTCACTAATTTGTGTAGTTTGTTTGCTTAAAATACATTTGAAAAAACACTCATGAATTATTTCTCAACCCAATATTATCCAATCACCTGAATTTGAATGATTTTCAACATTCCAATTTTACTCTATTATTTGTAATCCATTAGAATGTTAAATATATCAACAAGGTTCAATATGTATACAGTAAATGTCACATTGTTTTTGGTCTTGGCAACTTGGACTTAAAAATCGTCCTCTGACGAATCTCAAATACTTTTCATATATATTCCTCTACCTTGTGTACCTGGACATTCGCTCGAACTATGAAGGATAAATAAACAGTTTGAAGTATTGTTTGGCTATTGCTCCCTTCACAGTACATATGCACAAATCTAAATTTGGCGTAGTGAATGAACACATAGCTGTAACACCTGCAACTAATAAAGTAGTCAATGGCACAACAACAAAAGTTACACAACTTTAAATTAGAAGAAAAAAGTACAAACTGAAAGAAAAAGTAAACTTTCCTATCTAATCCAATGTTAAAACATGAGCCAAAGAGAATTATACGGCCTAGCCAATAAAAGCTAGCTTACGTAAGGCAGTGAAGAGATGGCGAAATACAAAATGATCTAAGAGAATTCTAGTTGACTACGATTACAAAACAAGAGTTGGGGCGATAAACAACAGATCAATTTAGAGAGTATTTCGAAAGAACCTCTCCATTCCTCAACACTGATATTTGACATCCTACAAACCAAGAATATAAGAAGCAATACAGTAGAGCAGGCTTTCTCAACCGATGTCACTCAGCTCCATGGGATGCGTCGCGAAATTTCAGAATTTAAAAATAAACTTATGTTATTTAGATTGCCTATCAGTCCAGACTTTATATAACACATTTTATATTTAGCATGACGAGCTCGCTATCATCAATGAGGCTCGCGATTATTAGGCTCATAGTCATTAAGATCTCAGGCTCGCTATCATCAACGAAGCTCGCGTTTATTACCCTATTGGACTCGCTCTCATTAAGAGCTCGAGCTCGCTATTGTTAATGAGACTCGCAATTATCAGCCTCATTGGTCTCGCGCTCACTAAGAGTCCGTGCTTGTAATCCACAATAAGGCTTGCAAATATTAGTTTCATTGAACTCGCTCTCACTAAGAGTTCGGGCTCGTAATCCACAATAAGGCTCACGATTATTAGCTTCATTGGTCTCGCGTTCATTAAGAGCTCGGGCTCGCTATCGTCAAGGAAGATCATGCTTCGTTGTGCTCAAGCTCATTAGCCTGATTGGGACTTGTACTCGCTCGGTCTCGATATACACTTATTGATAGGGTTACAATACGTTCCGGTTTGACAGAGACAGACCCGGTTTGAAGGATCTACTTCTGATGTCCAGTTACTTTACCTTTTGTATCAGTTTTCAATTATTATAATACTTCACCACTATTTTGGATGCTCTATCCTTATCGCAGAATTCTAAAATGTGATATTTGGTATTACACACAGGACATTTTAAAACTTAACAACTACTGTACTTATCTAAACTTAATTTATATTACACTTGAATATTGAGAGCGCGCCACGACCGACATGCAAGTCATATGCAAGGAAACAAAAAAAGTTCTTGCCGTTCGTGGTCGTGAGAAACGGACAGACATATAGAGCTCCAGCTGGTACTCAGTGTTAGGCCTCGTAATAATTTCCATCATCATCCAGCACCCTTTGCCAACCTTCCAGCAGCTGTGCAGTTCCCTGGCGATACAACTCAAGGACGCAAAGAAGTCCACAAGTGCGTGCCACAAGTCTGCCTTATTGTCGAAGGATTTCGCACGGAGGTGGTTGTTCAGGTTGATAATATGACTGGGCTAGGTGGGCAAGTATGGTAGATGACAGTGTATTCCAGCCAAGTAACTGAATGCTGTCTCTGGTTCTTGTCTGGATACAGACGTAATTATGAAGTATCAAGCACAGGGTCAAACGAAAGTCTGGTACGCTTGGGAGTGTCATACTGGACTCACTTTTCGTCAGTTGTGAGCACTCGACCAAATATGACGAGATAGCAACGACAAACTCACTGTCACTCATTGTTCCTTGCTCATCTTCCCTATAGTTCTTCACGACGAAGATTTCGCTAAATGAAGTTGTGGTGCCATTGTTTCTATTCAACACCAGGCCACCTTCATTCACTGTCCGTCAAAGTAACACTACTAGCGTTCCCAAATGGCCTGATTATTTCACGTCTTATCGCAAGACGTGCCTCATGTCATGTGACGTCGAATCTCGTTTGTTCATGCGGTCTATCATAAATAGCACAGATCCATTTTAATGGTCAAGATAACAACCCCCATAATCAAATACATCTGAAATTTCGAAACAGTGGAGACAAATGTAATAATAATAATAATAATAATAATAATAATAATAATAATAATAATAATAATAATAAGGGCATCTCCGTAGAATAAGTTGCAACCCTCATTTCTCTCCTTTCATCTCGAAATTCCGAAAATCCTTGCTTAGTAGAACCTTACGTGAAAAGTCCTATATACTGTCCATAGTTGATGTTTCTAGCTTAAGCACCTAGATCTAGGTGTAGATCAGTCAGCCAATCTAGACTTCTTTTACGTATAGAAATACCGTACAATGTACGATATTATTTCTTTAACTTAAGTATCTCAAGTTCTCTCCTCTTTCGTGACCACATCGTAATTTCTGTTCTCTTGTAAGGAGTCCAATTTCAGTGGAAGTAACGTACATAGTTGCTCCAGAAAATGAGATTCTAGTTTTAAGTCTCATGATCATATCCTTTAGGTTAAAGGAGAGGGTGATTAATACAAGCAAATAATTATGAAATAATTTGTAGGATGAGAACGTGGAAGAAAATGGGAGAACGTCGAGAAAATCAACGAACATGTTGTGGAACAGAGATCAGCGCTCTGCCATTGAGCCACCATATGGAATCGCATCTTTGTTTGAACATAAACTCCCCTCTCATATAGCTTCAGTACTTTTAAAAGAAGCATTAAGCAACATATCGGTTTATAGTTTTATAGGAAATTTTATCCGATATTAGACCATATTGGCGTATCTGAATTGCAAACGAGCTCCCATATTGCATTTTCATATTGAATATAAATTTTTACTTTCATTGTCCCACTGTACAGTGGACTCGAGGCGGTGCCGTAACTTGTAGGGGGCAGGGGGCAACTGCCCCTCCAAGAAAGCTCCCTCCATTCGAGGGGGGGCCATTTTGAGACAAAATTTTCTTACTCTATATACGATACGAACATGAAATTTGTCAATATTGTCCACTTAGTTAATTTATTATGTATGGAACGGGCCCAGGGGCGTAATTAATGGTCCCGCAGACCTTGTCGTGCGGAAAGGCCCACAGACTCCGGGGGCCCATAAAGAGTAAAAGAAAAGTGGAAAGAGGGGGACCAAGAATTAGAAAAACAACTTCTTCTAAGGGGCCCAAATACGCGTATTAATGCTTACCCCCCATAAAAAAAATCCAAGTTACGGCACTGACCTGGGGGCACGGTGCCTGAGTAGAAGAGGGCTTACATCTAGTGTGTGATGTCCCTAGTACGATCCCCGACCAAGAAAGTTTGTGGTGGACAACATCGTGTGCGTTGGTTTTCTCGGGGTACTCCCTTTCCTCACACATTTTCATTCCACCAATTCTTCCATCATCGTTTACTTGCCTTAATCATCGTCTCTCTTAGCCTAAAGGGCATACTCGTGGGAAAACAAACTGAAATATTTAATTTCATTTCATATTAGACCCTTCTTCATGAACCACTCTTTTAAAAATGAAATGAAATCTTTAAGTTTTACGTCCCACGTTTATGCCGGTTAGGCTAAAGGAGACGGTGATGATGAGTAATGAATGAAATGGTGGAATGAAGAAAGTGGGAGGAAACGGGAGAACCCCGAGAAAACCCACGCACACGGTGTTCGTCCACCACAAAGTTCACTTGGCGGGGGCTGCGATCGAACCCGGGACCTCAAGCACCACAGGTGAACGCTCTACCACTGAGCCACCGCGGCCCCAACCACTCTTTTAACAAACAAATTGGCTCCCAAACAAATTTTGTGAACAATTCTTCTTTCAGCCTATGAACAGTACTTCGGAGTATCAACGTTCTCACGCACCTTGCTCTCAATGATGACGCTAACTTTTAATTTGTTGGGGTGGCAAGGGGCAGCTTTTTTTTTTTTTTTTTTTTTTTTTTTAATATACTGAAAGCTTTATATCATTTGACCTACATTACAATATGTCTGGGGATAAAGTTTGGGACGGACACTGCCACAAGGAGGCACCCGTTCCCTATCTTCCTCTAGCGTTGATACTGCTGCCTGTACTTACAAACCTACTCACAAGTAAACCTTACGTTTGGGTGAATCGAGTTGCTGACTGAGACACATATGAGAAAGTAGTACTATATGTGGTCAGTATTTCAGTGAAGTTGTAGTTGCGAAGCTCCAGGGGTTTAGGAGATACAGCCACCAGTACATCACATGGAAGTACAGAATAGTTTTCATACAGTTGGAGGTAAAAGCTCTGTAAGACCTCTTGTAACGACAAAAGGTGAATAACAAATATATGGGTACATATTAGGACTAAGGGGAAGTCATATAGTAAGGGTATACCTGACGGCGGCCATCTTGAAATCCGCTATTTTGAATTAGCCTAAGGTTAAGTTTTTAAAATAGGAATAGGGTCATGTGATACATGATTTAAGGCGCAAATTTAATCAGAAGAACAATGGTGACGTTAATTTTGATTTACGCGCAATTGGTAAAAAGTTACAGGGAAATTAAATATTGTTGCAGAATATGTATTAGTCCTTTACCCCCACCTTGTAAATTTTGTGTTAATGATAATAATTAAATAAAAAGCAGGTGGATAAATATTAGGTCTATGGTAAGAGTTGCCTTGATGGCAGCCATGTTCAAATCCGCCATTTTGAATCAGACAAAAGTTTTAAACAAAACGCATAACAGTGACACCTTATTAATAGCAAATTTTACCATAAATCCAACGGTATAACCATTTTCGCTTTATCATTAACCAGCGCAAAATTAAATGGGAATAGAGTAATGCAATAGATGACTTCGGACAGAGCATTTGTGCAAGTCATGCACTCTTTTCTGAACAACACATTGATTGTATTAATTGAGCGCTTTTCTGGAAACAAATGCTGGTTAATGATAAAACAAAAATGCTTATACCGTTGGATTTATGGTAAAATTTACTATTAATAAGGTGCCATTGTTATGCGTTTTGTTTAAAACTTTTGTCTGATTCAAAATGGCGGATTTGAACATGGCTGCCATCAAGGCAACTCTTACCATAGATCTAATATTTATCCACCTGCTTTTTATTTAATTATTATCATTAACACAAAATTTACAAGGTGGGGTAAAGGACTAATACATATGCTGCAACAATATTTAATTTCCCTGTAACTTTTTACCAATTGCGCGTAAATCAAAATTAACGTCACCATTGTTCTTCTGATTAAATTTGCGCCTTAAATCATGTATCACATGACCCTATTCCTATTTTAAAAACTTAACCTTAGGCTAATTCAAAATAGCGGATTTCAAGATGGCCGCCTTCAGGTATACCCTTACTATATGACTTCCCCTTAGTCCTAATATGTACCCATATATTTGTTATTCACCTTTTGTCGTTACAAGAGGTCTTACAGAGCTTTTACCTCCAACTGTATGAAAACTATTCTGTACTTCCATGTGATGTACTGGTGGCTGTATCTCCTAAACCCCTGGAGCTTCGCACCTACAACTTCACTGAAATACTGACCACATCTAGTACTACTTTCTCATATGTGTCTCAGTCAGCAACTCGATTCACCCAAACGTAAGGTTTACTTGTCAGTCAGTAGTGCTTTCGCGCGTTTACCAATACATATTAACAAGCACCTATTATTCCCTGTGAAAGCTACTATTAACAACCAACGCAAGAGTAAAGTATATACTGTTTTATTTAATATAATGATTGGTCTTTAATTAAGGATGCTTTTATTTTCATTCTACCGTATATTCTTCATCATACAGACATCACAGAAAGACATTTAAAAATGAATAAAATACATATGGAATTATGTTTATATGCCTGTATAAAATACATATGGTACCATGTTTCTACGTCTAGATTGAATTAGTCGTATTTACATTAATTTCAATGGAAAAAAAAAATTTCATTTCGCAAATATCATTATAGAACGAATTAAGTTAGTGACCCGAGGATCTACTGTATACGGAACGACAAAGCTGCCAAATCTGCATAAAACTCAGAATAGACAAGCCCACCCAACATTAAATGGAGGTAGACAATAGTAAAACTGGCCGTTACTATTCACAAAATCAGAAGCACGCTTTGGGAATCGCCAAGGTCTGTGAAGTTGTAGAAACATTGGCATGCGTACAATAGCATTTTTCATGTTCTCAGCTGCGTTTCTAACACTTCGCATGAAAACAAGTATCTCGTTTGAGGGAGGAATTTGTCTCCTAAGTGGAATTTTTCCAGTTGGAAACTCTCCAAATTAAGCACTTCAATCATGCTTATTGCTTCTTTCTCCATAGTTTTGTTGCTTCCCTTTTTTCATTTTTTTAAAAATTAAAGAACATAATAGAATATTCTCATAATAAAATTCTTATTTTTCAAACTACAAGCTGAGCCAAAAGTTCAAGACAACTGTTTACTTTTAAAGAAACACTGACGGAATTTACACTCAATTGCATTGCAAACGGTTCGATCGTACATGTTGTACGAACAACTTGGCTATCACTTTAAATTTTCAAGATTATCATGCAAGGTCTTAAATGCATGAAGATCATATCATATCCAACGGATTTTAAAATTATCTTGGATCATCAAGATCATCATAGAAATTGCACTATTTACTGGTAGCGTCAGCTATCCTCATTAGGCCTCTTCGTCTTTTTTCTTCTACGGTATCGTACCTTCCATCACGTCTGTGATACAGTTCCTTCCCAGCAGTTCCAACAAGTCTATCTTCTTCCTTGTAATTACATTTAAATTTGTTCTTTTCTCTCAGCTATTCATAACACTTTCTCATTTATTTTGCGTACGTCCCAGCTAATTGTTTCCATTCCTCCTTGCACCTAAATTTCGAAAATCTCTAGTCATTTTTCCAGGTATCTGCCTCAGAAAATGCAGTTAGGTACTCCACATGAAACATTTCATGAGTCTTTTTCTAAACTTCTTATTCAATGACCTAGATAATAGTGCCGCTATGTTTATGAAACTCTATTATTGACTCTACCAACACAAATCGTTTCAATATGCTCAAATTGAATCATTAGAAGACTGTAATAACCTCCAAGCAAATTTGGAAAATGTAAAATACTGGTGCCACACGAATACATTTAGTCTAAATATAACTAAATGCAAAACTATCACATTTACTATAAAAGAAAATATATAAATTATGATTATATTATTGATGGGGTGAATGTTTGTAACCCGGAAATGTTTGTAGGCCTTGGTGTCACATTTGATCCAAAACTGACTTTCGGAAATCACATCGAAACCATTGCAAACAATGCATATAAAAATCTTGGTTCTGTTTATCGTGTAAGTAAAGACTTCCGTAGCGACATAAGAAACTTGAAATTATATTATTCCTATATAAGACCTCAACTGGAATACGCTTCTGTTATTTGGACTCCTCATAATGCAAAATATACACAAATGATTGAAAGAGTACAGTGCAAGTTTTTGAAACTATTAATGTATAAGAAAACTGGATTATACCTCGCAAGAACAACATAGGTCTGTTAATGATTTAGTTTTTCTGTATAAAATATTAAATAATAAAATCGATTGCATAGAACTAACTTCTAATATATTTCTGCAAGTTCCAACATCTGAAACGAGATTGAGCAATAGTAATATCCTGTACTGTAAGAAAGCACGTTAAAAGTCTGCGGGCCGGACTTGGGCCTACAAGGCAAATATCACTTTGGGTCCAGGCCGGGCTCGAGCTGTAAAGCTTTAAATATACAACCATATTTCTCGGTGTAAATGACCTAGTGCGTACGTTATTTAAATTTTGATATGCAAATGTCGTATCAAAATCTTTGCATATCAAAATGGAAATTATATGTAAATGTGTAACCACATATATTTTTTTATCAATTCATTTAAATATTTAATCACGCATAATTAGATGTTGAAAGCCAACAAGATGTATATGCTTCGTATAAAATTCACATCATTTTCATTAGAAGAGATGGAAGAACTTCGAGTACTAAGTTTTTTTTTTTTTTCTGGAGAACATTTCTAAATTTTCAACCTGAAGTTCAGCAAACTCATAGCCTCCAGCGGAACACACACGAACAGCAACTAAGATAGTAACACTGTTTCCAGCTTACTATGAGTTTCCAGACTAGATTTTGGACTATTCAGAAATAGTTGTATGCAGGACTACAACTGTATGTCAAGGACTAGTGGATGAGAGATGGGTTGGCTACTCTCCAATATAGCGCCGTTCAGTCGTGAACATGGCTATAGTATTCTTGTCGCACATGGGTGCGGGTTTTTGGGAACAATAAGGTGCTAGAAACCAACTTGATGACGTTTTTTGTCACCTTACCCTCGTCCCCCGCTACCGAGAAAAACGAAGCTATCGCCAGCTACGGCGCGGAGTAATATGTTTTTGAAATTGTGATTGGGTTTTGAGAAATTTGATTTTATTCAAATTTAGAAGGTTCTTGGATGCAACCGATTATAAATTATGTTTATTTAACACGGTATGTCACATGTCCGACAGTATCACGTACTCTTTCAGTACGTTTTGACAGTACTATTTACAGGCAGTTGTTTGAACTCGTTGGACGGTGTTCGTCTGCAAAGATGGAAGGGGCTTTCTGCCTACCAATGTATCCGGAAGACAAATACATTAATTAACCACCCCTAAGGTAATGACAGTAATGTATTATAATGTATTTATATAGTAAATTGTCTAATGTTATTAATCTAAGGTTTGTTTTTGGAGCATATGTGTTCAATAAGCAAGGATGAGTGAAATTAAGTAAAAGTTTGTATTGAGATTACACCCTGCTACAGACAGTGTTTGTTTATAGATGTCACTACCTGTCATGTGAGTGCTTGATGGAAGGGGGAACATGTATTTTTTTTAATATGTTTTGTTTTCTTAATTGTTTAAATAGTCTTCCGGTGCATAACATATGTATTGTTATATATGAAAATCTTCATAAAAGATCAAAGAATCATGTAAAGTATGTGAAACTCACCAGAGATTGTATATAAACGTAATATCAGGGCATAAAAGTGGTGACCTATTTAGGAATTTCGGTTGTCACCAAAAGAGAGAGTGAACGTTGACCATAAGAAAACCGGTAGACTAAAGGTGAGTCTAGGTTTTTCTAGTTCCAGCGAGCCTAATAACTATGGTCGCAGGAGAGGTGACGGGACACTTCGTTCTTAGTTTGAACACAGGACACTTCGTTCTTAGTTTGAACACAGGACACTTCGCTCTTAGTTAGAATACAGGACACATCGTTCAGAGACACTTCGTTCTTAGTTTGAATACAGGACACATCGTTCAGTGACACTTCGTTCTTAGTTTGAATACAGGACACATCGTTCAGAGACACTTCGTTCTTAGTTTGAATACAGGACACATCGTTCAGAGACACTTCGTTCTTAGTTTGAATACAGGACACATCGTTCAGAGACACTTCGTTCTTAGTTTGAACACAGGACACATCGTTCAGTGACACTTCGTTCCATGTCAGGAGACACTACACGTCGCTCAGTGACATTTCGTTCTTAGTCAAAAAGACACTTAGTCCATTGACATTCTATTATCAAGTCTTTGCTAGTGTAATAGCAGCAATGATGAAAAGTACAATATAGTGCTTAGATAGAAAAAGGGGAAATATCTTCTATATATGACCCCATCGGGAGTTTTTTTTTTAAGTAACTTTCTGTAGTTACATTTGCGTACATATAGTTAGGGGTGTTTCTTTGTACACCAAGACCAACTATCAACTGAGAACATGTACGTGTTAAGAGGAGATTATTAACGTGTGTTAGTGAACTCACAGTAAGGCTCACGTTTACAATGAGCACACTACCAACCAGTTTTTTTTTGAAATAATACACAGATATGTTAAAGATCTGTCATCTGCAGAAACATTTATTTTTTTTTAACTGTGCATCGCAAATTAGTGCACCACGAACACTATTTTTTTTTAATGAAAGTTTAAGTAGTGGGACTTTTTGCACCACAGAGCACAAAATCCAGTAAAGCGTGTCGAGCCTATGTCACCTTTACTGTGATAGAGATGACAGTAACTCTCAACTTTTAACAGAGAGATACTAATGTAGAGATCGACGAAGACAACGTGATCTTCAAGGCTGATCATCAAAAAACCGTACCATGTGGAATAAAAGTGCGTCACGCATATACGGAAGAATGCGTGCAGATTGGAGGATCCAGACAACAGTGAAGACTGGACTCATGCAGGACATTTCTGTGAAAACTACAAACTAAATCACGCGTGGACTAGAACTATTGGTATAAGTAAAACACAGTGGCCACTAAACGAGTATCATTTTTTTTTTTCGTGTACAAGTGTTGTTTGGGAAATCGAGTGTAAATAGTTCACTTCAATTCCACCAAGGATATATTAAATAGTTATGAAAATCTACTCATACGTCTGTTGTATACTATAATTCCCGTACGAATCCTGAAGGTTTACTTGCTGCCTGGTGAGTACAAATATATATATATATATATAAAATGTTTTGTAACTTCTGTCTTTTTCAGGTGGACTTCGGTCGGCGACTTCATATAGCTTACTGCTAATAGTACTCCTTGCTAATGTATTCTGTTGGTATAATTAGACCCAGTCTCATTTTACATGAGCCGCTACTATGTGTGTAGCCCATGAGTCGCTTCGAGAGCGTACAATCAGGGTAGGGAAACATGAACTATGATACCTGTGTAGATCTCAAAATCGGGATTTTCTTTTAATTTAAAAAGTAGCATAGATCTACATAGGGACATTTTTGATTATTCTATCTAAATTAAATTTTTGTTTTTTTTAAAGAGTCTCAACATTTTTTTTATTCAGTCTCTACCGCACCTAAAAAGTTCATAGTTCATGGGACCCAAGATGACAGACAGTTCTTCCAGGTGTGATGTAAGACTGCTGTCAAATGTAGAGAGAGAGACACACCTCACCATCACTGGTACGCCTTCTTCTTCTCTCTACAGAGCCTCAGCCTAA
Organism: Thermobia domestica; assembly: GCF_964235325.1. Classification (NCBI taxonomy): domain Eukaryota; kingdom Metazoa; phylum Arthropoda; class Insecta; order Zygentoma; family Lepismatidae; genus Thermobia; species Thermobia domestica. Next base: position 278,302,782 of record NC_137458.1, on the reverse strand, counting down.
TTTACATGTTTGACACTTCATGGCATATACAAATTTAAGCACACCCGTGTTTGAGAGGTTATTTTACATTTGGCACCCGAGCCTGAGGCTCACTCCTCTATTCACAACGTGCCATCCAGCATTGGGGCTTGATGGACGTAACCGTCCATTCACAACGTGGCGCCCTAGCTTTAGGGGCTAAGCATACGCTTACAGCGTAAGCCGAAAAGGGTACCTACCTTGATACACCAACAGAAATACAAGGGTAGAGCAGTAACTTTTCATTTTTTTTATTATTATCTCTTATGCCGCGTGATAGTTTGAAACACAGTCCCCATAGTATCCAAGAACCTTATTACAGTGTGTTATATTTGTTTTTTAAGAGTGTTTTATTATGAGTAAAAATTTTGTGTCATGTGTATTTGCATAAAATTAGGGGGGAAAGATTTTATGTGTAAGAACCAATAGGCAAATTAGAGTTTGTTTTGTTTTTGATTAAATGCCGGTAACGAGAGCTCAGACACGTAAGATGGAAGAGGAATTTAGATCTGACGTGTACGCTCAGCGTATTGAGCTGGATGTAGATATAGCTAGAAATAATGTTACCGTCAATAGCACAGAGAATGCAAATGAGATAGATAATATGCATAGTGAAACAGACGTAGAAAGGATTACTGAAGATGTAGTAGGTACAGGAACCGGTGACAGTCACATACGTTTCGGTGACGTCACTGAGAAAGAAAACAGTGACCCAGCTGAAGGACAGTGTGGCCAACCTGTCCAGGAAAACACAGCTGAGGCAACACACAGGGAAAGCGAAATAGTACCTAACGGAAGTCAAGTCATAGGGACCGGAAGTGGGCAGTCCGGAACTCAATTCGTAACGACAGCTGACTTATCGAGACTACTAAATGGGTTATTAGATTCTATTTCGGCTAAGATTGAGCAATCTAGTGCGTTAGTTGCTGAACAACATAGAGCTAGTAACCAGTCTGCGTGTGAAAAACTGGAGAAATCTTTAGTCACGAGATTAGATTCTTTTGTAGAAGAGAACAATAAGAGGTTTGAACAATTGAACGAGTCAATTGCTTCAGTCAATAGGAGACTTGACACCTCCAACTTGGAGCTGCAGACACAGCTCGTGTGTACAAGCCAAAGAATACAGGCTTCATTAGAACAAGTAAGTGATAGGGTACAGTCTAATGAAGTCTCGATTGCATCCTGTAGTAGTGAGATCCGAAAAGTGGAACAGTCAGTGAAAGATGCTCAAAGTTCACTGACAGTTCAAATCAGCGATGTCGAGAATCGATCGAAGGACCTCGGTGATAGGATAGGCGACCTCTCCACCAAACAAACCGACATAGATCATGCCGTTGAGAGCATGCACTTACGAATGGAGAGAGTCGATCGAAGCATTGATGACATTGTAGGCAGTCAGGCCGAAATTAGAGCTGAACTTCAGACAGTGCAAAGTGAATTTGCACTGAGATCTGAATCCACAGCACAGCTGGGAGACAAAATTAAGGACCTCCGAGACGAAATGTCTCGTGAGATACAGAAAGTAAAACAGAGTTCACGACTCGAGATAGAGACGCTACTAACTGCACGAGACGGGTTGTCGTCTCGTTCTAGCGAGAACGAGACACAACAAACTGAGGAGAGAGTAGTTGTCGACAGTGGTCCCAGCACGAGCTACTTGTTAGCCCCGCCTGTACTGTTGTCGAGTAATAGTAGGGAACCTGTGCCATCAACATCGCGTGTGGGAGGACACGGAAGCGTTCACACAGTTCAAAGTAGTGGCGAAGCTACCCAACTTGCCACTGCAATGAACTCGTTCTTGCACAGAGACCTGAAACTACCGACATACAATGGAAATGAGGACGAATCAGCTACCCATAATTATCTAGTAGATTTAGATAATTATTTCGAATTAACTGGAGTAGCGCCAGAGCATAGACTGAGCTTCTTAACACGCTCGTTAAGAGGAATCAGTCTACAATGGTACAAAGTGATGCAACACAAGATCACCGGTTATACTAGTTTCATAGAGGAATTTAAGAAAAACTACTTAAGCTCGGATCGTTTAGCGTCCTTGCGTGCAACCCTGCTAATGAGTCATTATGACCCTCGAATTTTCAGACAGCCTAGTGAGTACCTTCTCACTCAGCTGCAGAGAAATGCTGTTTTGGACCCTCCCTTGTCCGAACAAAATCTTTTAAAATTACTACCGAGACAGCTTCCTCAGTGGATCTGTAGGTGTTTGATTAGTGCGAAGCCACAAAGCATCTCAGAGCTGCTCGCGTTAGTGAATGAAGTACAGTTAACGCACAGGGAGAACGGTAATAACCAGCAGCGTCGAAACATAAACATGATTGAAGTGACAAAAAACAATCAATCAGCAGGGGGGAACTTCAAACGGAATACGAGACGTAACAGAACACAGCAGGGGCCGTATACTAGAAATAGTAGGGGCAGGCTAGAACGATCTAATGAGAATAGTGAGCCTAGTAGTAATCCTCGAAATGAATCCCGACAGAATCGGTTCAGAGGGAATGGAACTAGTTCGTACCGAGGTACAAGAGGTAGCAACAGAGGCAATAGGAATAGGCCTAATCACCAGATGAGAAATAGTAGAGACGAACAAATACAAGTTCTTGAAATGTACGATACACGAGACGAGACTCGGGCAAGTACTTCGAGACAAGTACAGTCCGACAACAATGGGCGTGTCCTGAATGTTTCTCGTAACTGAGGACATTCGGCACACATTTGGAATCCCATTAGCGTGGAATCTCAGGATAGCGATTACACACCAATGAGGTCGGATGATGTAACTGAATGTGTGCTGGAAATTTCGAGTAATGAAATAGATGAAAATGAGACATTGGTCAAGGAAGTAAATGTAAATGCTAGTGATAATTGTAATCAGTGCCAGGAAATTATTGAGAAAAATCATTTTAAGGAAAATTTAGTTAATTTTGATATACATAGTGAGAAATTAGAATTGAGATTGAGAAATGGAAACGTAATACTGTTGAATCGAACAGAATATGATCAGGCGAATGCTATTTTTGATAATTTAATAGATACTAGTGATGACCTAGTTGTTAGAAATAACGTGATAACTTTACCAGAAATTGAAGTTATCGTGTTCGCTCAACCGGTACTTGGCTTGTTGGACTCAGGTTCGAGTATCAACGCGATCAGTAGTGAATTGTGGCAAACAGTACAGAATAGTAACCCCAGACCTGCGTTCCTTAGAACGAATAATATGAAAGTAACATCAGCATTCGGAAGTAGTGTGGCTAAGATTCTTGGTCAAATTTTATTGCAAGTAACGATCAATGGAGAAGAGTTTGAAACTGTGTCATTAGTAGTGCAAGGGTTGAATAGAAAGTTGATTCTTGGTTCTCAGTTCTTTGCTGAGACCGACGCTGTGTTAGACTATGGGAGAGGGGTGTTCAGTTTGAAGAAGCCAGTAGAAGTGGATGTAAGTTTCAAAGACGTCGAAATATCAAATGAAGATCTAGTGCTAAGAAATATTGAGGAGATTTTTAGTTTTGACGATCTCGAAGGAGGAGATCCAAATAACGGTTATTCACTTGTAAGAGGTAGACAAGTTGGCATTCATGAGATGGGTACGGAGATAGGGAAGAATAGGCTAATTGAGAGCAACCCACCCGTAAAGTCGCAGGTTAGAGTATACCCGACGCCCACAGAATTGGCCAGAACCGTATTTTCACCAGAAGAGTGGAAAAATTTTCAAACACGCGCGAGTGAGCGTGATATTAAAGAGCACGTAGATGGCTACACTGATCTCACTGATTCTCAGAGAGCAGAACTCACCTCCCTCCTCATAAGACATAAACAGCTGTTTGATGAGAGACCCGGTTGCATTAGAGGTTATGAACATGAGATACATCTAACCGACACAAAACCGATTCGTTCGAAAATGTTCCCGTTTGCACATTGTTATCAAAATCAGGTCAGGAATGAGATTAATCGTTTTCTAGCATGGGGAATAGTGAAAAAGGCTGCCACGCCGTATAGCAATTCACTAGTTGTAGTACCGAAGAAGAATGGAAAGTTACGCCTATGTATCGACGGGCGCCCTCTTTCGCGGGTCACTTTGGCTGAAACAGACCAACCAATCCCCGTCATTGACGTTTTACAAGAGTTGAGCGACAAAAATATTTTTTCTGTTTTCGATGCAGTCGATTTTTTTTTCAAGTACGTGTAAAAGAGGAATTTCAGAAGTATCTAGGATTTGTGCACGAAGGCATTTCGTATTGCTTCGTCAGACTACCATTTGGTACGAAGACGTCTCTGTCTTCCTGTATAAGGGCACTTGATTTAGTACTAGGAGATGATGTAAAGAGCTTTTGTCAAACATACGTCGATGACCTAGCGGTAGGCTCATACAATTTTACACAGCATTTAGACCATCTAGACCAAGTTTTCACTAGGCTGGAAACTGGCGGAATAACGCTCAGATTAAAGAAATGTGTTTTTGCACGCACACATGTCAAACTTTTAGGTTTTGAGTTGTCTTCTGAAGGAATCAGAAAAGACAGGGAAAAGATGGAGAAAGTAGTAAATTTTAGACCTCCAAAGACGGTGAAGGAAGTTAGACAGTTGATAGGTTTCCTCCAACATTATCGTCCCTTCAGTAATCGTTATTCTGAGGTACTAATTCCACTATTTGACCTTCTGAAGAAGAATACTAAATTTAAATGGGAAAAAGTGCATGATGATGCCTTAGTAAAAATAAAAGAGATTTTTCAAGAAGAAATCGTGTTAAAGAAACCACTTCCAGATAAAGAATTCATTTTAGAAGTGGATGCAAGTGATAGGAGTTGTAATAGTATCCTATATCAGATAGACGACAATGGTGAAGACAGAATCATTGGGATGTCTTCAAAAGTCTTCAATAGTGCCCAAAGGGCGTACTCGATTACTGAAAAGGAACTTTTTAGCTTAGTAGAGGGTGTCGCTAAATTCAAATATTATTTGATAGGAAGGAAATTTAGAGTTCGCAGCGATCACTTATCATTGAAGTTCATTTTACATTGTCGATTGACGAATCAACGTATCACACGTTGGGCCTTAGGGCTCGCGAATTTAGATTTTTCATTCGAATTTGTTCGCTCAAGAGACAATAAAGCGGATTATCATTCACGCTACCCAGCGCAGACTAGTAACGTGACAAATTTTGACAGTAAGCCTGTGTTACGTGAGACATTAATGTCATTGTTAGAGGAAGTTCCGTGTGAACTTCGGAAGTTAATTGCAGTGTTGCCAGAACTGCAATCGTCAGATGCCTTTTACGGTCCTCTGAAGAAGGCGACACAGAGTGCCGAAACGTCACAGAAGATAAAAAGTCAGCATCACGAATATATTTTGTTTAGTGGAAGGTTATGTAAGAGAGATAAGAATGGTGTAAAGATTTGTATCCCAGAAGTCTTGGTTCGACCACTTCTGCAGTACCACCACGATGAAAGTGGGCACCTATCCGCTTCGAAGCTGATACCACAGCTCGTCGAAACATACACTTGGCCAAAGATGAGAGAGCAGATAAGGAAATACTGCGGGTCATGTGTCATTTGTCAGAAGGCTACCGCCCCACACACCTACATGTGTGGGCCACTAAACTCAATTATTCCTGAAAAGCCTGGTGTGTTCATTGCAGCTGATTTCTGTGGACCACTAGTGCGAGGTATTGGTGGTGTCCAATACATACTTGTATTTGTTGACATTTTCTCCAAATTAATTGGACTTTTTGCATGTCGTCGCGCAACCACACACACGGCCTTACAGAAATTGAAACAGTTTCTCAAACTGTGTCCGCGAGCTGAAATTCTATTGACGGACCACGGTTCTCAATTCTGTAGTAATCAGTGGAAGAGAGAGATTCAGGCCTTAGGACTGAAGCATTACATGTCTACTGCCTATTACTCTCAAGCGGAACCTGCAGAGACAGTAGTGAAGAGTACAACCAGGATGTTGAGAAAGTATTGCCATAACAATCAACGTTATTGGCCAAGACATTTAAGTAAAGTAGAAAGATGCTTGAATAGTGCTAAACATCTTAGTACAGGGTTTTCAGCCTATGAGCTGCATCTGGGAGTTTCGTCCACTGCTGACGTTGCCAGAATATTTGAAATACCCGAAGTTGAACGGCCAGTAGATAAGGATTACTTCGTGGAAGTAGCACACAAGAACTTGAAGAAGAATGCAGCAGCCAGGAAGAAATACTTCGATGCTCATCATACTTTAGTACAATATGATGTAGGAGAGCTAGTGCTAGCACGTGTATTCCCGAAATCTGATGCTTTGGCCGGAATTTCGAAAAAGATATTACTGATGTATTCTGGACCCTGGTTGATCCTCTCTAAAACTGACAAGAATGTGTATACTCTCGCTGACCCACAGACTAAAGTGGCAGTGATGAAAAGAAACGCTTACTTGCTTAAGCGGTATAGAGAAAGAGAACCTGAAAGTCAGAGAAAAATTACAGCAGCTGAAGAAGAGACTGCTGAAACAACGAAGAGGAACTGAGCTCTTCGTGTTATATTCATGTAAATATTTTTTTTACGTGTAACATTAATAGTTTAACTTTTTGTGTATGTATTATGCCATTAGCTTATTATGAGAACAAGTTTTCTTTAATGTTTTTATTATGTATTAATCAGTATTGTTGTGTTAAAGTATTTTCTATTACGTCCGCACTTATTGTATATACTTGTATGTAATGATGTATTTCGATAAGCTTTGATAGCTAAAGTATCTTTACTCTCAAAACATATCGAAAGGGGGGAATTTGTAAATGACCTAGTGCGTACGTTATTTAAATTTTGATATGCAAATGTCGTATCAAAATCTTTGCATATCAAAATGGAAATTATATGTAAATGTGTAACCACATATATTTTTTTATCAATTCATTTAAATATTTAATCACGCATAATTAGATGTTGAAAGCCAACAAGATGTATATGCTTCGTATAAAATTCACATCATTTTCATTAGAAGAGATGGAAGAACTTCGAGTACTAAGTTTTTTTTTTTTTTTCTGGAGAACATTTCTAAATTTTCAACCTGAAGTTCAGCAAACTCATAGCCTCCAGCGGAACACACACGAACAGCAACTAAGATAGTAACACTGTTTCCAGCTTACTATGAGTTTCCAGACTAGATTTTGGACTATTCAGAAATAGTTGTATGCAGGACTACAACTGTATGTCAAGGACTAGTGGATGAGAGATGGGTTGGCTACTCTCCAATATAGCGCCGTTCAGTCGTGAACATGGCTATAGTATTCTTGTCGCACATGGGTGCGGGTTTTTGGGAACAATAAGGTGCTAGAAACCAACTTGATGACGTTTTTTGTCACCTTACCCTCGTCCCCCGCTACCGAGAAAAACGAAGCTATCGCCAGCTACGGCGCGGAGTAATATGTTTTTGAAATTGTGATTGGGTTTTGAGAAATTTGATTTTATTCAAATTTAGAAGGTTCTTGGATGCAACCGATTATAAATTATGTTTATTTAACACGGTATGTCACATGTCCGACAGTATCACGTACTCTTTCAGTACGTTTTGACAGTACTATTTACAGGCAGTTGTTTGAACTCGTTGGACGGTGTTCGTCTGCAAAGATGGAAGGGGCTTTCTGCCTACCAATGTATCCGGAAGACAAATACATTAATTAACCACCCCTAAGGTAATGACAGTAATGTATTATAATGTATTTATATAGTAAATTGTCTAATGTTATTAATCTAAGGTTTGTTTTTGGAGCATATGTGTTCAATAAGCAAGGATGAGTGAAATTAAGTAAAAGTTTGTATTGAGATTACACCCTGCTACAGACAGTGTTTGTTTATAGATGTCACTACCTGTCATGTGAGTGCTTGATGGAAGGGGGAACATGTATTTTTTTTTTAATATGTTTTGTTTTCTTAATTGTTTAAATAGTCTTCCGGTGCATAACATATGTATTGTTATATATGAAAATCTTCATAAAAGATCAAAGAATCATGTAAAGTATGTGAAACTCACCAGAGATTGTATATAAACGTAATATCAGGGCATAAAAGTGGTGACCTATTTAGGAATTTCGGTTGTCACCAAAAGAGAGAGTGAACGTTGACCATAAGAAAACCGGTAGACTAAAGGTGAGTCTAGGTTTTTCTAGTTCCAGCGAGCCTAATAACTATGGTCGCAGGAGAGGTGACGGGACACTTCGTTCTTAGTTTGAACACAGGACACTTCGTTCTTAGTTAGAATACAGGACACATCGTTCAGAGACACTTCGTTCTTAGTTTGAATACAGGACACATCGTTCAGTGACACTTCGTTCTTAGTTTGAATACAGGACACATCGTTCAGAGACACTTCGTTCTTAGTTTGAATACAGGACACATCGTTCAGAGACACTTCGTTCTTAGTTTGAATACAGGACACATCGTTCAGAGACACTTCGTTCTTAGTTTGAACACAGGACACATCGTTCAGCGAGACACTTCGTTCTTAGTTTGAACACAGGACACATCGTTCAGTGACACTTCGTTCCATGTCAGGAGACACTACACGTCGCTCAGTGACATTTCGTTCTTAGTCAAAAAGACACTTAGTCCATTGACATTCTATTATCAAGTCTTTGCTAGTGTAATAGCAGCAATGATGAAAAGTACAATATAGTGCTTAGATAGAAAAAGGGGAAATATCTTCTATATATGACCCCATCGGGAGTTTTTTTTTTAAGTAACTTTCTGTAGTTACATTTGCGTACATATAGTTAGGGGTGTTTCTTTGTACACCAAGACCAACTATCAACTGAGAACATGTACGTGTTAAGAGGAGATTATTAACGTGTGTTAGTGAACTCACAGTAAGGCTCACGTTTACAATGAGCACACTACCAACCAGTTTTTTTTTAAATAATACACAGATATGTTAAAGATCTGTCATCTGCAGAAACATTTATTTTTTTTTAACTGTGCATCGCAAATTAGTGCACCACGAACACTAATTTTTTTTTAATGAAAGTTTAAGTAGTGGGACTTTTTGCACCACAGAGCACAAAATCCAGTAAAGCGTGTCGAGCCTATGTCACCTTTACTGTGATAGAGATGACAGTAACTCTCAACTTTTAACAGAGAGATAGTAATGTAGAGATCGACGAAGACAACGTGATCTTCAAGGCTGATCATCAAAAAACCGTACCATGTGGAATAAAAGTGCGTCACGCATATACGGAAGAATGCGTGCAGATTGGAGGATCCAGACAACAGTGAAGACTGGACTCATGCAGGAAATTTCTGTGAAAACTACAAACTAAATCACGCGTGGACTAGAACTATTGGTATAAGTAAAACACAGTGGCCACTAAACGAGTATCATTTTTTTTTTTTTTCGTGTACAAGTGTTGTTTGGGAAATCGAGTGTAAATAGTTCACTTCAATTCCACCAAGGATATATTAAATAGTTATGAAAATCTACTCATACGTCTGTTGTATACTATAATTCCCGTACGAATCCTGAAGGTTTACTTGCTGCCTGGTGAGTACAAATATATATATATATATATATATATATATATATATATATATATATATATATATATATATATATAAAATGTTTTGTAACTTCTGTCTTTTTCAGGTGGACTTCGGTCGGCGACTTCATATAGCTTACTGCTAATAGTACTCCTTGCTAATGTATTCTGTTGGTATAATTAGACCCAGTCTCATTTTACATGAGCCGCTACTATGTGTGTAGCCCATGAGTCGCTTCGAGAGCGTACAATCAGGGTAGGGAAACATGAACTATGATACCTGTGTAGATCTCAAAATCGGGATTTTCTTTTAATTTAAAAAGTAGCATAGATCTACATAGGGGCATTTTTGATTATTCTATCTAAATTAAATTTTTGTTTTTTTAAAGAGTCTCAACATTTTTTTTTTATTCAGTCTCTACCGCACCTAAAAAGTTCATAGTTCATGGGACCCACGATGACAGACAGTTCTTCCAGGTGTGATGTAAGACTGCTGTCAAATGTAGAGAGAGAGACACACCTCACCATCACTGGTACGCCTTCTTCTTCTCTCTACAGAGCCTCAGCCTAATTTACATGTTTGACACTTCATGGCATATACAAATTTAAGCACACCCGTGTTTGAGAGGTTATTTTACATTTGGCACCCGAGCCTGAGGCTCACTCCTCTATTCACAACGTGCCATCCAGCATTGGGGCTTGATGGACGTAACCGTCCATTCACATCGGACCTTTTCGGGCCTAACTTTGTAAATATACTGTACAACGATATTTATTTTACTGCTCTTTCTGGAGAAATTTTAAAGCACAACTTCAAATTAAACCTCTAATTGCTAAAAATAAAAATACAATTTTGCCTTAATTATTAAGTTTCTGTAATTTGAGCTTATTGCGGGCTCATTTGATTATTACACTAGCTCGAGCCGGGCTCGGGCCTAAATGCTAAAACATGTTTTGGATTCGGATCGGGCCTCACATTACAAATTAATGGGCCGGGCCAGGCCCGGCTAAAAATTCCTGCTCGTTCAGACCTCTAAAGCACGTACTGACGTCCTATGTAAATCCCCTTTATGCAAAATGAGCTCTCTACTACTACAATATTGAAGAAATGTGAAGTGATAAATGTATTCAATATGTCTGAAAGAATGTTTAGGAATACTGTTTGTAATCTGGTAAGCTGAATTAGTTAGTGAACAAAAATTTCTGTATTTTTTCTGTAAAAAACTGTTTTTCATATATGTAAACAAACACTGTAAATGGGCAGAATGCCTGTTGTGTTGTTACAATAAATAAATAAATAAATATAAACAATCCGATCATTCAAAGTAAAAGTTAATATAATCTAATCTAATATAAATAAAACAGTTTGTTTGTTTGTTTGTTTGTGTGCGGCCTAGGGACCAGACGAGTGGACCGAGAGTTACCAAAATTTGGTCACGGGTACCTTGCTCCAGACCCCAGATCAAGACGAAGCGTTTTTTTTTTTTTTTTTTTAATTCCGAACCAGGGGGTCTCAGGGAAGCGTTTACCGGGACCGGTCTGGGGACCAGACAAGTTGACCCAAAGTTATCAAATTTTGGTCACGGATACCTTGGTCCAGGCTCCAGACCAAGGAGAAAATTCGAACCAGAGGATCTCAGAGTGGCGTTTACCGGGACATGTAAAAGTAGTAGAAAATGACCGATATGAGTGTCGAATTCATAGTTTTCGCGGCTGCTGAGATCAATGGTGAAACTCCGATCGCATTAACTTACAAATTCACCCTATACGGCTGCGGGCCGGGGGTCACCGGGGCGGGGGGGGGAATACCGAGACATGTAAAAGTAATCCAAAATGACCGATATTAGTGTCAAATCCAGTTTTCGCGGTCACTGAGATCAATGGTGACACTTCCATTAGCGATGACTTGCAAATTCGGCTACCATTGAATGCGGGCCGGGGGTCAGCGGGGGAAGGGACAGGTACCGAGACATGTAAAAATAGCCCAAAATGACCGATATTAGTGTCAAATCCAAAGTTTTCGCGGTCGCTGAAATGAATAGTGATACTTCCACAGGCGTTAACTTTCAAATACTGACCCCATGCGAAGAATGGGTATATTCAGCTAGTATCCAATATGAAAGGCAATATTAAAGTTCATTTGTTAATGTAATTTTGTAATTATGATAGGGCTTAATATCGGATAAGACTTCCTAGAAAGCTATAAACCAATATGAAACCAATATGTCGTTCAATGTCTCTTTTCAGCACTTGACATGGGACCAGGCACGCACACAAAAATTTTTGTTGGGAGGGGTCTGAGGTTTGGGGGATCCAATACTAACTTCCACTACGTCTATGTAGTATTGAGCGGGTATTATTCTGTACCACAAAAGACGATAAGTAATTGTAAAATAATTCTACCTAATGATAGAACTAGATTGTTTTTCTAAGAGAAAGGGCACAGATGAAGTGTAAGATCAAATTTTCGTATTACATTAGTCATTGCCCTGTTAAACAAGTATAGTTTATTGGGAAAGTGTAGAAATGCGTGATGAGTTAGGACGCTTTTGGAAGGGTCGAACTCGGCGGACCCCCGTAGGTGCGCTCCTAGATGGGACCTCACGTTCAAAGAAATATAGAATTCCGAACTTTACTAGGTTTGTATCCGAGGCAAGCACTGGTACATGGTGGCTCAGTGGTAGAGCGCTCACCTCTGTTGTGAGGGGTCCGTCGTTCAGTCCCCGGCACGTGAGTTCGTAATGGACAATATTTTCTTTGGTTTTCTTTAGGTTCTTCCTCTTTCTCCCACATTTTCAACCCACAAATTATTTCATAATTATTCACTTTCATTCATCATCCGTCTCCCTTAACTTGAAGGATATAATTGTGAGATACGCGTACAAGAGAACAGAAATCACGAAGGATATTGAAAGGAAGAGCTGAGAAGCAAAGAGCTTGAGACCCTTAATTTTAAGAGAGAATATTTTTTGTACGGTATTTCTATACATAAAAGAAGTCCAGACTGAGTGACTGATCTACCCCTAGGCCAAACTGCTTAAGCCAGAAACTTCAACTTCGGACAATATGTAGGCTTCTCATTTAAGGTTCCACTAAAAAAGGATTTTCGGAAATTCGGGGTGAAAGGGGAAAAATAAGGGTTACACTTATTCTAAGAAAATATCCTTATTATTATTATTATTATTATTATTATTATTATTATTATTATTATTATTATTATTATTATTATTATTATATTATTATTGCCAATAATACGGAATCTGAAACGAACAACCACATACGTCAGAGTATAAATATTCTGTTTAATAAACGTTATACTCCCCATGCAATAAAATTGTCATTTTTCCAAACCCGACATATTATTAGCCCAGGTGTGCTATTTGAAACGGCTAAAAATGAAAAAGACAATATCTCATTAGTCAAAATAGTCGATGCCCACTTTTGTCACAACTCAGCGAACGATGAAAGAAGACTCAATGTCATGTTGCTCCTCACGACATGATTATCTGGGGAGGTTCTCCGTCCCAAGAAGTAATCGAGATGTCGCAAGAGGTAGTAGTCAGTGGGAGAGATATTGGAGGAATACGTTGGATGAGAAGGGTTTCATACTGCAAATCATGGAAAGCCTTGAGTACTTTGCGCGACGTGTGGGCGAACAGTATCGTGTAACAAGAGGACATCATGTTTGCTGTCCATTCCTGAATACTTGCGGACAAGCTTGGGCTCTTTTTCATAGAGTCTACCGCTATAAGGATCTGTATTCATGGTTTCATCTTGCCTGAGAAAGACATAATGGATTATTACTCTCACCATAGACCACCATACCAGCAACAACACTTTCTGCGGATGGAAAAATGGTTTAGAAAACCGTCCTGGACGTCGGTCCCGATACAACCATTGTTCTGACCGTTTAGGTTTGTCATAGGGTTTAGACCTATTATTTCACCTGAAGTGACAATCTGATACAAGAAATTATCCCGGTTATTCCTTACTCTTAGAAAACTGCAAATCTCCAGACGGTGATCCTTGTTGTCCGGTGTCAACTCATGTGGCAACTAAGGGCGCCGATCCTGGGGAGCCCGAGGCCCCCCAAAGCTCATGTGGGCCCCTTATTGTATTTATGAATATTCAACATTTGGCATAATTTGAATGGAAATTGTCCTAAAATCCTCATATATATACCTTCTGCATCTGAATGGGTACCCCCCTAATTTACAGAGAAATCGGCGCCCTTGGTGGCAACCATAAGCCCAATTTTTTCACCTTACCTATTGCACAGGGCCACCGGACGACAGTAATATGGTGTATTCATAACTAATCTTGAATAGCACGAACACTTCTCCACGATATTTCTGAGGAGGTTACCCGGATGGGGTCCATTTAGTTGTAGTGCGATATCTTCAAATTTGGATTTTAACTAGCTCAGAAGTTTGTTCAATTTTTGTCCAGTTTTGTCCATCCAAGAAAAAGAATTTGTACCACTCAAATTAACAGAGGGTCATTTCAAAATCTGGCCATTTCAATCACTTGTAGTGCGACATCTTAAAATTAGACAAAATTCTGAGCTAGTTAGAATTCGAGGAAACGTGTAAGACAAAAGATTGGATACTGTTTATCGCATATTTATGCTGGAATGAAACGCAGGAGTTCTAAATTGAAGAAACCTTAGTGAAATCATCTTCACTGATTACAGCGCCATTTATTACGAATCGAAAAAAGATGTTTCGAATAAAACTTATTTTCACCCCGTAGAATCAATTTGCAATAAAAAATATGGGGGGGCCCTATTTAAGTTTCAATCTTATCATAGATAAATTTCTTCTTCAAAAACGATAACATTTTATTTCGGACAAATTTTCCGCCCGATGTTTATTTCTCCAGATATTTTGCAGTCTCAAGTTAGAAAACTCTCCCTATATAGTACATTAATAAATAATAACAATAAAACAAAATATTCAAGCCAGATGCTCATTCAAAATTTTTTCTCGGGAGGGATCCGAAGTTTGGGGGGGGGGCAGTCCAATACTACAAGATATTATGTTTATGCAATATCATGGTGTCCACAGAAAATTCCATCTCAATTTCCCTGACTTTCCCTGATTTTCCCTGACTGCATTTCCAATTTTTCCCTGACTTTTTCTGGCCTCCACCATCCCCATAGCCAGCCAACTCTCACCTTATTTACTGTCGTATTATTACATTTTATTACACATTATGCACACAAGATTACAAAGATACAGAAAGATTTTTTAACGTACATTTACAAGTTTACAAAATGTATTATATTAGCACATGTTGACATAAAACTGAAAAATATTATGGTTTAAAATAAAAAATAATAATGATAATAATAATAATAAAGCGTCTTCTGTACAATATGGAGAATGTGTTCACATGAAAATTTCTCACTTATGATTGCACAGCTATCCATAAAAGTGGGGAATAAAAGAGTTTATATTTTTAATAAGTGTTCCATATTACAAACTGCCTTTCTTCTTTTCCAGCTCATCGATTCTTGCTTGAAGAGCACTTTCTTCTGATTTCAAGTTATTCTGCAACTTTTGTCTTTTGTCATTTAAATCTTTTAGCTCTTGATTAATCCTTCTCTTTTCTACAACTTTCTTTTCTTCTTCGCGCTGTACACTTTTCTGTTTGTCCAGATAATCTTGGTACCTTCGTCTGGAACATTTTACAGACTGTAGTAAGCTCCTGGTGATGGATATATTACCTACACCTCAAGCACTGCTGATAGCATCATGCACAAGTCTTTGAGACACCAGAGAGTGTTCTACAAGATTTTCTACAAGTAGTGATTTGTTGATGGAGAAACCACTTTCAACCGGTGAATTGCCATGTGACATTATCAAGCAAATTTTCACTACATTCAAAAGGCTAGCAAACTTGACATCATCCTTTAGCATCTTGTAGTAAAACTCATCTAATCCTACAGAATCGTCGTGTCTTGCAGTAAACTCGCAAAAGTATGATTTCAAGGAACCTTGTGCTTCAACACACAATACACTGAACTGTTTCTTTGCCTGTTCAGCCACATCTGACGAAATCCTGTTTGCACTGTGAAGGTCTTCAAGAACAATCTGCGCTCTCTTTCTTGCTAGAGATGGCTGCTCCAAAATAATACTTGGGGCAAAACAAGTGACACCACGCACAAACCTGTACTTCAGCGGGCTTCTTTCACGCTACTTCTGAACTAAACCTATGATTAATTTGCGAAACTCAAGTTTGAATTCTGCTTTTTCCTTGTCTGTACGTACGGTTTCTCTTAATACTTTCCTCGTAGCAAAACCAATGTCAATCATTGCTGAAGGAAGAAGGTTCTCATTTGAAAGTTCCAAAGACATCAGTTTTTGAGCAGAGTCAGCTTGCTGCAATATTTCTGGTTTCACACATCGAGCCAATAAACTATGCATTAAGTCCAAAAGTGCTGTGTGCAAGAAAGGCATTAGTGGCTTTGGAGACTGAAATCTTCGAAGAAAAGTTTCACATTCTGCTGAAACAACTCTATAACCAGCCAACTTACTCTTCAACAGAGGGTCTTTCATCTGTTCCTTTAAAGAAGATTGTTGCCGACAACTAGGTAGTGTAGAATCTTGTATGAATTTCTTCACATTGTGATAAATTTTCACAGCCCTTTCCAAGCAATCCACATTCTCAAGCCATCTGATAGAACAGAACTTTTTTGGGAAATCGGTGGATCCTGTAATGGTAGTATATTCCGCCCGGCGAGCTGGGCTGTTATTAAAAAGGTAATACATATCCCTAAGAGTCTCGTCTAAATGCCACTGTGATGCCTTTAGCCCATTTTTCATGCTACCATGCAAAACATGTAGTCCACAAACACCAGTGTCTATCAAACTTTTTCCATCGGGATTTCGTTGGCACATTTCACTCTTTAGTTTTTCCCTGAAGAGGAGATTTACGTTTGGTCCATCCATGGAAACCTGCAGTAAATTGTCTAATGAAAGACCTATTCCCTCTCTGAATCTCTCCAAAAGATCATCGGCTCTTGCCCGTCCCAAAAATACACTATTTAGATATGATGTAGAAACTTTTTGTTGATTTACATCCCAGAATCTTACGACTAGGTCCATCTGGCCTCTCTGAACTACTTTATTCAGAGATTCGTCGAAATATATGACATAATCTGAAGCCTGTTTAACTCTATCCATAACACAATCTTTAAAATATGGAGCCAAGCCATGATTTACTAGATAAGAGGCTTTTGTCTTCCCAAGGGTAAATTTGGAAGCAATAGAGCTGTCAGGAAACATCAACTGGAAAGTTTGGCTAATGTTCTGGCAAGCATTCAAGGATATTTTCTTTGCAACCAACTCCAAAGTCCATATTATTTCTGCCTTCATAACTTCTTCGGTCTGTATGTATGAATGTAAACCACGCTCTTTATTTTTGCTATTGATTTCACCACTTCCTTCACTTGATTCTGGCTGATCATCTTTATGCTTACACACAGTTTGATCAGATTCCTGGCTACAGTCACTTGTACCTGATGACTGACCTGTTGAACTGGAAGGCACAAACACACTGACAGCAGGTTGCATGAGTTTAGCTTTCAAGTTCTTAAGATGTTGAGGTCCTTTAGCATGAGAGGACACTGCTCTTCGTCCCATGTTACTAAGCTTGAATGATTTTGAACGTACTTTGCAAAACGCACATCCACTATTTCCAGGTACACGTCCAATCCAACATGAAAATTCCGGGTACAACTTTTCATCAAGCCATTGATCATTAAAAGAAGTTGACTTATTAGCCATTATGATGACTCAACTCAGATTATTTGAGTTGACATCCCACTTAAACCTGCAAAAAGAGAAAGTGATATTAATTTCTGAAGCAATGCAAAGAAAGGCATCTAAAATATTTTTGGAAGTGAAATTAGAAATTACGTACAATGATATACTTACCAGACAAAAGGTACTGATAGTAAACTGTTACCACAATTTGATTACCATCACTAATATATGTACGAGCTTTCAAGAACTAACTCACTGTTCACATCATCGTCCGTGCTGCCCTCACCCATCCTATTCTCCCATCTAAGCCTGATGATGAGAACAGTGAGTTAGTTCTCGAAAGCTCGTACATATATTAGTGATGGTAATCAAATTGGGGTAACAGTTTACTATCAGCACCTGTTATCT
This sequence comes from Thermobia domestica, assembly GCF_964235325.1. Classification (NCBI taxonomy): domain Eukaryota; kingdom Metazoa; phylum Arthropoda; class Insecta; order Zygentoma; family Lepismatidae; genus Thermobia; species Thermobia domestica. Next base: position 278,285,067 of record NC_137458.1, on the reverse strand, counting down.
CGTAAGTATATCAATGTTAGTAACTACAAAGCGGTCCAACTTTTGCGGTTTAGAAATTATGTAGATAGGTAGATACAATAGAATATTATGCTCTGAAGCACAGAAAAAAATATAAATGTATTGTAAGAAAAGGTCACCCTTCACCTCCAAGGGCAACCGGAAACAAGATTTAGATTAATACAAAATAAGAGTATCTTTTTACTTTTTAAACTTAGTAGACCTGCTGTATCCTTAAAAAAATAATAATAAAATAAATATGGACTGATCACTTAGCCACTGATCGCAAAATCGAGTTTTTCTTGGCATTGTAAACTAATGATCTATACAAGAAAAATTTAAATACAATTAAATTAGCAAATATGTATAGCTCATAAAGGCATATGCATATTCTAGTCCCTCAGAAAAAATCCTAAGACACAATTAGCATATTGCTAATATGTAGCAATTTAAATCATCATTGGGACTGCACTTGAAAAATAAAGGAAATAAAGGACATATATATTTGTCCTATAATAATTGTCACAAATTTCCAAAATATAGGAAAACAGGACAAGTGGGAGCCCTGTTTATATAAAAAACACTGTGTTCAAAGGAATAGTTAACTGATAAAGACTTTGGACTGACAGCTAGGCCAAGTTTGTTTACGGGAAGCAAGCGCTCACGGAATAAGCAAGCCCATTATGCCTGCATCATTGACTCACAATCACATGTTCACGGATGTAGTTTATGGTGCAAGTCTTTTGAATCATCCTGTTGCTTTTCATCATTGGGTACAGGCCATGCGAAACAATCTATTAAGTATCTAGACAAGCCCTCAGTTTTGGTATGTTTCATTATTGGGCTCAGGTCGTGCGAAACATTTCAACTGATATTAACAACTGAATATTTTTCGCTTAGCCTACCAAAGAGCCTGAAATATTGACTTGGTATTCCTATAGTACAGGTGTTAGAAAAAGATGAAAACAAAGTATGTATGAAACCAAGAAGAGATTCAAAATACTCTACTGTCAAGTAAAAAGCAAACAAACAAAACAAAACAAACCAAAAAAAAAAAACGGAAGAAAAAAATGAGCCGCTAGGAAGGCGGGAAAGTACCTTCTGATAAGCATCAGAAGGTGAATACAAAAATACTTGTACATTTCCATCAACATATGGTGTTTGTCCCTCCAGGAATCAATTGCAAAACATACAAGAAATCTTTCTAATTGTAATGTTTGTAATTGATCGTACAATTTCTTGTGCATTTTCCCTGACTTTCCCTGACTTGGCAAGCTTTTCTTGTGATTTCCCTGACTTTCCCTGACTAAAATCCATTTCCCTGACTATCCCTGATTTTCCCTGACTTTCCAGAATGTGGACACCATGAATATTGAATCAGCGTTATTCTGCATCCGAAATAATTATAAGTAAATGCAAAGTATATTCACCTATATATTGTGACCGTCTGCCCGGCCACAAAACTATGTTTTTGGACGACCAGTGTATTTCTTTTTAACTTTTATTCATGCAACGAAATTATTATTTTACTCATAGAAACGAACAGCTACTTTTCCTTCTGGTGAGAACTTCAATTCTTTCCGTTTATACAGGTGTTCTTCAGTCGTTCTTATCGTTTCTCACGATTGAACAAAGAACTTGTTGTTTTTCAATGCAACGCTTATCGTCTAGCCAGAGTACTTCGTCGCAGCAAACTTATTTTTTCTTTCCTTAAAATAGTTTCCAACTTATAGTCTTCGTCACCATGACTGTTCCGCATATACTTTTTCATAATAACATTTATTAAGATTGGGAATATTTTTGGATATTGTGTGTGAATGCTATTGTGTGTGAATGCTATTGTGTTTGTCGTGTTCTCACGCACTCATATTACGTCATCCTTCCTGCCGTGAGGACAAGTGTTCATGTCCTGCAGGAGTCGTAGGTGAAATGACTCATACACACAATTACCATCGTTCGCTCCTTTCCACTGAACTGTTTTATGTATAACAGTAGTGCATAAAAATCCAATAAACATGGGAAGAATTTATTAGTTTAGACTGCTACACTTTTTTTTTACTATTATTTCCAAGCTTCTTTCTCACGGGACCAAATCAAATGTTGCCAGTGTTCTTTATTATAACATCGACCCATTGGCATTGTCTATGAATGCAGAAAACATTAACATTTTCTTTATTATTTGATAGAGTGCATTGTCAACCCTAAGTGTCGAAAACGGGTTGTTCCCAAGAGTAAGTAGAAGCGGGGAGTTAGCAAAAGTTCGTGGTAGAGAGAGCCAGTGCAAGACATCGTATGAAGTCATAGTATGAAGAACTTTGTGGTGCTACATTAATATATAGGATGTGAAGCTAAAGAGCAAACGGATACCTTCTGGATATGTAGCGTCCTTTTGGAGTCAAGATACTTCGTTGACCAGCGTTTTTCCAGCATTTCCCCTTTCCCTTTGTCATTATTACATAGTGAAAGTCTCGACTCAGTGCGAAGAGTCAATTTATAGTGCAAGTGATATTTAAGCAAGGGCTATGTTTCTAGTGTTCATAAATAGTGTGCGCATATCTACATTTACCATGCAGTGTTAAGAGTTCTATTCTCCATTTCGCTTATTCGATTGCCGCAGTGTAATTTCTTCTGTTTGAGCATTTAGCTCTGTCAAGTGAGAATTTTGTGTGTTGTTAATATATATATATATATATATATATATATATATATATATATATTCCGTTCCGTACCCACATATATCCATACTCAATAAATAGGAATTTACCTAAGTAAATATTATCGTCTTCATTCATGTGTGTGTGAATTACTGCGAGCAGACGACTTGCCAGTTGCGTATATGTATGCGTGTGCATACGCAAAAGTAAGTATAATACAAACTGAGTCTCAAAAGCACCAACGTGGCTCATGTCAAATCATTTGTCATATTTCAGTATTATCAATCTGCGCCCAAACAGAGTATGAGCCTGGACCAGAATTGTTATCAGCTGTTTTCTTAGGGAGTTATTCGGGAGCCAGCACCCAAGGAAAGCGGTAGGTAGCAATATCATGAAATAAATCGCGACAAGTGAGGTTTGTGGTGGACAAACACGTGTGCTTGGGTTTTCTCAGGATCCCGCCGTTTCCTCCCACTTTCATCATTCCAACATTTTATCCATTTCTCATCATCACTGTCTCCTTTAGCCTAGCTGACATAATCGTGAGACGTAAAACTTTCAGTTCATGGGACTTTTTCTATGGAAAAAATGAAAGAACTAGGTTTATTTTATATAAGAAAGAGTGCAGATGAAGTGTAAGATCAAGTCTTTAGGCTATATCAATCATTTTTCCTGATAAATACACGTAGTTTTGTTAAAGTGCACAAATGTATACCGAGAGACAAGGCTTTAATTTGGGTAGGAGGTCCGTAGAGTGGACACCCCGCGTCGGTGCGCCCCTGATTCAAGCAGAATAAAAAACTATCAGCTGGATCATATTGACAACGTGCAACATCGTTCCTAACTCTATAAAAATTTATTTTTCTCTACTTTCTCGAAACTTACGTGCAATGATTTACCAATCACATATTCTATGTATTGTCTTTCCAGAATATTATAGTTAAAGAAAAATGAAAGTTTAATCGTAATTTTGGCTACGAATCATTAACCATACTGTGTACTGTCGTGTTGTTATAGCACCCATACATTATCAGTTTTAACTGATTAGTCCAACTGAGCTAGATATTGACTTAACCGATCGTATACGATGAACTGAACTGATAGTATGTGGAGTACCGTCAGTTAATTGAGTTCAGTCCTTCAGTTCAGTTGCTTCAGTTTAATCAGACGTTCTGCGGAGTGCACTTCTATGTTCCTTGATATACCAAAGTTTTTTGAACGTACATTTCCTCGCTCCTAGTCCCCGATTTCTTGGATTCGTTCACTTTCCGTAGTTCCTTCCTAAATACCGACCGTTATGTTGTTATTTTCTTAAATATCAGTATCGCGTATCGCCTGAGGTTCCAACTTTTTAAATTTGTAAATACCACATCATACGCCTCCCCTCTTTTATACCTATTCGCTTACTGCATATATTGCATGTTCCAAAATTCGGGATGAGCACGGCAGGCTTCAATAAAACCCAACAATGCCTCAGTTTTACTAGCTGCCATGATGACAGGACCTGAACTGAGACAACTACGTGTTTCCTTCAGTTAATAGCACAATTATCGTAGTGAAAGACGGTTCGTTTGTTCAGTCCAAAATAACCGTTCTTCAGTTCAAATACCCACATGCGGAACCAACTGACTGAATTGAACGAATTCCATCAGTTTGCACAGTTTTTTCATCAGTTCTGACATTACGATCAGGTTTTCCTTCAGTTAAACTGATAGTGTATGGGCCCTTTTAGTGTTATAATGAGAAGCTTGATGAGGATATACATCAGCATCAGATTCATCTTAATAGGGCCCATACACTATCAGTTTTAACTGATCAGTCCAACTGAGCTAGAATCTGACTTAACGAATCATACGATGAACTGAACTCATAGTGTGTAGAGTACCGTCAGTTAATCGAGTTCAGTCCTTCAGTTCCTTTAGATCAGTTACTTCAGTTTAATCAGATGTTCTGTGCAGTACTCTTCTAAGTTCCTTGAAATACCAAAGCTTTGGAACGTACATTTCCTCACCCCTAGTCCCCGATCTTGGATTCGTTCACTTTCCGCAGTTCCTTCCTAAATGCCGACCATAGGTTGTTTATTTTTTTAATAACAGTATCTGTGTCACCTGAGATTACAACCCTATTAATTTGATAATAACACATCATACGCCTTGGTCTTTTATACCTATTCACATAATGCAAATGTTGCAAGCTTGAAAGTTCTGGATGAGCACGGTAGGCTTTAATAAAAGCCAACAATGCCTCAATGCCTCACTTTTACTTGCTGCCATGATGACAGGATCTGAACACAGATAACTGTGTGTTTCCTTCAGTTAATAGCACAGTTATCGTAGCAAAAGACAGTTCGTTCTTCAACCAATAACCGTTCTTCAGTCCAAAATAACGTTCTTCAGTCCAAATAACCACATGAAGAGCTGACTAAACTGAACGAATTCCTTCAGTTCGCACAGTGTTTCCTTCAGTTCTGACGTCACGATCAGGTTTTCCTTCAGTTAAACTGAGTGTATGGACCCCTTTATACATGTCGTATAGCATCATTCTTCTTCTTCTTCTTTTTTTGGTTCAAAAAAAGTTTTTTTCTCGTTTTTCTCGAAAACGACGCATATATATTTACACTAGGGATAGCCAAACTTTTCCGGAATCAGAAATTTCACTTTGCGGGTTTCTGAAAAATCCGGAATTTTTTCGTTTTTACTTTCTGGATTCCGGAAAGTAAAAATTCCCGAATTGGCCATCCCTAATTTACACTTAAGCACATAACTTTGTTAACCCCTTCAGTGTGGGTGGCGAGTTAACTCGTGTCTTCAAAACGCACCTGCTGTGCGGATGGCGTATATATACGCTTTCATTTTGCTTTGGCTATTTTGTATTGCGTATGGCGAATATATTTGCCCATAGTATAAGTAATGTTATTCCCGACAATATTTAGTGAGTTTGCGCTCACCTAGGAACCCCAAGAGACCACACAGAAAAATTGGGCTTGATCTGTTGAGGCATTCCCAAATTTTGTGTAACCTAACCATATGATGATGATGATGATGATAACCATAAATACGACAATGGCAAGTTATAGTAGCTAATTAGAAGCAACAAAGATCATAATGCCGAAAATTTTATTGTGATTGCTTGAGAAGGTCAAAAGTTATTAAAGGGTAACAAATTCCAAAATTTAAAAAAAAAAAAAAAAAAAAAAACACTTTTTACAGCGGTTCGCATCTGAAAATTACGCACTGAAGGGGTTAAGCTCAATGAGATCAACTAATTTGTATATATCTTTGGACATTTTTTCTTTTCCGTTAAATGCTAATAATAATAATATAGTACTTCATATTTAAGTCCATAAGATCGTAAAATAATTCATTTCATTTTTTAAATATTGGTTTATTAGAATCCTAATAGCGCCACTCTGTAGTACTAGCTAGTTTCCTCTCACGTATGACCGTGACACTCTGTAAAGTCTTATAGGTAAGATAAGAACTTGGACCCTATCCACACGCAATTTCTTGTTGTGTTAACCATTACATTTTAAAACTGACACATCAATGTTCTCCGGTTACTGTTTCCATCAACTCACCCAGAGAAAATAAAATATGTACATATACACACACACACACTCACATATGCTGGTTATCTAAGTCACACACAAGCGTCGAGCATTAAATGTGATGACCCTCACTCACAGTTCATTTGAGTGACAGCAGGATACAGAATACGTTAGCATAATGTGGGCACAAGGAGACTTCCACGAAACATGTTATACATAGTATTACTTACTCCACCATCCTCGGAAGGGAACCATTTTATCTCTGTCGTCGGGAACGTCACGCCAAGGTACATCAAAATGGCGCATGTAATTAATCATTTGTACACTTAAACCGTTCTCGAACATTCAAAATAAGACGAGTTTATACATGCGACATGTAAAAAGCATCAAGTTAAAAAAGGTTCATGGTCAGGTGTTATTTATAGTAGATTTTATTCACTGAAAAGCACAGTATCAATTTTTTGCTGTTGAACTCACCAAATGTGTGTTATCATTATTGTTGTTAATATTAACAACAGGTTTATTTCCGAGTGTTGCTAATAGCTCATAGGCAAAAATACTGCACTTGTAAAATACGAGGGCATTAAAAAAAAGGTATTTGGTTATCAATGAGATACAATCGCAGTTAGAGAACTTTTATTATACACATTAGAAAAGTAAACATTAGATTACTTTTTAACATATTTACCATTCAAATTGAGGCACTTGTCATAATGTTTCATAAAGTTTGAAATTTCTCCTAAATAGCAGCCCCGTACCCACGGGGGGGCTATGGTGGGCCGGGCTTCCCTAAAGTTTCACTGGCCCTCCATACAATTTTCGCGGTAAGCTTGCAAATGAACTATAATATGGTGATGAACTATAATATGGTTGGGTCGTCCCCCCTAACTTCTACCGCTCCCCTACATTTTTGGACTGGCTACCGGCCTGCTAAAAAGAATATTCCACAGGGGAATGAAAGCACTGGCTAACAGCTTTGCGAAGCGCATTGTCATTGTCGAAGCGGTGCGATGCAAGCCATTATTTCATGTGCCTGAAGAGGTAATAGTCGCTCGCAGGTACTTCCTCTGGGCTATAGAGAGGATGGTCAAACACATCTTAGTAGAACTGCTTCAAAAGTTTCTGAGTACGTCCAGCGGTGTGCGGGCGAGCATTATCATGAACCTACACCACACCGGAAGTCAGTATGCCCCGACGCTTGTTCTGGATGGCTCGTCTGAGTTGTTGTAACGTTTCACAGTAGACTTCTGATTACACCACGCACTTCACATTTGGCGGGTTTTTCCATCGGAGCGTTCGTTTTCGATTGTTATAGTGGAAAACTGAAATGCCTCCTTCCACTCCTCACTGTCTACTGAACTAGTCCCTAATTAAGCTCAAGTTCAAAGGCTGTGAAAAAAAGTTTTAAAATTTCTCTCATAAGGAAGATTCTGAATGCGTTCTTCACTCACTGCAGATAACTTAATGTATGCGTTTCCAGTTCATGGTAATTCTGGATTCTCTCGTGTTGAATAACATGGCTTTCAGCCTCCAGAAGGGCGGAGATAAATACGTATTATGAATCACTGCAGTCCACATTTTAGGTCAGCGAACTAAATATCGAAAAAATGTCTCAAGTTTATTTTTCAGACCTGAGTCCCCCTCAAAAATTCCTGGATCCGCTCCCGGTATCGGCTATTGCCGATCACCTGCTAATAGTCATAGCGAACGCTTTGAAATGTTTTCAAACGTTCTTTGCATAAGGAACAGTTTTCCGTATTCTTATTTTTTCGCCCTTGCGCCCTTTCACTGTGCGCCCTGGGGCAACTGCTCCACTCGCTCCCTTGTAGTTACGCCGCGTAAACGAGATTAGAATCCTCCAAAAAAAAAAATCGATGTATGTGATACTGTAGCGTCCTTAGTTTGCAACGCTGGAGGACAAGTGTGGATGGATGGTATGTTTTCCTCTTACATGTAGATTCGAACCTAAGGTGGTGCAATTTGAAAGAAAAATAAGTTGGGTTGGCAACACTGTTAAATTGGTTGTGTTAGAAAGTATGTCAAACAATGTCGTCGTGTGATGTTTGCATGGTACGAAATTCCAGTGTTTTGTATTTATTAGTTTAAAGATTACCAGGGCTTATCAAGATAAATGGTCAACTCAGTCATTGACAAAAGTCTGAGCACATTACTGATTTTTCAGAATTAAAAAAAAAAAAAAAAGACATGCATCCATACAAAACTCAGTTTATTGGGCATGTTCTATAAAACAAATATAATTGCTCATATAAAGACATTAAAGACATTGCTCACTTGTTCTTCTTCTTCCTATTCCTCGCTTTCCTTCCATCTTTCCTTCTACGGCAGTATGAAGAAGAAAACTTCTTAGCAAGATATGTCCAATTCAATTCATCTTTCTATGAAGGATGATGTTTAGAAGCGTCCTCTTCTCTCTTATCCGTTTTAGAACATCTTCGTTTGTTACTCTTTCTGTCCATTTCACCTTCTCTATCTTCCTTCAACACCACTGAGCCATAAAGTTCAATGCTTCAAATATAGCACTTGGCCAGTTTCTTCCTTAATCTAGTAATAAGGGTGCTAGTTAAGAGTGAAATGTTCTTGTTGAATGCTTCTTTGGCTATGTCAATTCTTGACCTGATCTCTTTGGTGCAGTACGCGTCTTTTGTCAAAATACTTTCCAAATATTTGAAACGATCAACCTCTTCAAGTCATTAGAACTTATGAGGTGTCATTTTGAAACTATTTTACAAAAATTAATGTACTCCACTTTTTATTTTTATTTTCTTTTTTCTTTTCCCTTTTTTTTTTTTTTTTTTTTAAAAAGAGTTTCTCTGGCTTTGATCAGTGGCTTTCATCAGTCATGCGAATTCCGTGACAAAAACTTTTTAAATATCTCTAACTATAGGTACTATGGAAGTTGTACTGGTTGAAATATCAAGATGACGATAACAATAATCCACGAAAGGTGTTTAAAACTGCTCACATTCAAATAATAAATCACTATTTGCATCATATTGTGTATATATGTAAAAGACTTTGATGTTGATTTGTAAGAAACGAAAGTTTTTGGCACAGTATTCGACTTAGTTTTGGTGGATCTTGTGAAAAATAGCTCAGATCATCGTGCATTTCAAGTGCTCGGATACTACTTCATCATTTGTTGATCCTCCACAACTGTGCTTCCACCCTAAATTCAGAAAACGTTTGCATGCATGACAAATTATTCAGATTAGGTAAGTCTCCGTTTGCTTAAATGATTCCAAACCCACCTCCATATATCATTTCTGATGTCTAAGCTACAGGAAATCTAAAATCCATTTTCTTAAATCTAAAGGATTAACTTGTCATCCAGGATTTAAACCAGTTATTTCCAAGAAAAACATTCGCATATTTTTAAACGACTTTATCATTATTCTAGTGTCCTAGATCATAATCTAAAAGACCTTACTCAATTATTTTTAAATAAGAAAGAAAAAGCTGTTTTATGCAATCAGATACGTAGTATCACGGTAGCCAAGAATATGTTTGCCTTAAGTGTTAAGTATTTAGAAATTCCTTCTGAATATATTACAGGGTGTTCAGAAATTAACTATGCAGTACATAATTTGCCGTATTTTATTTTCCATAACTACTTTAAACAACTGAAATTAACTCAAAGCTAAAATTTAATGTCATGAAAGTTATAAGCGATGCTGGAAGTGATCCCGTTGCACTTGAAGACACAGTTGCACACGTTTCTGCGTGTTCTTGAAGACGTTGTGCAGAACATCGAGAGTGATGTTCCAAATGTGACGTGTCAGTGCAGCTTGGAATTCTTGTATGGTGTGCGGATTGCTTTCATAGGCCTTTCCCTTCAACGTACCCCATAGAAAGTAATCCGGTGGAGACAAATCGGATGAACGCGGAGGCGAGAGTCCTCGAGAGATGATGTGATCACTGAAGATGTCCTGTAAAAAGTTCATCGCCCTGTGGGCTGTATGTGCGGTATTCCCCATCCTGTTGGAATCAGGCATTCTCAATTTCGTCACCTAGGAAGGGCTCCAGAATGCAGGTGCAGTACCGTTCTGCATTTATGGTGTCCTGAAAGAAGATAAACCCAATGATGCGTTTACGAGTCACGGCGCGCCAAACACCAACCTTTTGATTATGCAGTGGGGACACATGAAATTCATGCGGATTCTCCGTATAGGACTTTATCACGAATGAAACCAAGAATCATTAACGTGAGCTGACTAAACAATAGAGATAATAGTTAAGTATAATATTTGGGTCCACACAGACTATTCTGTCTATTCACGTAACCGAAGAGGTGAAACCATGCCTCACCCGTGAAAAACGTTTTCTCAAGAATCCCCTCACCATTGTCTTACAGGAAGGACAGGAATCAGTTGCAAAAGTTCACACGCGCCGGGCGATCGGTGTCTCTTAGTTCATGCACGACCGAAATTTTGTACGGATACATGGACAGTGACTTCCGGAGAATCTTATGAGCGGAACCCACGGACACGTAGCTCTTTTGAGCTAGTCGACTAACCGATTTCTTTGGACTGTGCAGTATCACGTCTTGCACCTCTGCCACTTTCTCTGAGGATGTGGCTGTGGATGGACTACCTGATTTTGGAGCATTATGAACGCTTCCGGTCTTTCTAAACTTGATGATAGGTTCCGTACAGCATTGCGGTTAGGCATCTTCACTCCTGGGAACGTTGATGCAAACGCAGCTTCTACTGCTGAGGTAAACTTGTCTCCATTGCGGAACACATGCTCCACAAGAAACACTCTTTGTTCATTCATCAGCATGATGACCTGGATCACAGTGATGTCACACAAGACGTTGGTCTTCAATCAAACCGGACCTGTGAACATAGTTACTTTCTGAACACCCGGTACAAGCGAAAAAAATGTTATTTCCGAATTCAGCCAACGATATTGCAGGTATGCCAAATAGCAACTCCCTATTTAATATTTATTGTAATTTGGCAGAACATTTGAACTTCCTGTGTATAAAGTGCCGCACCCATATATTATCCAGATGTGCCTTATATAAGCATACACACTTTTGTAGGGCTACTATTAGAGTTATTTTGCATCAAATTTAATATTTTATCACTTGAAGAGTTTTTCATAACAAAGTAGTTTTCTTTTCTTGTATTAAAATAATGCTATTACTGTCAAATTATATTGACGGTACGTAGAAAGCAATAATGGAAGGGTCACCTGGTTCCTTGCAGTCCTTGGTTATGACATTTCTCCGGGTCACCCGGGTCTTGGAGTCGCTTGTCAGACAGTCTTACCCGGAGAACCAGACAACCCAGTGACCCACAAACAGCTGAAGTATTAGTTCTGCAGCATTACTGCAAAATTTGGTAGTAGATTAATGATTCCCACTTCTCGAGCTTTTAAGATATTTTAATATATAACTTACTGAAGAATATAATATTTATGTGCTATTCTAGATGAAAAATCGGAGTGCAATCATATTCATTTGTTATTTAAAATTCTAAATGGAACTAAAACCAATGTTAAAACACACAACAAAATTCCTTAGGATGGTAACTCTGCCTGTATTATGTTGTGGAAATTGCAGAAAAAGATTAGAAGGTGCAGGCCACGTCTATTGACACTCGCGCCTGCGCAGGTGGAGGTAGTTTACAAACTTGTCAACCCATAGAAAATAAATATTTCATCGAAAAAAAAAATCGAAAAGTTGTTATGGTCACAAAACAAACTAAATGTAAGTCCGTAGGACAATTGCGCATGAAAGAACTAAGGTTTACCAGCCGGTGCTATTTTTTTTCTTCTGCTTTTGAAGTGATGCATGGTTAACACATCAATTATCCTCCATCATTATTGCCTATTTTTCTCACCAAGGTTCCTTCTTACTCAAGTAGTTCAGCACTTCTCTTTATGAAGCCGGATAAACCCCGCAATGACAACCCATCTCAACAATTTTAATGATACACATGTCTAAGCACTGACCGGGCTCAACACCGCTTGATTTAGGCTTTCTCACATGAACCAGTAAACTAATGCTGCTAGGACGTCGGCATGCTGTGGCTACAAAAAGCTCACAAGTGAAAGTAGGCTTATAGAACCGTAGGATTCTATTATATGCGGGTACTCATAATTAAGATGTGAGTTAGAATAAGTATATAGAGGTACTCATAAGAAATTAAAGGAATTGCACGAAATATTACCATGTACAGTGCACGAACTTCGTGGTCCGGTCACCCGAAGACTAAGAAAGTTGTCATGGAGAATATGTATGTTGCTGCTAACGTAATTATGTATTTTAATTGTAAAAAAAACACGATTCCCTTCTTTTTCTTTTCATTATGTCTATAATTTGTTTCTCCTTTGAGTGTGTCTCTCTGTGTCAAAGCTTTGCACTGAAATATAACTGTTACATTTATCAGAATATACAATCGTGAGAATCAGAGAAAGGAAAACCTACATTTTTTTTTTTTTTGGTACTAGGCATCATCAAAATGTATTTTGAAATAGTAAAGATATAGCACCTTCATTTAGAAATGCCACACCGGAAATCAGACACATGAATATTCGAGCTCGAGTAGTAGACACCATTAATTGATAACATTCTGCGTAATGCTGTAAAGCTGATACTATGAGTAATGAACTATAAAATTCTGTATAATGTTGTAAAAGATGATATTATAGAGCAGTCAACTGTAAAATTCTGCATAATGCTGTAAAAGCTGATATTACCAAGTAGTGAACTGTAAAATTCTGCATAACGTTGTAAAAGATGATTATCGAGTAGTGGACTATAAAATTCTATACAATGCTGTAAAAGCTGATATTATCGAGTAATGGACTATAAAATGTCTCATAATGCTGTAAAAACTGATAATATCGAGTAGTGGAGCATAAAATTCTACATAATGCTGTAAAAGTGATATTATCGAGGGTAGTGGGCTATAAAATTCTGCATGCTGTAAAAGCTGATATTATCGAGTAGCGAACTATGAAATTCTTCATAATGCTGTAAACATGTTTCTTGTGCTTCTTGGTCATTGGGCACCGCCTCTCTCTGTACTACCAAATCTTCCCGAGTCATCGGATCTGTCTGTCTGTCTGAGTCTGAGACCAAGACTCTCGTGACCCGAACGGAGTTGTGGTCCAGGTAATACATGCCAGTACATTGATCACTATTAGATAATTGGTTCTATACTAAACAATGAGAAACAGTAAATTAATTTTTCACGGAGTTAATACATTTCGGAATAATCTTACTGTCAGCTTGTTATATCCGAAATATGTAATCATCACTTCATGAAGAAAGTGCGATGCTTCACATTATTCAAAGCACCGGCGTTACCATTTATAGTTAGAAATATACATAAAAATTGTACACATAAACTACATCAGAATTAATCATAGGTTTGCACTAAGATGTTAGTGACCTGGAATGAAAGGATCTGGCAACAAACCAAAACAACTTCTCGGTCGCCAAAATGGCGTCTAAAATGACAGCGTAGCACGTGATTTCATGAAAGAATATTTAGCTAAGAAAGAGAGAAAAATATATATCTATCCACTTCAAAAACACCAACACCACATGGAAATCTTAATTTTGTGGTATGCTCGAAGACGAAAGACGAAAAAAGAAAAAAAAAAGAGCGTTTGAAGTTAACGCCACTCCAAACAAAAACACTGAAATGTGGGAAAAACACTAAGCGCCTATCATACAGAAGCTTATTGCGATCTTATCAATGTAAATCTTTGTTCAACGGAAACCAGGAAGCTGTTAAATATTGATGTTGAATGCAAAACAAGATAAATAAACTCGAACTATAAGTAGAAAGAACAATGATAATATTGAACGAGGCCGAAGCAGGAAGGATAAAATAGAAATATTGTTACTTAAACCAGAAATTTAACAGGAAATTTTACGCTTATGTTTATCCCATTAAGACGTGTGTATATTATTGGTGTTGTTATTACTTATAATACGATGCAGGGTAACCTAGTCGACAAGAAGTGCAATTACCAGTTGTGAGCCCGGGTTCGATATCCAGTGAAGCTTAAAGAATCTATCTTTTCTCTAATTCGGTTCAGAGGTTCACCCAGCTTCTCTAAAATTCACCTCGAACAACTTACGGGGTAACGGTTGCCGGAACTGGTGATGTCTACTCCTATTAACATTCGAATAATTTATTTTTGGATCAAAAGATGCAATATATTTTAATAAAAAATTTTCATGTAGGCCTTCTATCTAGAGAACTACATATAGTGTAGAAAAATCGAAACTATCACTTAACTCAGTATGATGTGCTTATTCCGTAGAAAGTACGAAAACTCGATTTAGGGACCGTTCAAAAATTCTGTGGTCCCTGATCCAATCGGTTAAAAAAATCCAATATATTTCAACAAAAATTTTCTTGTACAGTACTCCTTATATCTGGATAACTACATGTAGTGTAGCCAAACGCAAACTATTACTTAACTCAGCAGTCTTTATTCTGTACGAAAACTCGATTTAGGGGCCGTTCAAACATTTTGTGGGCCCCGATCCAAAAACTTATTATTGGCCTAGATCGCAATCTCTTGATTCATTTTTAGTTTCCTAGAATTCTTGTTTAAATATTCGAATTATTCGGACAAGGAATAATTATGCGATTCCAATATTAAAGATGAATATCCAAACAACACATGAAGTTGATCGAATATTGAAAATAAATTTAAAATTAAACAAAAAATATTCCAAATATTGAAAATACATATTCAAATAATAACACAAAATTATTCGAATATTGAAAATGAATAGTCAAACAACTAGAACAACAGAAAATTTCGAATAACTACTCGAAATTTGATAACAAATATTCGAATAAAACCAGAAAAATATTGGAATAATTGCTCGAATATGGAAAACGGACATTCAAATAACAACTCAGAAATTATTCAAATTTTGAAAACGAATATTCAAACAACAGAAAAATCGAATAATTGTTCGGATATTGAAACTAAATATTTGACTGACAATACAAAAATTATTCGAGTAATTTTAACGGCACTAGTGCTGACTAGATCACTTTCTTAAGTGCCGAAGTCATGGAAGTATGTCAAATCTTATCTCCAACTTAGACCTTGAGTATATATATGTCCTGTTCCGAATAGAGAAATTGCACAATTATCCACTAAAAGAGAATCAGCTTAAATACTTAGGACTAAAGGTAATAAATAAGAATGAAGTAAACAACAAATAACAGCGAGAAATACTGAAATTTCGTGCTACTACTCTGATAAAAACTTTTATCCTCGCAACTATATCGAGTAAATTAAAAGTGACAAAGAAAATGTATAAAAGCACTTCCCGTTGTACTAAATGAATGTGGTAGCTGATTCCTAAGAGCAAAGAACAAGAGAAGCTATGCGCTTTGGCAAACAAATTTGGAAGGAAATATTTGAGTAAAAACAAAGCAAGTTGAATGGAGAAAGTTATTCCAACAACTATAAGTCACTGAATCCCATACGGATAAATAATGATATTCACTGAGTTACCTTGGATAAGATGGGATACCAATGCACTTAAGAAATAGTACTTAAGAAATAGTATAAATATTATTGTTATCTAGTATAGTCATTTCTAGCCAAGAGCTCCCTCGTGACTAAGCGGTTAGCGTACGAGCCTTTGGCGTAGGAGATCCGGGTTCAATTTCCGGCGGGAGCTCATGTTCGGATTCCACATTAAGCTATAGGTTCACGTCTCACATAGCTTCGCTGCTGAATGGAGCGCTAAACCATATCCAATCCAATCCACTTCTAACCGAACGATGTATGGCGTAGAAGCGCGCTTGAACAGTCTGGAAAAATCAGAGAAACACACTGAGGAAGGGAGGGCAGAGTATGACGTAGGAGTGCAAGTGCTGCCAGTGTAGGTGTCGTCATGGATCGACAATTATAGTATCGATGTTGTTTGTCTGTCAACACTATCCTTTATCAACAACAATTTTTTTCTGTCGGCTCCTTCTCCTCCCCGTGTCGTTTACTGAGAAGCGGAGCCGAAAACTGACGTCACAGAGCATTTAGTTAGAAATTATTGATTTAGTATATTGCTCTGGAGTAAGGTTGGCAGATTTTACGATTTCCTCATCTTGTTCACTATTTTGGAATTCTAAAATATACCTTCCGTTATTTAAGGGTTTGTCCAACGTTTCCTCAGACCTATTATTATGATTTTATGTTGCAAGAAAATGTTTTCTTCTTTATTTGATACTCTTCTTAGAATTGTAACTTTCGGAACTGAAGAAACATCAAAAAGAAAATTCTGTTTGCCCTGCCTTTACTACTGACAACTTGACAGTTCTAGACGCAGCTTGCAAATAATTTTGTGGTTTTGACAGATTTGCGATGAGATTTCTCATACGCATCTCAAATGTTGCTACTTCTTGTAAGTTAGTGTAGAACTTTCGTTTACGAAAATTTTCCTTCTTCTCAGCCAAAAATAAATAAATAAATAAAATTAAATTTAAAAAATTAAAAAAAATAAACCGAAAGCAAGAAATGTTCCCGTGAATTATTTTTTCAGAAAACCAATCTGACAACAGTATTTGTAGGATATTTTCTATATTTCTCTTTTTGAAATTTATTTACTGTAATGAAAAATATGCTGGCCAGATTGTGCAGAAAAGAATTGTATATTAAGAATAGTATTGTATTCATATGGTCCAATTCTGGTTTCGTTTGTTTTTTGTTAATGAAATGTACAGGTTGTTCCATATTACTTTTCGTCAACCGTAACCGTAATCTTTTAATGTTATATTGTACTTTATTTTATGTCGGTGTTTAATTGTAAACAAATTATTCCTCTGAAGCAGCACTAATAACAAATACTGAAATAGCATTAAGTTTCTTTAAAAAAAAAGTAGTAACAATAAAACAGGAATGAAATGATAGAGAAAGAAAGATGTCCAACTTTTATACCAAAACTGTCAACAGACTTCATTTCCAACTCGATGCACTTATGGTCTCAGTTAATCAGCAGAAGATAGCCTTACATACGCCTTACATACAAACTGTTGACGCTCGATTGTGAGCAGAGATGGCGTGGTCAATGAGAAACTCGACCCACGACCCATCGGCCCACCACCTATCGTGACCCACGACCCGCTGACTCACCACCTACCGTGACCCACGACCCGCTGACTCACCACCTACCGTGACCCACTCTGACCTACGACCCACCATGACCCACCACCCACCGTTACCCAATCTGACCCACTAAAACACATCGTCATCAACTATGACACATGATCCACGGCCTCTTCTCTACTGACTAAAGAGTTGACGCCTGTAATAAAAGCAGGTTGTGAAAATCTAACTAATTAGAGATTGAATTTCTACGATCGATCGCTCAAACACCGCTCTGTTACAATAATGGTGGATCTGACCTTTATGATATACAGAATAAAGTATTTGTCATGGGTAAAAGTAAATTATCATGAATTTTAATTAAATTATCATGGTATAATTATTTCCTTGTTAGATTATCGATATTTTTCAGTGGAAAAAAGGACTAAATTTGAAAGTCTCAAATCAAGGTAAGTAGACCAACATAAAGGAAGAAAAAAGTGTGAAATTTTTCATACAATTAAGCATACAGTCCAAACTTTTTCGAGTTACAGTACAAATTTTATGCCTATTTTTCTCATAATTTTATAGGTTGATTGCCCTGTACTCTAAGCGCTCCATATAATAAACATAAGCTTCAGCAATTATTGTAGTAAAAAGCAATGGATATATGAAGCAAAGCATTGTATTTCTTGTTTCACAATTAATAATTGTCTCTCAACTAATATCGATCGATTTCAATTATTTTTACAAACCAACCCACTACCAATTTTCCATATATAGAAAGTGCCGCCCCCGGCATAAAGAAGAATTTTTAAAAATGTTAGGACACGTTCAGTTCATTTTCAATAAAGAGTTAATATACTGAATTTCAGCTCCGTAAGTATAACGGCTTGCGAGATACTTAAGGATGAGCACGAGTCGAGCTATAACTCGATTCAACTCGAATTCGACTCGAGTTTCGAATCAAGTCAAAGGTAATTTTCTCGAGTCGAGTTCCGAGTCGAGTTTGATAAATGGCTCGTTCGTTCAGCTCGTTTTAACTCGTTTTGAAACCATGGCCTGATTAGACTAGAAAACGAAAGCCATGAAAATGTAAGCAGTAATGCGAAATACCTTTAGTTGTTCACGACAGGGGTGCATCTCGTCACGTACTTACGGTGCATCTTGTGGGGTACTTTTAGTGTGTACCCGAGATGACAATAGACAATGACGAGATGACAATAGATTTTTTTTTAAAATAACGAAACAGCCTCAAATATCATGAGCACTAATATAAGTATGTAGTTCTTACCATCAAGGCTGAAACCTGCACGGTCGAATATTTTAGCCCAAGCAGAAGTCCAACCCGGGTAGTAATGTCAACCGGCTCGGCTCGGTTCAACTGAGCAAGCTGCTCGAGCCGGCTCGATTGGGATGAGCCATCGGCTCGGTTGGGACAATCCATCGACTCGGCTCAATTGAGCTTATGGCTCGAGCCAACTAGGTTGAGATGATCCAACGACTCGGCTCATGTGAGCCACCAGCTCCGTTGAAACGAGTCCATCGGCTCGGGTCGACTCAGCTCAACTGAGTCGATGGCTCGAACTGGTTCGGTTCAGTTCGGCTCGGATGAGAGACCGGTTCGAACCACCTCAATCAGGTGAGCTGTTGGCTCGAGTCACTCCTCAGTTCGGCTCGATAGCAGTTGGCGTGGGTCAATGAAAACTTGACCCACGACCCACTGATCCACCCCCGTGACCCACGACCCACTTACCCACCACCCACCATGACCCATGACCCACCATGACCCACTCTGACCCACCATGACCCACTGTGAACCACCATGACCCACCACCCACGATGACCCACTCTGACCCACTACCCACCGTGACCCACCACCCACCATGAACCACTCTCATCCACTTTGACCTACTCTGACTCACCAAAATCCATCGTCACAACTCTGAACACGATCCACGGCCTCTTCTGAACTGACTAAAGAGTTTACACTTGTAATAAAACAAGACTGTGAAATTGTCACTAATCGGAGTTTGAATTTCTAGTCAATCGCTCAAGCACTACTCTGTTACAATAACGGTGGATCTGACCTTTACGATATAAAACGGTAAAGTGTTTACCAGTGAGGAAATTTAAACAGTTCGAGGTGGGGGGAAATTAGTGTGTGCCTAAAATATACTTGTACTAAGAGAGTATTATTGCAAGTGTTAATTTCTGAACGCATTCCACAAGAAACTTCTATTCGCAGGAAAATATCCCTGTACACGATAGAAAAAGGTTATGGTTTCTCAGTTCACAGTATTTTTCCCACAAAAGACTTGAAAAATCAGTTTTTCATAGGGTATAAAGGTGCTCGGGTACCCTATGTGAGAGCATTTCCATAAAGCATGCTCATAATTGTAATCTGGGTAATCACTAAAACACCACGTTAAATTTTAGTTACAAATATGCATAATTGCAATTATTATGAATATTTATTCGAAGTAGTTTACCTAAAGCAAAGAAGAGACTTACTAAAAATTAGGTACAAAGTTGAATAACACAAAAAAGCCATTAGTAATATAAATATACATTTTCCGTAACTCGTAATTTTCCACCTTAAAACAAATCTGAAATCGGATTTATTTCCTGTTGGTAATTTTTTCGTGGTAAATCGTCCGCAGCAGAATAATGTCCATCCTTCAGCCAAGAAATAACTAGCTCGTCTATTTCGAGCTTGTCTAGCGGTGGGCCATTAATATTGATGAGCAACAAGTTAGACAATGTTTGAGCACTTAGTCTATTTCTAATATCAGTCATCTGTAAATTCATAAGGGGAAATCCCTGTTCGCACTCTGTCGTGGAAATTGATAATACTTCTACCCGATTTCTGCAACTTCTCATCGACAATCTACTTGTTAGACTTAAGTCTGATAACGATTTTCTTGGTCAGGTTTGAAATACTCAGCAAGAAGTATCATCTCTCTATCACCATACAACATCTTTTCCATATCGACCATGTCAGTTGGCAATGCCGACCCATGTAGAACAGAAATTTCATCTACCACGCCTTTGATAGGGAATCTTGTGAATAAATTATTAATTAAAACCTGATAAACTGATGATTTCTTATTTGTTTATAAATTTAATTTTTGTAATTACACATGAAGGTTTGATACCATTACCAAGTTTCCTCCCCCGTCTAGAAAGCGAAAGGGAACGAGGTTCCTGGAAAGTGTTCAGAGGTGAATGGGAATTTCCCTCCTTCTTCCCCTTCAGTTATCACACTGCTGTTTGCCATGTGCCAAATTACGATGAATTTCAATTAAATTATCATAATATAATTATTTCCTTGTTGAATTATCAATACTTATCAGTGGAAAAAAGGATGAAATTTCAAAGTTCCAAATCAAAGTAAGTAAACCAAAGTAAAAGGAAAAAAGTGTAAAATTTTCCATATAATTATGCGTACAATCCAAACTTAAAATTTCCGTGTAATTAAGCTTACAGTACAAATTTTATGCCTATTTTTCTCACAACTTTATGGGTTGATTGCCCTGTGCTGTAAGCGCTCCATATAATAAACATAAGCTTCAGCAATTATTATAACAGAAAGCAATGGGTATATGAAGCCAAGCACTGTATTTTTTGTTTCTGATTTTTTTCTTAAATAACATCGATCGTTTTCGATCATTTTTACTAGGGATGGGCACGAGTCAAGCTGAAACTCGACTCGACTCGTAACTCGACTCGAATTCGAGTCGAGTTTCGAGCCGTGTCAAAGGTAGTTTTCTTGAGTCGAGTTTCGAGCCGAGTTACTGTTTTTGAGATAGCGTTTCGAGTCGAGTCGAGTTTGACACATGGCTCGCTCGTTTTAGCTCGATTTGAAATCATAGTCTGATTAAACTGGAAAGCGAAAGCCATGAGAAATTTAAGCCGTACTGTGGAATACTTTTAGTGTTGCTCACGAGAGGAGATACTGCTTGCATCTCATCTCATCTCGATAACGAGACCGCAATAGATTTTTTAAAAATAAAAGAACAGACTCAAATGTCGTGAGCACCAATATATGTATATACTGCAGCTTTTACCATCAAGGATGAGACCTGCACGGTCGTATTTCTGAACCTAAGCAGAAGCCCAACGCGGGTAGTTATGTCAACGGGCTCGGCTCGGTTCAACTGAGCAAACAGCTCGAGCCGACTCGTTCGGGATGAGCCACCAAATCGGATCGGTTTTTCCCGTATCGGTTAGGTGAGGTGTTGACTCGGCTCATTTCTCGGTTCGGATCGATAGTAGATGAGCTGCGAGCCGAGCCACTCGATCCGTTGACAACCCTAAACCCGGGCGGAGCACCGCGGTGATTCAGATAACTGCTAACTCCAGAACAGAAAAATAACAGGGTTGCCGGGGTATTCTAAAATGGATATAGGCGGCCAGGGTCTGTATTTTAAGGTACAGTCCGCGGCATAAAATTTGTTACAAAAATTCTAAGTCCAAATGAATAACAAACTCTTGCCCATTTTCTTATGCATTCCCGCAATACATGTATCAATCGATTAGTTGCTTCTAGTATTTATTCCAACTCCTCCCCGTCCTCCACCTCTCCTTGTCTAAAGCAGTGTGTGTGACGTAGTACACTCTTTCCATTCAGCTGAAAAAGAAACAGGAATCAAGTTTACAACGTTATAGCTTTAAAACAGTCTTTTCCATTCGTTTGTTCTGAAATATTTTTAAGAGCCTAAATTAAAGGAAAGTCACACAATCTTCCCAGAGCTTCATAAATATGTTTAGTTTCATTTTTTTCTTTCTTTAAAGAGTGCAAGCTAGTGAGATGCTCCCTAAGAAATCTATGGAAATTGCCAAGAGCTCTAAAATATCTACGGACACAAACGAGTTTTATTCAATGATTCATTTAATTTCTTTTCAGTAAGTGCAAGCAAATGTTTCAGGGGCGTCATTTGGGCAGGACAGGAGGGTGTAATTCCCCCTCTCTTGAGCTTCATAAATACGTATTTTTTGATCAAATGTATAGTAATACACTAATAAAAAGTGAAAATCTTATGTCGCCGGAGAATCTCTTCCCCCCCCGAATAAAGTCTAAAAGACACTGGTTTTAACAACAAACCTATAGAGTTAAGATAGAACATTGCTAAAGAGGTTACATTTGGTTTCAAGAGTCGAAGGTTTGATCTCAAGCCATATGACTTCCTGGGTGACATTGAGAGAGAGAGAGGGATTCAAGTATGGAGACAGAGAGGGATGATTTGTATACACAGATTTAGAATTGGGTAAAAAATGATCGGACAGCATTCGTATTATGACGAAAATTCTGATTTTGTGAAAGATAAGAAGGGAAGTTTTCGAACTGCGAGGATCACATTAGGCAGTTGTCGAATTAATGTGGAAAACTCTTTTTAGAGCATCAGATGATTACGAAAGGAGAGAAAGATCTTCAGAACTGAGGAATTAAGATTTTTAAAAAATCTGGTTTCGGCGACGGGTTTCGAACCACGAACCTTGTGATTATCGAACCATGACTTTATCCATTCTGCTACGGAGGATTCTATTACTGGTTCACATACGTTTCCCTTAGCTGCGTTAAAAGCTACCTTAAGGGGATATTCCAAAAGTTGACTCGGTGGATGCGCCGTTCAGTTAGGACGTAAACCTCTAGTAACTTAGTTACAATGTGCAAAATGAACTTCCTCTTCTTCAGGACACTTTTTAAAGCTTTAAAATTTGTTACTATTGTTTTAATTAAGTTACATTTGATAGAACCATCTGATAAAGTAGTGCCAAGCCCTGTGCGTCATTGTCTGTTAGGTGAATGGTTAATGTAAGTTACTTTTACGTGGATGGTCCGTGCTTCCAATCAAGACGATTCTTATTGATTATTTTATTAGAGCTACACTCATACTGTATACTCCACAAGTTCAAGTTTGAAGTAATGTAGTCACAGCTAGTTTAATTCGAAATAATTTTCCAATATTATATTTGTTACTAAATTTACATGGCACTCCTCACTTGTTTGTAGCCCTGCATAAATGCAAAATTGTTTTAAAAGTATATTTTACTTTCAAGTATTATTGATTTTTTAAAAAATTGTCCTTCAACTTTATTTTATAATTATTTTCTATTTCTTAATTATAACATATTTTCTATTTATATTGTATTCTATGTTACACGTTTATTATTTATATTTTATGTCTTACCTTTGAAGAGGAGCTTTTTACAAGTCAGAGCAGCAGGGACATACACAGGATGCAGGCCTTGGCAATAGAGAGCTTTTGCCCCCACGAAATCACTACTTTTTTTTGTAAATTATATCTAATTTTATAGATGGTGATAGCAGGGGCGGATCCAGGGGAGTGTGTTTGGGGTGATCGCATCCCCCAGAATAGGGAACTTTTTATACTTTTTATTTCAAAAATAAAACATATCCTAAGTATTTTTCATCTTTGTATTATAAACGTAAATTAAAACCTAAAGTAGATAGGCCTTACTTTCTTAAGAAAGTTAATTCTGCAGAAGAGCTACTTCTCCTTTTCTAAATTTGTTTTTTCTTTTCTTTCTTTCTTTCTTTCTTTTCTTTTTTTTTTTTTTTGCAATCCGCTCTTACCTTGATTTGACTTCAAACGACCGCCCCTCCCAAACAACCATCCTGGATCCGCCCCTGGATGATAGACATTTTAGTAAAATATGCCCTCAATCGCTGAAATAAATTCCTGTGAAGCTTTCGATCGCTGAAATAAATTTCTGTCTACGGCCCTGCAAAACAGTGACGATTTTAGGGAGTGATCAGTTAGTAATGCCTCCCTGGAGCAACGACACTTCCCCAGAAGTCATATCTCCGATAATTCAGAATGTGATTTGTGCATTATCACTTTTCACTCTCGGTGTCTTGAAACGCACCAAAAAGGAACTGTTCTGAAGTATTTACTGGTTCTCCCTATGACCCCATTTCAATATGGCCAACCTTGGACATATACACATCTGAAATATCACCTTTTATGTCAGTGATCCAGAAAACTATCCATTCGACACAAATATAGGATATTTTCGATTCTTTATTCCTGTCACCCTCCCATTGTCAACTCGAAGCCAACCAAGGCTTATTTTGGACTTACGCAGCATCCACAGTGTCGCTTTTCATCTTTGCATATGAATTCGACACTAATTTCGTTCGTATTTGACTTCTTTTACATGTCACCTTCACCTCTTGGTAGGGATTTTTTCAGTATCTCGCCCCCACAACTATGGAGAAATTTCAACCAACTAAGTATAATTATAAATTATCATCTGAAACACAACAGTACGGGTGATCTTTTTCGCAGAGGAATTCGTTAACTACTGTTTCAATATCAATGTATTGGCTTTTTTTTTTTTTTTTTTTTTTTTTGCTCTGCATGCTGGAGATTGCCAAAGAGCTAAACTTCATTCTGTACTATTGTGCTATGAATATAGTGGTTTAATTCACTGAATACTCGCTTAGATGGTGCTCTCGTCACAGGAAAAGTTCGATACAGTTATAAAAGAAAAACGAAACGAAATATTTAAGTTTTACGTCCCACGTTATGCCGACTACGCTAATGGAGACAGTGATGGTGAGAAACGAATGAAATCGTTTAATGAAGAAAGTGGGAGGAAACGGGAGAAACCCGAGGACACTCATGCACACGGTGTTTGTCCATAATAAAGTTCATTCAGCGCGAGCTGGGATCTAACCAATAACTCCATGCACCATAGGTAAAGTTATAAAAGAATAGGCGTCTAAACAAGTACGGAACACTAGTATCAATGAGAGTTGTATAAGATTAGATTTTTATTTATTTCATTCTAAGTTGAAATTTCAATCAATCTTGATCTTCATTACTGTTCGAAATCCGGACCAACCAGTATTCCCTACTAGGGTAAAGATTAATTGATCGCCAACAGAAATCCAAAATACTCTGTATAACCCCACGTTCCATTATTCCATATACACAATTAAGAGTCCAGCGTAACCTACCAGTTAATAAGTTTTCTTCTTCTTATTATTATTATTATTATTTTTAACACCTCAAAAATATAGGCTCATAATTGAACCACTGATTGGAAAAAGGGAATAAGTACATAAAAATATTTTTCCACTTTTAGGCTTTTCTCACCAATTGCAGTGCTACAATACAAGATTCTTCTTCTTGTCTTAGAGTTTGTCAGTCTTTTGCTACAATTAATCAGTTATACACTTGTTGAAACAAATACAAATACGCCTCGGGAAGGTTTTTTAGCGTTTCTGAAAACTTAGGTCTGATGTACTTATTCCCTTTTGCTGGAAATAGTTGCTGCAAGGACGTGTAAATCTTTTCGGTAGACTTCACAGTCTATAGCTCCTTCACAACTTCCTTTTCATCTAAGGCTAAGTAGTTACATTTTAGACATTGAGGAAAAAGTGTGAAATTAATTAAAACCCTTCAAAGTGGAGTTACGAATCTTCAATGGACCCCATTTTGCTGTTGGCCTCGCTCAACGCACTCCCGTCACTGTTCAGGGTGCACGATGGAGTTTCTCCCTTTTAGGAATACTTTCTAAGACAGTACTAGTTTTTTTTTTACAGCTGTTTCAATTGAGTTGTATTTGCTAGAACTGTCGGTTAAAGGAAACAAAAGATCCTATACTCAAACACAAATCATCTCTCTAGAAGCTCTAATGGAAAACGAAACGAATCGTCGTAAACATGTTACGTTCTTGAAGAGGAAAACAGCAAAACATTGATTGCACAAATGTATAATGGTATCATTTGTTTGCAAATTTAAAACTTATAGAAGTTGATGGCTTGTTAGGTGAGGGGTTAGTGAACAGGATTTTTGTACTGGTGGTCTAGGGTTCGAATCTCGTCCGTTCTTCTTACGTTTTGTTTCTTTAAGCTACACTGAGTTTGTTCATTCCAATTCTTTAAGCTTGAATTAAATCTAATACCAGTTAGTGAATTAAAAGTAGCTAACATTATTTTCGAATACGAGACGTTATTACATGCTTGTCACTAGCTCACAATACTCAACTTTGATATAAAATCTTGCAGCCTTCATTCAACTCATTTCTTGACGTGTTTTGTTACAAAACTCATGAATCGTGGCGAACAAAATTGCTTTACCAGATAATGGTGACTGCTTTGAAACCAAATGACAAGTATGAGAATTAAACGTATCAAATCTGTAGTTTGGTGTGGAGAAGAAACCAAATAGCGAACGAAAGGTTTAAGAACAACCACGTTATTAATATAAACTATGCCAAAGATCATTGACTTATATGATTAAAAAAAATCGAAAGAAATTTTGAAAGAACGAAAAATGCTAACTTAGAATTTTGTAACAGGAGGCAAGGAAATCTAATTTAAACATACTAAAACTTACCATTTAGCGCATATAGAGCGTGGATCTGTGCTCAAGGCGCTAGCTAATAATGTGGAGGTTCTCAAGTCGGAACCATGTGTGAATATTTTGTTTAAATTTAGAAGTTTTGGTGATCATTTCGGCGATGACACACGTTTAATTGTCTTAAGGTATTTGAATATTTTGATCTTTCAATATTTGAATGATCAAATCTTCAATACTAATACTAATACTGATACTAATACTAATACTAATAATAGTTATTGTAATGATAATAATAATAAATTATTATTATTATTATTATTATTATTATTATTATTATTATTATTATTATTATTATTAGCAAAGTAATTCAATAACACGTTAATATCTTTAATTATTTCTCGATAACTACTCGAACTTAAGACGTCCTCAAATCTAAGTCGCACCCCGATTTCGCTGGGCTAAATTAAAGAAAAATAGTAATATGTTATGGTTTTACTATTACTAAAGCACTCTTTGATATTGGTCATTTTCGATGATTTTATGTATCCCTCTCCCCTCTCCATGTTGGGGGCACGGTATGACAAAAATTATCCCAGGCCCGAATGTCATGTACGTTGAAAATTTGATCGAAATCTGTTGGGTGGTTCAAGAGTTGTTCTATTTATTTTTATATATTAATCTCCCCTTCTCTTATCCTCTCCTATGTTCTACCGTCAAAGTGAAAATATTAAAACACAAGTTTCTAGGTCCGAACGTCGTCTATGTTGAAAATTAGATCGAGATCGGTCAGGTGGTTCAAGAGTTGTTAAGTTTTATTCATTTTTATAGATATCTCCCCTCCCCTCCTCCTACACTACGTTCTACCATCAAAGGGATATGATAAAAATCACCCCAGGTCCGAACCTCACCTATGTTGATAATTTGATTAAGATCAGTTCGGTGGTTTAAGCGTGATGAAGTCACCAAGACAGCATTTTTATTTTTATTTTTTTACATAGTCCCCCTTCCCCTCCCCTACATTGTGCCGTCAAGGCAAAAAATGAAAACATCCCAGGTCCGAACCTTATCTATATTGAATGTTTGATTGATTGGGATCAGTCGGATTGTTCAAGAGTTATTAAGTTTTATTCATTTTCATATATTTACCCTCCCCTCCTCTTCCGCAAGTTCTAATATCAAAATGAAATAACAAAAAGCTTCCCAGGTTCGAATTTCATCTATGTTCAAAATGTGATTGAGAACGATCGGTAGTTCAAGAGTTATTCACCACCGAACATTGTCACTTTTATTTTTATATTTATAGCTGTTATGTATCTTCCCCCTCCTCTCCATCCTCTACGTTATTCCGTCAAAGTGAAATGGTAAAATCCATCCCTCGCGTTAATCGAGACGGGGACATATAGCCTCATTGCTGACGTCCCCATTAATCCCCCTACTCATACCCTTTAGTGTGTTTAAGTTAGTTTTTTTGTCTTCAGTTGCAAATTTCTAAGTTATTTTTCTTTGTTTCAAAATTCTCGCATTTCTTGTATGATAATTACAAGTTCATAATCTTTGACTTGTTTTATATTAATAATCTGAGTTGTTCTTAAACCTTTGGTTTCCAATTTTGTTTTGTCTCTACACCAAACTACAGATATGACAAATTTAATTCTCATACTTTACATTTGATTTCAAAGCGGTCGCCATGAACTGCTTAAAAGCAATTTTTCCGTCATGAAACACCCAGCAGAGGGCGTACGATATCGTCTACAGCAATGAGAGGAAACTCCGCCTTGTTACGTGACGTCACATGAAGCACGTTCCGTTGAAACACCTAAGCAAAGCTATCATTTTGGTTCTGGTGTGAAAATGGCTCACTACGAAGCTTCTTTTAAAAGCAGCGTGATTGCTTTAATTGAGCATGCGGGCATGAACTATAGCGAGGCAGGCGCGAGATATGGCGTTAACCGTGCTACAGCACGGAGGTGGTGGAGGAGATATGAGGAAACAGGAGATGTAAGACGTAAAAGAGGAAGTGGGCGACAAAGAGTTTCCTCTGCCGAAGAAGACCAGAGTTTAATTGCCCAATGCCGTGAGCACCCTTTCATGTCTGCCCGACAGTTACGAGAGGAAACCAATTTCCCA
This sequence comes from Thermobia domestica, assembly GCF_964235325.1. Taxonomy (NCBI): domain Eukaryota; kingdom Metazoa; phylum Arthropoda; class Insecta; order Zygentoma; family Lepismatidae; genus Thermobia; species Thermobia domestica. The sequence continues at coordinate 278,256,310 of NC_137458.1, read as the reverse complement.
GGCGATGTTACGACTGTCCATCGTAGACTCAAATCCTTTGGTTTGAGATCATACACGGCAGCTGTTAAGGAGCGACTAACAGAAGACCACATGGTTGACCGTCTGGCGTTTGCACAGTTAAATATTGCACGTGTGTGGGACGAGGTCGTGTTCACAGACGAAAAAATATTTTCCAGTGCACACTTCGGGCCGAAGCGTGTTTACCGCCCCCCTGGAAAAAGGTATGCCTCTGAATACGTTTCCCGTTCTGGTCGAATGGGACATGTAACTGTCCACTGTTGGGCATGGATATGCAAGGCTGCAAATTTCGGAGGAATCTACAGGATTCCTGGTCGCCTAAACGCCCACAAGTATGTGGAACATCTGGATGAAACGCTTCTGGAAATAAAAGCTCATGTAGGTGACGGCATATTATATTTGCAACAGGACAATAGCTCGATACATAATTCAAATGTGGTTCAGACATGGTTGCAGAGGCAACTTGATGTCGAAATAGTTGACTGGGTTCCTCATGGAGCAGATCTGAACCCGATTGAAAATATGTGGGCCTCTGTTGCAAGAACATTGCGGGAAACCTGGTCGAACAATCCTCCACGAACATCTAATGATCTTTGGGAGCGTGTTGAAGATGCGTGGTCGATCTGTTGCACCCAACGCTATATCTCTTGCCTGGTGGATTCAATGCCACGGCGTATGGCATCTGTAATCGTGTCCCAAGGGGACTATACACACTATTAATAAATGCTCGCCCACAACACCATCAGCCCTCTCGAGGGCTACCTAATTCGACCCACTTATTAACAAAATGTTATGAAATACCAGTGAATGTAAGTGTCTCAGTATGTTCTGCATTAATAAAGAGCCTAACGTGCGAGACTTGGTGGCCGAGTGGTATTATGCTTGCTATGTTAACCAAAACCGAATGTAACAGTGGTTCGAATCTAGTGAAGAAGACCCCTACTTTTTATCACCAGGGATATTTGCAATACGCCTTCTACTATGTCCGCCTTCGTACGGTCTATTATATGACACATAATGTGGACCGCCATAAGTTTTTACTTAGTAAACAATTTATAAATATATGAACAAATACCTAGGTATATTAGAGTAACAATGGAATATAGTACTTTCGTCCGACTGACGTCGCTCTGCAAATGTTCATTGTATTACACCGGAAGATGAATTAAATAAAGACTGGAAAATTTGATATAAAAATTGATACGTAATAAGTTAAAGACAAAATATGTAATTATAATCTCATATTTGAAACTAATTTCGACTACAATTAATTCTCTACCTGCTTTCATAAATAATCCAAACCAAACTTCGAGGTTTGGAATGCACAAACTAAGTGTAGCTAAGAGAAAAAAGTAACAAGAAGAGCAGAGATTCGAACCCACGACCACCAGCGTAAGAATTCCTTTTACTAACCCTTCATCTATCAAATAATGACGTGAAAATGACTTTGTAAGTTATAAATTTGTATCCAAGAAACACCATTAAGCGTATGTGCAACTACTGCTTTGCTCTTTTTCTCTTCAAAAGCGTAACATGTTTAGGACGATTCGTTTCGTTTTCCATTAGAGTTTCGAAAGAGATTATTTGTGTTTGAGTGTAGGATCTTTAGTTTCCTTTAACCGACACTTCTAGCAAAAACAACTTAATTCACACAGCAGTTAAAAAACTCGTACTGCCTTAGAAAGTATTCCTAAAAGCAGAAGCTGCATCATCCATCCTGAACAGTGACGTAACTAACGGCAGTGCGTTGAGGGAGCCCAGAGTAAAACGGGGAACATTGAAAATTCGTAATTCCACTATTTTTCCTCGATGTCTAAAATGAGACTACTTTAGCCTTACATGAAAAAGAAGCTGTGGACAGGACTGCGAAGTATACTGAAAAGATTTATCACGTCCTTGCAGCAACAACTTTAAGTTTTGGAACAGTAATGAAGAACAAGATTGATTGAAATTTTAACTTAGAATGAAATAACTAAAAATCTAATCTTATATAACTCTCATTGATAGTAGTGTTCCGTATTTGTTTAGACGCCTATTCTTTTATAACTTTACCTATGGTGCATAGGACCTTGGTTCGATCTCAGCTCACGCCGAATGAACTTTATTATGGACAAACACCGTGTGCATGAGTGTCCTCGGGTTTCTCCTGTTTCCTCCCACTTTTTTTATTAAACAATTTCATTTATTTCTCACCATTATTCTCTCCATTAGCATAGTCGGCATAATCGTGGGACGTAAAAATTAGATATTTCATTTCATTTTTCTTTTATAACTGTATATCACTTTTTCTGTGACGAGAGCAATATCTAAGCGAGTATTCAGTGAATTAAACCACTATATTCATAGCACAATAGTACAGAATGAAGTTTAGCTCTTTGGCAATCTCCAGCATGCAGAGCAAAAAAAAAAAAAAAAAAAAAAAAGCCAATACATTGATATTGAAACAGTAGTTAACGAATTCCTCTGCGAAAAAGATCACCCGTACTGTTGTGTTTCAGATGATAATTTATAATTATACTTAGTTGGTTGAAATTTCTCCATAGTTGTGGGGGCGAGATACTGAAAAAATCCCTACCAAGAGGTGAAGGTGACATGTAAAAGTAGTCAAATACGAACGAAATTAGTGTCGAATTCATATGCAAAGATGAAAAGCGACACTGTGGATGCTGCGTAAGTCCAAAATAAGCCTTGGTTGGCTTCGAGTTGACAATGGGAGGGTGACAGGAATAAAGAATCGAAAATATCCTATATTTGTGTCGAATGGATAGTTTTCTGGATCACTGACATAAAAGGTGATATTTCAGATGTGTATATGTCCAAGGTTGGCCATATTGAAATGGGGTCATAGGGAGAACCAGTAAATACTTCAGAACAGTTCCTTTTTGGTGCGTTTCAAGACACCGAGAGTGAAAAGTGATAATGCACAAATCACATTCTGAATTATCGGAGATATGACTTCTGGGGAAGTGTCGTTGCTCCAGGGAGGCATTACTAACTGATCACTCCCTAAAATCGTCACTGTTTTGCAGGGCCGTAGACAGAAATTTATTTCAGCGATCGAAAGCTTCACAGGAATTTATTTCAGCGATTGAGGGCATATTTTACTAAAATGTCTATCATCCAGGGGCGGATCCAGGATGGTTGTTTGGGAGGGGCGGTCGTTTGAAGTCAAATCAAGGTAAGAGCGGATTGCAAAAAAAAAAAAAAAAAAAAGAAAAGAAAGAAAGAAAGAAAGAAAAGAAAAAACAAATTTAGAAAAGGAGAAGTAGCTCTTCTGCAGAATTAACTTTCTTAAGAAAGTAAGGCCTATCTACTTTAGGTTTTAATTTACGTTTATAATACAAAGATGAAAAATACTTAGGATATGTTTTATTTTTGAAATAAAAAGTATAAAAAGTTCCCTATTCTGGGGGATGCGATCACCCCAAACACACTCCCCTGGATCCGCCCCTGCTATCACCATCTATAAAATTAGATATAATTTACAAAAAAAAGTAGTGATTTCGTGGGGGCAAAAGCTCTCTATTGCCAAGGCCTGCATCCTGTGTATGTCCCTGCTGCTCTGACTTGTAAAAAGCTCCTCTTCAAAGGTAAGACATAAAATATAAATAATAAACGTGTAACATAGAATACAATATAAATAGAAAATATGTTATAATTAAGAAATAGAAAATAATTATAAAATAAAGTTGAAGGACAATTTTTTAAAAAATCAATAATACTTGAAAGTAAAATATACTTTTAAAACAATTTTGCATTTATGCAGGGCTACAAACAAATGAGGAGTGCCATGTAAATTTAGTAACAAATATAATATTGGAAAATTATTTCGAATTAAACTAGCTGTGACTACATTACTTCAAACTTGAACTTGTGGAATATACAGTATGAGTGTAGCTCAAATAAAATAATCAATAAGAATCGTCTTGATTGGAAGCTCGGACCATCCACGTAAAAGTAACTTACATTAACCATTCACCTAACAGACAATGACGCACAGGGCTTGGCACTACTTTATCAGATGGTTCTATCAAATGTAACTTAATTAAAACAATAGTAACAAATTTTAAAGCTTTAAAAAGTGTCCTGAAGAAGAGGAAGTTCATTTTGCACATTGTAACTAAGTTACTAGAGGTTTACGTCCTAACTGAACGGCGCATCTACCGAGTCAACTTTTGGAATATCCCCTTAAGGTAGCTTTTAACGCAGCTAAGGGAAACGTATGTGAACCAGTAATAGAATCCTCCGTAGCAGAATGGATAAAGTCATGGTTCGATGACCACAAGGTTCATGGTTCAAAACCCGCCGCCGAAACCAGATTTTTAAAAATCTTAATTCCTCAGTTCTGAAGATCTTTCTCTCCTTTCGTAATCATCTGATGCTCTAAAAAGAGTTTTCCACATTAATTCAACAACTGCCTAATGTGATCCTCGCAGTTCGAAAACTTCCCTTCTTATCTTTCACAAAATCAGAATTTTCGTCATAATACGAATGCTGTCCGATCATTTTTCCCCAATTCTAAATCTGTGTATACAAATCATCCCTCTCTGTCTCCATACTTGAATCCCTCTCTCTCTCTCTCAATGTCACCCAGGAAGTCAAATGGCTTGAGATCAAACCTTCGACTCTTGAAACCAAATGTAAGCTCTTTAGCAATGTGCTATCGTAGCTCTATAGGTTTGTTGTTAAAACCAGAGTCTTTTAGACTTTATTCGGGGGGGGGGGGGAAAGATTCTCCGGCGACATAAGATTTTCACTTTTTATTAGTGTATTACTATACATTTGATCAAAAAAATACGTATTTATGAAGCTCAAGAGAGGGGGAATTACACCCTCCTGTCTTGCCCAAATGACGCCCCTGAAACATTTATTTGCACTTACTGAAAGGAAATTAAATGAATCATTGAATAAAACTCGTTTGTGTCCGTAGATATTTTAGAGCTCTTGGCAATTTCCATAGATTTCTTAGGGAGCATCTCACTAGCTTGCACTCTTTAAAGAAAGAAAAGAATGAAACTAAACATATTTATGAAGCTCTGGGAAGATTGTGTGACTTTCCTTTAATTTAGGCTCTTAAAAATATTTCAGAACAAACGAATGGAAAAGACTGTTTTAAAGCTATAACGTTGTAAACTTGATTCCTGTTTCTTTTTCAGCTGAATGGAAAGAGTGTACTACGTCACACACACTGCTTTAGACAAGGAGAGGTGGAGGACGGGGAGGAGTTGGAATAAATACTAGAAGCAACTAATCGATTGATACATGTATTGCGGGAATGCATAAGAAAATGGGCAAGAGTTTGTTATTCATTTGGACTTAGAATTTTTGTAACAAATTTTATGCCGCGGACTGTACCATCTCAATATTGACCTGGTGTAACTGAGGAAAACCCTGGAAAACCTCAGTCAGGATACTGAACTCTGGATTCGAGCATGGGACCTTCCGATTGCCAACCAAAAACGCTGTAGTAATAATAAATCTTTGAGTTTTACGTCCGACTCTTATGTCGGCTAGGCTAAAGGAGATGGGGATGATGAGAAATGAATGAAATGTTGGAATGAAGAAACTGGGAGGAAATGGGCGGGCCCCGAGAAAACCCATGTACACGGTGTTCGTCCACCACAAGGTTCACTTGGCGGGAGCAGAGATGGAACCCGGGACCCCATGCACAGAGGTGAACGCTCTACCAATGAGCCGTGGGAGACCCGGGTTCGATTCCCGGCGGGAGCTCATGTGGTTCGGATTCCACGTTAACCAGTAGGTCCACGTCTCATATAGCCTCGCTGCTGAAAGGGACGCTAAACTAAAATCAACTCAACTCTACCAATGAGCCACGGCGGTCCTTATAATAATAATAATAATAATAATAATAATAATAATAATAAGAAGAAGAAGAAGAAGAAGAAGAAGAAGAAGAAGGAGAAGTAGTGTCATTGATAATAATTGTATTGTGTATGTATGATACTTGAAGAGAGTACTTGAACTATACACACGATTAGGCTCGATTTGGCTCGTTTTGCCTAGACTCGACTCGAAACTCGAACCAAATTCGAGTCTAGTTTCGAGTGGAGTTGGAGGAAATTTTTCGAGCCGAGTTCTAGAGTCGAGTTCAAACATGTCTGTTTCGAGTCGAGTCGAGTTTCAAAGAAAACTCGCTCGAACTCGCTCGTGCCCATCCCTAATTTTTACAAACCAACTCACTATCAATTTTCCATATGTAGAAAGTGCCCCTGCCCCACATAAAAGAGAATTTTAAAAAATGCTAGGACACATTCTGCTTATTTTCAATAAAGAGTTAATACACTGAATTTCAGCTCCGTAAGTTTAACGGCTTGCGAGATACTCTTTTTTTTTCTCAAAAATTTGGATCCTCACTACCTCCTTAGGATATTATGCATTATAATAAAAGCAATATAACATCCCAATTTGGATTAAGGCCGAACTATATACCGAAAGTAATTTCATTTGTGGGCCGCGGTGGCTCAGTGGTAGAGCGTTCACCTCTGGTGCTTGGGGTCTCGGGTTCGATCCCAGCCCCCGCCAAGTGAACTTTGTGGTGGACAAACACCGTGTGCGTGAGTTTTCTCGGGGTTCTCCCGTTTCCTCCCACTTTCTTCATTCCACCATTTCATTCATTACTCATCATCACCGTCTCCTTTAGCCTAACCGGCATAACTGTGGGACGTAAAACTCAAAGATTTCATTTCATTTTTTTAATTTCATTTGACTTCACAATTTGACCGTGATGATCAGGCACACATAGTTACATTCAATTTTTTATATATTGCAGTGATTCAAAAATGTATTTTTTCCAGTAGTTAGCTCTAAAAACTCACAGGTCTCGAAAGCGAAGTTGTAGTGTAAGTGCTATTGCTATTATTACTATTAAAAATATCAATATCAAAAGGTGCTTGAAGTTCTTTTTTCACTTGGTTAGATATACTCACCTCAGGTAAGTAGACAGAAACAAGTGGAAAAGGAAGTGAAATGAAGGTCTTGAAAGTAAAACGGAGACAAATTTACCAGTCTTCAGAAGATACTGTCTACAATGCAGTGAGCAGAGAGGGTCGGTAGATCATACTGAGTCGGTGGGTCGCAGTGGGTGGTGGGTCACAGTGGGTGGTGGGTCGCAGTGGGTCACGGTGGGTGGTGGGTCACAGTGGGTCACATGCTCTTGACCCACGACCCACTCAGAAAACTTGACCCACTCCATCTCTGCTCGATAGCGAATGAGCTTTGAGCCGAGTCGCTCGAATCGGGCTGTATTGAACATCTTTGGCCGGCGCCCTATAACTTTTAACAACTTTTGACTCGAGCCCGAATACTTACTCCTCCGGAACTCAAACCCGGAACCTCGTGACCGATGTCCTTGTCTTCTGAAGACTTTTCGGAGACCGAGATCTGCAGTGAACTAGTTTTCAGTATTCAGATAAACTGCCTACCTTTCATGGTTCTACACGGTGTTATAATAATAATAAGAATAAGAATAAGAAGAAGAAGAAGAAATATAATTGATAATTATATTGTTTATGTAAGATACTTGAAAAGAGTGCTTGGAACTACACACAGGGTTTAGCTCGAATGGGCTCGTTTTGGCTTGACTCAACTTGAAACTCGGCCCAAATTCGAGTCGAGTTTCGAGTCAAGTTGGAGGGAATTTTTCGAGTCGAATTGAAAACTGTCTGTTTCCAGTCGAGTCGAGTTACAAAGAAAACTCGCTCGAACTCGCTCCTGTCCATCCCTCAGATACTCAATTTTTTCGCAAGAATTCGAATCCACACTACTCCCTTAGGATATGTATTATAATGAAAACGATATGATAACATCTCAGTTTGGATTAAGACCTAACTATATACCAAAAGTCATTTCATTTGACTTTTCAATTTGGCCGAGATGATCAGGCACACGTAGTTACATTCAATTTTTTATAATAATTTATATATTATAGTAATTCAAAAATGTATGTTTTCTGGTAGTTAGCTTTTCTAAAAACTCACAGGCTGTGAGTTTCGAAAGCCAAGTAGTAGTAGTATAAATGCTATTGCTATTATTACAATTACATATATCAATATCGAAAAGTGCCTGAAGTTCTTTTTTTACTTAGATATACTCATCTCAAGTAAGTAAACAGAAACAAATAAAAAAGGACGGGAAGTGGAGACCTTAAACATAGACAAATTCACCAGTGTTCAGAAGATGCTGTCTACAATGCAGTGAGGAGAGTGGGTTGGTAGGTCAGGGTGGGTCATGATGGGTAGTGGATCGCACTGCGTCATGATGGGTGGTGGATCGCAGTGAGTCACGGTGGGTGGTGGGTCACAGTGGGTTACATGCTATTGATCCACGACCTACTGACCCATTTAGAAAACTTGACCCACTGACTCACTCCATCTCTGGGGAGATGTATAACCTGACCAGGATAGCAGTGCTGATTTTGGTTGGAGTCGCTAGTGTTCGTTTAAATCAGTTACTGTGTGAGCGCGATGGGACAGGGAGCGGAGTGTGTCACTGGTGCAGTGTTTCAAAGTTGTAGTTTAGAACGCTATAAATTTTATAGTTGTTACTGAAAATATGAATGGTTCACCATTCCTGCAACAATAGAGATGTATTGTAGATAGCAAGATATGCACGAAAATTACCAACGCAACAATAACATAGCAGAATTGACAAGTGAGTAAGCAACTATCGTGCATTAGGTAGATTATATTAAAAATTGGTTACTTGTTTTCGATTTCATTATAGAACAGGAGCACCTATAAAAAGGTGGAATGCCTATGTCAATGACTAATAGATTACTTTAGAGTTGATAGTTTAGATACTTGCGTGATATCTTGTAATTGTAAGTTTAAATGAAATTAAGGTTAATGCTTAACAAACTTTACAATGCTTGCGTTTGTGTTTTCAATGTATGTATATCGGTTGACATATAAATTATTTTCTCGAGTTTCAGCAGGAAAGAATTCAGATACGTTTTCACTCAAGGAATGTGAAAGTTTTCTTCTTTAGTTTAATGGCCAGCGCGTTTCCTTCGGTGTATGTGATCCCGTGTTCGATTTTTGGTGAGAGAAAACAGAAAAGTTAATTCTATAATCCTTCACTTTCATTAATCACCTGTCTTTTTTAGCATAATGTGTATAATCATGGGACATTAATCTAAAAATTTCGCTGAAGAAGGGGACGAGGTTAAGAAGTTTTCTCTACATTTTTAAAAGGATTATGTGATTGGATAACTTAGCTTTGGGGTTCAACCTCTTAGTAGAGTTGAAATGGAAATGTTTGATGAAATATGACTATAACCGGTGTAAATGTCAGTCTCATTGCTTCAGCATATGATAAATTCATAAGTTTTATTTATGAGGACAGAAATTTATTTCCGGCTCTAGCACTCAGGTAACAAAGAAATAATTCTATTAACTGTTTTCAAACAATATAATTTTGAAACTAGTGTTATCTTTGTCTGTGCCACATAACACATATTATTCCATTAAACCTCTTTTTAATTACATTAGTCAAATAACTTGAGAGGCTGAGTATAGCCTAGCCTGGAGAACTGAGTATAATCTAGAAGCACAAGGCTATGGTTCAAGTGTATCAGATGTGCGGTCTTTTTAATGAAACTTGCTTTCCTCTTACCCTTTTCGCCTCTCTCTCTGGAAAGACCTGTATTGTTATCCATATATGGCATTCAAGGACAAAGGCTATAGTCGTTAACTAGTTCAGTTGTGATCTTTATTTCAAATCTAAGCATTCTGCTGGCTTTTTTTTTAACCATAGGCGTCAAATGGTTTTATTGCGAACAGGACAAAAATATTTCTAATAAATTAATTAGAAGTTAACCGGTTAGAAACAGTGCAATTTACATTTTAGTTACAAAACCGGCCGCCTGTATTCGTTTACTGGTAGGGATATAGCAAGAACTGGCCTGGTCCCATTTGGAAATAATTACATTCAAATAATGCAATTTTTAAGTTGCAATCAGCATCTACTAGCATCAGACAAGCAGCGCTGATAGCAACATTTTTAACTTTATTGTGTATTATAAATTAGCGTTACTCACAGACTGAGGTGTTTTTTTTACTATAAGTAGGATTGTTTTCTTTCACTCACACATTGCACAAGAAGATCTTTTGCACGTCTCACGTCAGTTAATCCACCTGTAGGATATACATTATTCAGCCAGTTATCACGTTTTTGCATGATTCCTGCTTTGCACAAGAGGAATATTTTATTACTATGGATATAGTGTACCAGGAATGAACATATTATTCAGCAAAAGGACCAACCGTCAAACAACAAACCGTGTATCAATGCCAAATTAATATGTAATTGTATTGTGCAACTTTGAAAAACAGAAAAGTCTATCGACCACACTTCGTATCCGTTTGCGTCAACGTAATATAAAATTTTCGATTTAGTTTGCGATAATCGGTATAGCAATATTATAGGGCCTTATGCAGAGTCATTCTGACGCGTAATTAGTGCTATACTAAAGAGTTCGACTAACATATGTTCCCTGCAGTAGTTAAGCCTTTAATGTTACGCTAATCATACGTCAAAACGACTGCACGAAGCGGATTTTTTTTTTTTAATGTCGCGTTGCTGTACGCAGAATATGCGAAGAGTGATACGGAATAACCTCTCATAAACCGACCAAAAGGGTATTCCTGTAATCAAATTGTTAATATTTACCCATGTAATTAACACCAAAAGTTAAGGGGTAAGATTAAAGGGCATATCGTATTTTTGTGAACCATTATTCCGCGTATTTTACAATAGCATTTCATTCTTTTTTCTCAAGGTAAACAATTTAGTGACATGTCCTTTATCGAGATCGGAGAATTTTGTTGTTTCTAGCGCAAAAGTTTTCCATCAAACAGCTACTGAATAATAATGTTCACCACAAGCTCACCATGATCTGGAATCAAGTAAGAGTCCATTTGCAGCAGATGAGGAATTTACTACTGACACGCCTCACCTACTTCAAATTATTATAATTGGGTTTCGTATTGTAACTAATCTAATTATTATAAATATATAAATTAGTAATTATAATTGTCATTTTCAATTTAAGAGCCTTGACATACTAAAAATAAAACAAAATTTACTATTTTTCTTTTGCTTGTTTTTCATAAGTGAAAGGAGATAATGAAATGCAACTTACCACGATCATAGATAATGTTATTCTACAACAGGAAATATGAACCTGAAGAATTTTCAGTGTTGCCATCCATATAAATTACAATGTTGCCAGAATAACATTTCCCCCATAATCTAAGTTATGGCAGCGACTAGAGAAATGAATTCAACTGCATTTGATTACGTATCTTGTTGTCTTGGAATCCTGTGAATTACTTTTTAAATAATAGTTGTATTTAAAAAGTATTTGTATTTAGTTTGTAATAAACGAAATAGTTTTAACATATTAAAATTTTTTAAAAAATTAAAAGTAGTTCACAAGATACCAAAACAACATGATACGTAATCAAATGCAATTGAGTTCATTCCTCTGGTCGCTGTCTTAACTTAGCAAAAGTTATTCTGTGAACACTGTAATTTCCAAGGATGTTATAAAATAGAGTATCTGCCCATACAACAAAATCGTGAAGCCATACGTCACAGCTTCGCCACACCTGCTCTGCCCATTCTGCGCCACTAAGATCGCAATGTTTTGAGCCAACAATCATGGCGGAAACGAGAGTAGCCAATCAGACGTGCCGGCTCTGACGATGCTCTTTTTTTTTTTTTTTTTTTTGGCTTCATTGAGTTCATATGATGAATATAGGCATGGGCAGATCCTCTATTTTACAACATCCTTGGTAATTTCTATGGATGGCAGCACTGAAAATTCTTCAGGTTTATATTTTCTGTTGTAGAATAACATTATCTATGATTGTGGTAAGTTGCATTTCATTATCTCCTTTCACTTATGAAAAACACGCAAAAGAAGAATGGTAAATTTTGTATTATTTTTAGTATGTCAGGCTCTTTAACTTTTATCAACTGATATTTTGGTGGGTGTTCCTGAAAAGCAGATTTTTTTTTTTTTTAGCACATTTCGTTCTTGGTGAACAGCAATAAAGCTACATCTGAGACTTCCTCTAATAAATAAATAAATAAATAGTGCAGAACGGTTCGAACGATTCATTTATTTCAATTCGTGTTATTTTAAAAAAGACGCAGGAAACCAAAGGTAAGTTCCTTTAATTAAGGAAATATTTATCTTTCAAAAGTACATTTAAAAGATACATAAACATTCCTTGTGTACACCCTTGAGTTTAAAGTTTTACGATTAGGCACCAGAGCGAAGGGAGACTGTATTTACATAGATGCTAATGGTGGAATCACGAAAGTGGGAGGAAAAGAGAGAATTCCGAGAAAACACACGTATACGGTGATTGTCCACCGTAAAGCACACTTGGCGGAGCTTGGATCGAACTAGGACCCCACTCACCATAGGTGAGCGCTCTACCGCTGAACCATCACAGCCCTTCTTGTGCATATCATACGAGAAAAAAAAAATAATACATAACCTTTCATTTTATGACTACAACAAGCATGTTGTTGAAATGTAAGGAAAACGCGCATTTTATGCTTCAATGATTCTTGCCACCCAGGTTTGTCGATAACCGTACCTGACACGACACACCACTATCTACAGCCACTCATTAACCGTTCTTCCTTGTGTATATTTTATCATTTGCAGCACGCACGATCGTAGAAAATACAGAAAGTAAGGTTTTTAAGTAAGCATGCTCATTTGCCTAATGAGAAATAAAACTTTCTGTAAAAATGCTTTTAGTTTCTGCGGTCTGTGTTTTCCAATCTTATTTAACTTTTCTTTGGAAAATGAACAAAGAAAAGTTTCCTACAGTATATTTATGGGAAATGTTTCATCTGTGGTCATTTTGTGGTCAGTACTTTGGTCTTTGAAACTTTACATTTTAAATAACTTTTTGGCTCTACATGTAGGTGGTTTCCAAAGATAAAGGTTTTATTTTTGGTGTAGATATTTAAAAAGAAAAAAAAATAAAGGAATCAATAATGAAACTCTCAGTATATACAGGGTGGTCCTAAAGTATGGAAACATTGAAATAAAATTAGAATGCTATAACAGGTCGCATAAGAATCTAAATGACACCATGGCCGGCTCTACCATATACGCAATGTATTTGCACGGGATGGCAAATTTCGAGAGGTGGCAAAAATCTGTCATAAGTATATTATTTAAAATATGTATTTCTTGTTGGAAACAAACTTCATGATGATAGTAGTTAAATTTGCTAAGCTTATTTTCTATTTGAATACTACATTCATAAATGATGTTTAGGTCGCATTAGTTTAAGGCCACATGACAGTGCTAAAGCAAATGGCCAAACAAATCCCAGCATGAATTGTGTGATTGTTGTCAAATAGAAGAACTTAATTCTCGAACAGTAGTGAATACCTGTTCTATTTAGTTAGCTATCACAGTTTTGATATGAAAACTAGTTTTATCGTTGTCACAAACAAGTTCCTTATCATTGAAGGTGGAAACAAGTTTTTCTTTTTTAATTATTATTAGGTGTAGACGGAAAATCAGAAAATTTTAAAGATAAAAGAACTAGTTGCACTGAAATTGCAAACTGATATATTGTGATTGAGCTCAAAATTGAATGTTATAAAAAGGATTACCGTCTTTCCTTTGCGGGTGTATTTGCTTTATCTTTCATTAACATAAAGATTACTGTTTAAGAAAAACAGACACAACAAGATTGTATTTAAACACAAACGAGTGTTTAGGCTTTTCTAAGTGAGACTGCTCTTTCCCTCCCCTTCGTTGTTCATGATGAGGTAGCATACTTAAAACCGTGGCTTTTAAGATTTGTTCTTTCTGGAGAAAAGGGGGCAGACAAATGATGCCATTGAATGGGGCGGCAAATTGCCTACGGCGGACCCTGAACGCCACCACATTGGATTTACGAATATTAACATTATGGAGAAATAACAAAAACTGATCATAATTTCGTTATATATAGGCGACAAAAATGTTTTTTTTTTCTGAAAGCACTAGCTACCAGAAAAACAATATCATATTTTATGACTTTCATGTAAAAAAAAAAATCCATTATGGTAGTTTTTAAGATGACCGCTTAGATTTTTCTTTCATATCCAATTTTATTTTTCTCCCACACTTCTTGACTATCTTGAATATAGAATAGACTTTTTCATGTAAAATGATTTTTGCGATATTATGAGATTATTGACAAAATATTTATTTATGAAATAAGAACCAAATTAATTGAATAGTTTCCAAGAAAATCATAAAAAAACTCTACCAATTACTAGTAGTAATAATAGTAATATAATATAATATAATATAATATAATATAATATAATATAATATAATATAATATAATATAATATAATATAATATAATAGTAAACTACTCCTCCTGGATTTTTTTTTGTGCAAAATAATTTATATCTTATTGTAGGATTGTTAATGAAATCTTTAGTTGTAAAATAAGAACAAATTCAACTGTTTTTTTTTCAGACTGTCAGAACTGTCTGTCAACTGTCAGAAAACTGTCCGAATATAAAACTCAACTCACCTCACAGAGTAAACTATCCTTTGTGGTCTTTTCCCTGCAAAATGATTTAAGCTGAGTTGTAAATAGTTTTTTATATAGTTTTTAAATAGTATTTTTTTTTTACAGAATAGTAGAGTAGAGGATAGTTTTTCAGGAAGCCATATGGAAAAAAATTACCTCTACGATTAAATTATCCTCTGTAAACTTTTCCATGCTATTTTGTTGTTATTAATGAAATTTTATTTATAAAATAAGAACAAAATCAAATCAACAGATTTATTATTGTTATTTTAGAAAATCGTCCGAACGAACTTTGTGTACATTCGAGTAGTGTGAAATATTATGGTATAAAGATATATATTTAGTTTCCATCGAATTTGGATTTGAACTCAGTGAAACCCAGAAATTTCACTTATATATGATTAATGGAACTCATCCGATCTTGACCAAAATTGGGATGGTAATAGAACGTGACAGGCTTACTGCAAATATGAGATCTTTTGTTCTTCATGCTCTAGCCATCAAAGTTGGGATTCGATTTAGTGAAACGTCATTATATGTGGTATGCTATCAATGATACTAACCTGATTTTGCACCAAATTTGGTATGTTAGTAGATCTAGTACGTTCCTTAAATATTACGCCCTACATTGACCACCAAATGCGAGTTTGGACATAGTGAAACAAAGAAATATCAGTAAATGACAATCGATAAAACCCATTCAATTTTGATCAAACTTTGTATGGTGGTAAAAGTTGATGAGACTTGTACACATTCAAACATAGTATGCATTATCTTGGTATAAAGATCTTTAGTCAAGAAATTTCACTGAATTCAAGAATTTAGATCAAGAAATTTCACTGAAACACGATTGATGGGATTCGTATCCAATCTTGGCATGGTGGTAGACCTTCATGAGTTTACTACGCATGCTAAATATTAAATTGTGCAGATCTTTGGTCCTCGAGTTATTTGCCATAGAGTTTAGGATTTGACTTACTTCAGTCCAAACTCCAAGTTTGATAGCCAATAACTTAACAACCAACACCTTCACACCTCGGTATTTCACACACACATTAAGCTTATTAAGATCCGCTAACATTTCAAATTAGGTAAAATGGAGACCTTTAGTTCCCGAGTTTATGGTAAATGTTTATTTTAACATAGTATCTTGTTGACGGTAGGATTAAAACTCTGAAATTTCCACTGTAAACGCAACTGCTTAAAAGTGTATCCCCGTAGCCCAACTTACACAATTTATTGCACCAGTAGCGCAAATCGGGACTTCTTAAGGGCCAGGCAAAGGGAGCTGGTGAAGATGCACAAGCTCTTCCAATCCAGCGGCCAGAAAACGTCTGATTCAGGTGATTGTGCACGTGAATTGCAAAGTGAGCTGGTGCTAAAACAAATGAACATGGATAACAATGTTGTCAGGCAATGCTAAGCAATGTTACGGGACAATGCTAAGCAATGTACCAAACAAATGTGGATAAAACCTAAAACCGTCAGAAAACACCAATTATGGGTACGCCCACTTCCGGACTACGCTGTAGAAGTTATTCTTCAGATCCGAGACTTCAATGAAATTCGATTTCACGTCAATAAGTTTCTTGAGTTAGAAACCACAGGACTGTGGTATGAGAATATACTTTGAAAGTTTGACATTAGTTTATTGTTGAGGGGCCAAGAACGGGCATTTCAAACTTGTTAAAACGAGTGAGTTTCGTTTCATATTCTGAAATTACACCTCCAAATCAAAGAAAACAACACTGAGATCGGAAGTGATTGATCTACAGCTTTTATTTATAGTTTTGGTGTATATTGCAATATCCCTCATATTAGTAAACAAATCCATGTACTTCGGCACAAGGATCAGCAAGCAGCCAGCGAATATCATCACCATTGATGAAACACGAAAAGAATACGAAAAGATACGAAGAAGACCTCTTCGACTCCTCTACAGGCTCCACCTCCGAAGATTCGCTATAAAAATAGACACCTCGAGGCAGAGGATATAAGTTGTTAACTGGCCATTCCCTACCTATCTCTGAGCTGCAACGGGCAGGAGGTCCATTTTTTTTAAGAGACTTACTTATTTGTAATTTTGTGTACAAACTGTATAAACATGTTTTGTAATTAAGAAGATGAGGGCAAAAATCATGTGCCGTTACTCTACCGAATATTACAATAGTAATAAGGGCGAAAATATAACGTAATCTTGAGACACTAAATTCACATAAAAAGCATGAGGTCATAGACTCAATTTGTTCTCGAGATGTTGAGTCCACATCTAAAACTCATTTCTCGCTATCTTTACCGATTTTGTTTTATGGGGATCCAATATTGAAACCACTGCACAGTGGTCCGAAAGGCATGATTGTGTGAGCGAAATTCAAATCATGGTGTATGTTGTTCCTATGTGGAAAACATGGTACTATAACATAAACCCAACAACAAAAATCGTAAATTATGTCCGAGAACCAGGTCCGTAGCCATGGGGGTAGTACCGGGCACGTGGCCCCATTTAGGCAAAATGAATAGAAATAAACAGAAATATATATATATATGTATCTAAGAAGTTTGGACCTACTTACTTTACCTTAATCACTCTCACTACTGTGAGAACTGTCTGCAGAGAGGTGTGTACCCATTACGTCCACAGAACTGGAACTACATGCATCTGTACTTTTCTGCTGTGTAGGTGAAATTAGTAGCTGAAGAACATCAGAAGAAAGTGTAGCAAGCTTCTTATGGGGTAGCTTCCGAAGAGTGGAAATAACAAGATCTGATGTTAAAAGCAACCGATGAAAGAGGTCCACATTTCCTTCCGTTCTTGATGTCTTTCTGGTATGGTGTTCTCTGAAGCTTTTGACATCTTTGTGTCGCGCTTCCTGAGCGTGCTCTGATAACTGCCCAATTGGCAGTAGAGCAGATGTGATAATATCGGGGCCATGGATAAGAATCTTGTGAACAGATATTGGCATGTAGTACCATGGATAAAGGTTGTCAAATCTTTCTGCATTTTCTTGTGCATATTTCTGAAATGATGACACGTTTATGACATAACCACTAGACATGGCGAGCAGGATGGAAGAAAAGCGATGAATTAGAACTTCATCTATGCCTGTTATTTCTGCAGACAGTTTTGGATCAGCGAAGAATCTACGTGCTGTGTTTCCGTCGTTAGTGGTTCCACTTCCACCAGGTTTAGGTATGTCTACCAATAAGCCTGTTTGTTGTTTAAACCGTTCTTGGATGTTCTTCTTTCTTTGTGCAACCTTGTTGATATTTTCCTGACCACGGATCTGCCATTTCTTTATGTCAAGACGATAACTGACATGAACAAGACATTCAAAGAACCGAATCCATGCATGAAGTGTTGATAGCCCAAATTGGAAGTGCAATGGATTAGCATGTCTCTTGCATACCTTAGTCATGTCATTCATCTCCTTCGGGAGAGCACCACAAATGTAACATCTCAGACATGATGTGTTCGTTAAAGCGTTACACACCTTGCCATCAACCATTGTTAATACCAAATGATGAGTGACAGAAATATGTCTATCTGCACACGTCACATCCGTTGATTTGAGGGATGAAATTTGCTGTTCGATGTACTCCTTTTCTTTGTTGCATATTTGAGGAGTTTCTTTAAGAAACTGAAGCCGCACAGGTCTGCAGAAGCGTACAGATGATGGCCTGGGATTTTGCCAAATGATTGTTTTCTGCTTTGCGTTTGATAACGTAGCGTATAACTGCAACGGAACAAGAGATGTAACAAATATATCACTGTCAATTATAGTCCCTTCAACACCTTTCTGCTTGTACGCAGACTGTCCACTACTACAATCGAAGCCCCATTTACAGAAAAGGGTGAGATTTCTTACTTTACTCTCTTCCATCTGAGTGACAACAGCCATCTGAACTTGCAAAAGTCGATTAGCTGTGCGATCTAAAAGATCTTGTAGACTGACTTCAATTGCAGTGTCAGTTGCAGAGACAGACGGAGGATAGCATTCTTTTTTCGCTTCGAGAACTTGGTGGTAGGATGGATACAGGTCAGCAGCTTTCGTCTTAGCTTGGGTCCGAAGTAAGTTGTATTGGTGTTTGGTGAGCTTTGTTTCTACTATTAGTGACAAGGCTTCATCTGGGGTATACGATACTATTCGCTGATCAGCCGTAGCAGTCTTCCAAGCCTCTTTTATTTTCTTCGGTCTTTTTGGCGATGATAGTGTTATTTCTTTCACCAGGTTTGATGCTGGGACCTTTCCTTCTTTACGGAGTTTCATTTGTGTTGCATAAGACAGAATGTCAGAACCATACGACTCACGAAGTTCAACGGTTTTCCTCCTCTTAACAGATTCATTACTTTCTTCAAAACATTTAACAGGTCTCCC